>NC_088791.1:3830497-4130497 GCF_011386835.1 Chrysemys picta bellii
CAATGTGCTTTTGTACTGGAAGAGGTGGAGGAGTTGGTTGCACACTTCGTAGAGAAACGTATACAAATCAGCTGTCATTAAAAAGTTCTTACGTTGTACTGACATCTCACCTTGAAGCTGATAGGACTGTGAAAAAAATCCTTCATCCTTTCAGGCATCATAATATGATCTGTGGACCTTTGGTGAGTCCTGTCTTGTGATGTCAGTTGATCATTATCAAGTGTGTATGACCACTCTGTTGAAAACCAGGGTTTATTACATTTGCAAAAAAATTAAATCTGTGAAAGGCAAATCTATGGTAATTGCTATCAGACCATCCTGTTGTTGAGATGTTTCAGAGAGAACTGGTTAGGGGGCATGGGAACTTGAAAACTCAAGTTGTTGTGTTAGAATCTTTTGCCTTGCTTTTGTGCAGACCTGTTTGTCTGAATTCTCTTTCACGTCGTTCTGTTCAGGATTTGGAGAACGTAGGGAGTGCTGCTAGCAGGGAGACCTATTCTTACAGATTGAATGGGATTTGGAATTGCTTTCTCAGGTGTGAATTCCCCTGCTGCTAACCTAGAGGTATGGTTCACTTCAAAATTGTACCACCATAAAAACAAAGGATACTTGAACCAAGGATATTTGGTTGTGTTCAGCACAGCTGTCTGGAAAGCACATGAAAAGTTGGTGAAGTTTTTTCTTTACTCTGGCTTGCCTGAACACCCTGTTGATGGCAGCCATCTCAGTCAAAACGTTTGGGACACAGGTGTAAAATTTGCAGGCCGGGGGAGAGGAAGAGGAAAAGGAAAGCCGAGGCCTAAAGTTGAGATTGTAAAGGTGGCGGTACAGTTTGCCCCCATTATCAGCGGGTGTCCAAAAATGAGGTTCAGCAAGATGGCCAGCCAGTTGTAATTGAAGCATCATCTGGCTTATTTAAGAGGTTGTACCTGGCCAGAAGTTCTGGCTGATAGATCGCTATCCATGGGCTGTTCACTGCTATCTACTCCAGAATGGTTTTCCTATGTTTTTTTCTAATGTTCCACTTTCCCTCTAGTTCCCCTGGGCAGAAGCCTCTTGATTTCCTTCTGCCTTTTTAGCAGCTGGAGGCTTTGTTGCTAGTACAGTGCTTGGATGTGTGGTTTCGGGATCCACAGCCCTCTGCAGGGATATCACAGGTTTTGCTTCCCTTCCTCATCTTGTGCAACT
This sequence comes from Chrysemys picta bellii, assembly GCF_011386835.1. Lineage (NCBI taxonomy): Eukaryota > Metazoa > Chordata > Testudines > Emydidae > Chrysemys > Chrysemys picta. Next base: position 3,831,686 of record NC_088791.1, read on the forward strand.
TTCCCTGCATTTTTAACTCCCCTGCCTTTGTACTTTTAATCATGGCTCCATCTTCCCGGATGAGGAGCCACTTCTACTCCAGCCGTAATCCCGTTTAAATGAAAGCATCCCCAGTTCCCTCACTTGTCCAACAATTCTAACAGAGAAACAATTGTGTTACAACAGCAGAATCCACAGCAACTCTGCTGACCTTGTTAAGGTGCATGGTGGATTGTCAGTATTGATGTTGAAAGAGGGGGCCCAGTGGAAGTGGAGGGAGAACAAGTCTTTATTGCTTTGTCTATTCTGTTATGCAGCTCAGACATGCAGCTCAGTGTCACATGAGACTGGTGGAGTTCTTCTTGTTTCAGTTTAATTTTAAGAAAAAAATACAGCAGCTCGTCTTATAATTTTTAACCATTGTTCCAAAGAATAGGTTTCCTTCTCCTGTTGATCGTCGCATAACAGTGACCTCAGTCAGTTGATTTAGTCTCTAGCTGTTAAGACAGATTTTGATGTGATTTTTTTTTCAAAAGTGTCTATAAAACAAAATGAAACCTTGTGTTCACAATGGTTTGTTGGTTTTTCTTTATCCCAGCATCAGTTCTCTGTGAAATCCTAATTGAGCACTTCATTATTGTTCTGAAAACATGTTTTTCCTGGTTATAGGCTCTCACAAGGCAAGTGTACTGCACAGATTTATTCTTTCACCAGGGCCAGCTTTAAAATAAAATATTTTGGATAGGTTCCCCCCCCCCCAAAGTGAATGTTAATTTGTTAAATAACCTTGGCCCTTTCCCTTTTACCAGGGGATGAGGGCTTTTAATAGGGGGATGTGTTGCAAAGGTTGCTGCATAGAGTCTCACGTTTGTTTGCTATTTAGAGGGTACAGTATAGGTGTTTCTTGCCATGGTGCTGTACAGTGCCACTCTAACCTCTATAGCAGGGGTTCTCAAACTGGGGGTCGGGACCCTTCAGGGGGTCGCGAGGTGATTACATTGGGAGTCGCGAGCTGTCAGCCTCCACCCCAAATCCCACTTCGCCTCCAGCATTTATAATGGTGTTAAATATATAATAAAGTGTTTTTCATTTATAAGGGGGGTCGCACTCAGAGGCTTGCTGTGTGAAAGGGGTCACCAGTACAAAAGTTTGAGAGCCACTGCTCTATAGTGTTTGAGTTTGTTTAGACATTACAGGCTAAATTTTCTTATAACACGTGGACAGTCATCACGCTCCTGGGGGAGAAAATTTTGTGGTTTTCTGAACAACTAGCAGAGGGATCTTTCTGTGATTTCTGGGTTTTTTGCACGAAACCATGCAGAGTCTGCTGGGAACAGCTGAAGAAGAGAGCGGTGAACTTGGGGGAGGGTGGGGGGGTAAGAAGGCAATACACATTAGTATAGTCCAAGGATTTTCTGCTACTAATTGGTTGAAGTGGGGTCAAATGACAAAAAAAGCTTACCCACAAAATGGTCAATAGCCTAGAAACTAAGCTGGTGACATGATAATACTTTTCCAAAATGCTGCATTGCTGGTGATGTTCATAGGAAAATGCATTTCACATTCTTGGTAGTTTTGGTCGTCTTGGTGAAGATCGGATCGCTTCTTCCTTTTCCAGGGATGGCTTTCTCTGAGTCTCAGCACTTGCATGGTTTCACTAATCCACTTTTAAAGGGATTTTTTTAAAATCATGTTATTCAAGCTGCCTAGTAATCAATAGCCTGGTATGGGAACATGGCGACAGGTCGTCTGGGAAGGATTTAGACAGTCATTAATAAATGTTCATAATTCCCTTGGTCCGACTGCACAATCATCAGGTTGCATCTGGACTGGCTGCCTACTCGTTTCCAAGTGGGATTTAAGCTGTTTGGTAAAGCCCTAGCTGGCTTGGAAGCGACCTACGTGAGAAGCCTGCCTCTCTCCCTGTGTGGTGATACCATCGTTGAGACCAGCAGAGACACAAGCTGGAGTCCTCTTGCTGCTGCCAGGGCATTCTCTGTAGCGGTCACTTGATTTTGGTACTTACTTGCATACCACTGGTCCAAACCGGTGTGAATCTGTTGGGATCTACCCCGTGCTATGAAGTTTCATCGGCTTTCCACAGGCTTTGGGGGAAAGGGGAAAGTGGGGTCATTCAATATAAGTTTTACGGGACGGGGGTAAGACTGCTGATTTGTGAACATCTTTTTAAAAAATACATTTCTGATGCATGTAAAAGTCACTTAGAGCACAGAGAGGGGGACATTTGTATTACAAAGGTAATCATGCACATAAACTAGTTAATTTCTCCCTTTTCCCAAAAGAACCCCCATGGTTCACTGAAATTTACAGCGGGGGAAAGTCCTGGAGGACTAAGGGTCCCAGCATAATGTGCATTGAGCAAGAGTAGAAATTCAAAGGCAGGTTACTTCCTTCGGCATGATGGTCCATTCGGTGCACATTTGCTTGCTCTAAGTAAGTGATGCTTGTAAGTGGGAAAACTGTCAAATACATTTTAATTATGAATCTTACTAATTTTTCAACTTCTACAGTTACTAAATTTAAAATAACTTGGAGTAAACCCCATCTTATGTCAACATTCATAACTAGCAGTCAGACTTTTCTAAGCCTCCCTATGGCAGGTAAATTCCAGTCTCCATTTATCAGGAAAACCATGACAACATTGGCTTCATTGTGGATGGTGCCTTAATCAAAACCCAGAATGGTGCTGTGAGAATTATTTTGTGTAGCCCTTAGATACCCCCTAGGAGGATCTATGCATGGGTGTCACAGTTTTTTAAATATAAATTGAGCAGAAGTTTCTAAGAAGATTTTTTCCAAAACAGGCAGGGCCCTATCCAACTCTCATTAACTTTATAGTGACAAAAGTTTCTGACTTTTTATGGGGGAAACTGGAGTTGTGGGTTGAGAGAGAGAAATTTTCACTAGGATCTGGCCTCCACCTGCAGCGTCAGGAAGAATGACATTTCTTAGTAAACCCCAGTAGAGACAATATCACAGACTGAAACACTCGCTGTCTCTGATACAGAGAGTCACAAAAATTCACTGTTTGACTGGCTCCTGGTTGTGCAGTTACCATATTATGGCCAATTAGGCTAGAACTCGTTTACCTCATTACTGGAAGGGCAGTGTGTTAATAAACCTGACCTAAGAGTAAAAACCTCCCAATCAATTTTATAAAAGAATTGAATTCTATTCCAGAATGACCTTTTTCTTATTTTCAGCTTTTTAAAATGGACTATAAAAAGGCTGGAAAACGGGCATTTTTGTAAAATGTATTTTTATATTGATTGCTCAGGAGAGAGGATTTTTCCTGGAGTAGTGGCGGCTTTTTGTACACGGCTGGGTCTCCCTCAGCTGTTTTCATTTGACAGTTGTGTGCATGTAAATGTTAAAAACATTTTTCATGTGGTTCTAATGATTGAGTAGAACTTTTTAAAGATTCTGGTAATCATAATAATTAGTTTGTATTAGTGCATTCCCCACTTCGCTGGGTTTTGAGTAATCGTGTTTCATGCATCAAGACGGTTCGTTGCCAGGTATTGGGAAAATTTCTCCTAAATTAGACCACTAACGGGTGCAAACTTGGGATATAACTAAATCACATCAAATGTTAATAAAACTTGAACAGAATTTGAAATAATGATTATTTGTACTGATAAATTGGTGACCCCCAGTGAATATTTTGGTTGAGTTTTGAATATAGGCCCTCAACCTGCAAACACTTAATTTAGTTCAACGAGTCTACTCACATTAATAAAATTATACACATGTTTAAATGTTTGCAGATCAGGGCCATAGGAAGTACCAGGAAAATAGAGAGGGCTTTAACTTAAGATATGTATTAGACAAAATACAACTAGGTCCCCATGGGCCTCTGATGTTTTCTTTTATAGAATATGTACTGGCCACTTCTGTGTGTGAGTACCGTTATGTACTCGGAGTTATCGACCATGTTTCTCTGATGCTACAAGCCCTGGGTCTTCAGCCTCAGTATTCAATGGTGGTTTTATAAACCACACCCTATCACAAGGTGATAATGATCCCGCCCTAAGTTTTTAACCCTTTCAGTGCCCATCTCATTTTTGTAGTAAGGTTTAAATACCGAACTGTGACTGGGGCCTGGCATGTATTTAAAACTTAGATTGACATCGCTACAGGCGTCAGGGGTATGTGAAAAGTCCATACTCCTGAGTGCTGTCGGTATGCCGACCTACAGCCCCAGCGTAGAGGTGGTTAGGTTGAGGGAAGAATGCGTCCGTCAACATAACTACCCTCGCTCAGGCAGGTGGAGTCACTGTCGCAAAGGAAGAACCCCCTCCGTTGCTGGAGTGTGCAGCTGCAGCGCTGTATGTCTCTGTAACCTCTGTCGTGTAGAGCAGCTCTGACTTGCCAGGGCAGCGTGACCACCAAAGCAGAATGTCCTCGTGCAGGACATCACCCCTTCTTTTCTGAACTGAGGCAACTGATGTTCTTTTCCAAGTTTTGTTTCCGATACATTGGTATATTAGCCCACCTCCAGTGCAGTGTATGTCGCCTCTCTTCCTGCACTCTTCACCAGTCACCTCACAAGAGCCCCCGATTATTGTACTCAAAGCTTTAATAGGCAAAAAGACCAGTATGGCTTTGAATGTCAGTTGTCACAGCATATCCTCTGAGGCCTTCTTTGTTATCTGTGCCACGTCAATTCAAATCAGAATAGTAATAGCATTGAATTTGCCCTAAAAATGCATTGATTTGTTTAATTTAGCACACAAACGTTATTATTCGTCCCTAAACCATTAACACCAAGAGAACTAATAATTACCTTGTGCCATATATTTATGTAACATATTAATGACACACATCTGCATATTGTATGAAAACAGCTAGAGTGAGCCTAGCATTTGCACGGTGTAGTACTCAGTGTTTTAGCAAACATCACTGTACATTTTAATAGTTAAGATATTGGGCAGTTTCTGGAAATGATTTGGAAAAAAAAAAAGTATTAGCTACTACTTTAACTCCTAAGAGAGCTAACTTTACAAAAGGTCTTGAAATGGCACTTTTCTAGATTAGACATTAGATATGGAAAGTCCCTGTAGGTCGTCTTGTCCATCCAGCAAGGCTGTTCTCTGCAGTATATTTCCCCAGTATTGCTTTGGCCAATCAGTTTTAAAATGTTCCAGGCAGTGGGGTTTCCTCCACTTCCTTTAAGAGACTGTTCCACAAGTAACAGATTTCCGTTTTCTAATACATTGATTTTCCATTTATTTCATCCCATCACTCCTACTTATTTCCTTTTACACCATGCTAAATAATTCCTCTCTCCCCAAAGATCTAGTCTGAGATGGGGGGGGGGGGGGGGGGGAAGGGGATGAAGCCACCTGCTACATGTGAGTAAATATTAAGTGTTTCTTGTATCTAAACATTAACAAAAATCTACCTGCAAAACTGTTCACCTAATTCAGAAAGTATTTTTCTACTCAGATGTTTTTTGAAATCGCCTGTTGATTTTTTGGAAAAAGCTGAGTGGTCTGGATAGCCGCCCTACCCATTGTGTAGCATCTTCAAGGAGAAGATGCAGTGTTCATGCATTGCAGGATAATGCTCCAGAACATTGAAGGAAAGGAATGCTTTCCTTCTTTCAGTGGACCTCATCAATACGTGGAGAATTAGGGAACAGGGAGACATTTTGAAAGGTCTGAGTCCCTCATTGCTGCTCACAATTCTTTGTGAGTGATCCTAAACACTTTTACAATGAAAATGAGAAGTAGTAACACACACAGAACCCAGAACACTGTTTCTGCATATCAGGACATTGATGAGTGACTCTCTGTACCTAAAAGGGTGATGGATAGCTCCTGCTTCTTGTGAGTACAAGTGATATGGTCGGGAGAACCAGGTCCTTCTGAAGGGTCAAAAAATCATTTCATGTGCTTAGATGCCATAGCCACAAGAGCTTTAAAAATACGTATAATGAAAGGTACATTTCACCTGCACACTGTAATTACTGTACATCCTGCTTAACTGTCATTAATCTGCAGAATCCTTTACCCGTATACTCTAAACTGAAATTAAATAGTGCTCGTTTCAACACTTAAAACTGATGAAAGGTGATTTAAAACTCTTGCCTAAGAAAATGATTAATCATAGCCTTGCCTTTAGCTAGAATATTATTTAAATCTTTCATATGATTAATGTAACATTTAAGTTAAAATAACATTCAATTGCCAGTATGGAATTAAATATTTTTCCACTTCTCAAATATTCCTCCTCTGCATCTTGCTTCGGGAACGTCAGCGTCAGGTCCATTGGAAAGGCCCCTTGTGCAGCTATTTTATTTCCTAACATTTTCGTCTGTCTTTAACCGCAGCAGAACACCAACAGTATTGAAAATTAATGGCAAAGTACAAAGATCCTGTTTAAAGTACTATGGACTTTACACTCACAGCAAAGTCTGACGTAAGTCACAAGGCCCGACCCTGCAATTTGATCTGTCGTCTATGGCTCTGTATTCCCACGAGAAATGCCATTTATAGCATGAAGGCGCCTGACAGATGCACAAATCAGATTTCAAGATGGGGGTCACCAGGAAGTAGGATTGTTTTAGATTATTGACTGTTCCTGCTTATTCTAGTAAACATGTAATATATTAACTAAACAATTCTAACTGGAATCATTATTTTAAAGTTATTTTAGCACATGATATTCGCATTATCTATAAAATCACTTCATTAATGATTTGTATCCCAGTAGCACCTGGAGGCTGCATTGACTTGTGCCCAATACAAACACATTTTAAAGGATGTCTTTGCCCAGTTCCAGCGCCGCTGAAAAAATTACCTTGTCAACATATGCCACATACAGACAAGTGCACATTGAATATAACACACAATAAACATTACTGAGGGCACTGAAATGTGTCACCCCGTCCTGTCCCTGCAGTAGTTCTAAGCGCTGGGATCTGGTCTTTGATCATTAACAAACCATTCCCATAGATTCAGAATTAGACATCATTTGCAGCAAAAGAGTCACTCCAGCCCCTCTCTCTGTCACACCCCTTCCCACCCCATCTCCTGTGGCCACCAACCTTGAATGAACACATCTGCAGCCCCTCTAATATGGGCAGCCTGCCTCTTGGTTACGTGAGAAGGAAGGGGCTGGCTAAGACGACGGTAGGGTACCTCCATGCACAGTCCCACACTGAATGGAGAAGCCAGTGAACCTGCTGCATCCTTGCAAGGCTGACGCCAGGGGCTAGGTTCTGTTTGTGGAACTGTAGAGAGCAGTAGGCCCCGATTGTGTATTTACACTAGAACTTGAAGGCCTGTAGAGTGTGCGTCTATTCCAACTCTCTCTTAATTGCTCATGATGTTTCAAATAATAAATATATGATCAGTTCTCAAACTGGGCCTGCAGAGCCAGTGGTGGAAGTACATTTTCACTGGAATAGGCTGAGATCTAAATGTGATTTTTGTAGTTTAATTCCAAAGAATGTATTGTATGGGGAAACCAGACTGAAAATTACATCCTCCGTGGCACTGGAGTGATGGTGGCAGAGCGCTGCAGAGAGAGAGAGAGAGAGTGTGTGTGTGTGTGTGAGAGAGAGAAAAGAATCTCTACTGACAAATTTGTAAATAATATTTAATCGTTTCCCCATTTTTAGTATTTTTTTAACATAAGAGTAGAACATCAAAGAAAATGGACGTTTTAATAAAATGAAATTGTTGGGTTTTTGAGAAGGAAACTCATTTCTCTGCCCAGCAATTTTGGTAATGAAAATAGAGATCTAGAGGAAAGAAAGTAGTTTAATTTCTTCAGTGTCTTAGATATTTGAATACATCTTCACAACTCCTCCAAATGATCCATTCTCCTATCTCCTCTTGCAGACAGACCCAAAAAAGGAAAGAAAAGTGCAGTTTAACCGGCTAGCTGGTGAGATCAGGCTGTATAATTCTGTCAGGTATGTTAATAGGCTCGGTGGTGGCAGCTCTAGCTAAGATATGAGATGGGGGCTCTATGCAATAGCTTACACAGAGGAAAGAATTAAACATTTTAAGGAAATGCTGACCTAGATGAGTTGTTTGTGGTTTTCTGTGGCGTGCTAGAGATGTTCGTTTCAGAGGGAGCTCTTGAGTATCAGTTATTAATGTATATAGGGATTATTTATATTTGTTAAACTTGGTTCTACAACCTAAACTTAAAAGAACTGCCAGATTTTCATGACAGTTCCTACTTGTTTTTTTTTCTCAAACACACACAATCATAGGTACAGAAAGAAACGCAGAGGTACTAACACACACAGCTGTGAAGGGGCAGGAATGTTTTTTTGACCCAGCAGAATACCAGGTGTCTAAACACACTCCAATAGAGTTGGGGTGGGATTAGTCAATCCAAGAGGCAACGTCCTTATTTTCCTACCACATTACACCTCTTTTGACCACCGTCTCTAGGAAGGTAAAGTTGTATTAAAGGCATATTATCAGGTTGAAAAAAATAAACGTACTTAGCAGTATTAACATCTTAGATCATTGTAACTGAAATTTTGTTTTTTTTAAATCCAGCTCACTTTTCTCCTCGATGCTGTGTGTTTCCTTTTGGCATTTCTCGGCTTGGTTGATGAAAATAAGCTTTTCAGTTTCATTTTTGTTTCTGGTCAGTTTTGTGGCTTGGTATTCATCTACTAACTGAAGGCTGCAGTTTGGGGGTTGCCGGTATTGAAAGCCAAACGAGCTGTTTCCACTGAAATTTAAAAAGCTGCAGAAACATTTCTCTTGAGCTGACGTTTTGTAAAACTGTTCTAACACATCCCAAATGTTGGAGTGAAATCAACTTGACTGAGCCTCTTTACCGAGGCAGAATCATGGTCCTTTTTATAAATGTTGGCAGTGGATGTCATCCATATGTTGAGGCAGAAAATACCCATGATTCTAATGAAATTTTCCCTATACTGGGGTGTATCTGCTCAGGCACACGGAGGAGCTTCCTCCTTCAGGCCATGATATTACTAGTGAAGAGGCACTTAGTTCTTTATGACAAATCAATTAGCTCACAGCTGGCTTAATTAAAGCAATTTGAATAGCTGATCTCTCCTAGCTGCTTAAGTTTTGAACAGTGTCCGCCTCATGCCACGGAACTTCTGAGTTACTTCTATGGGCGCTTCTTCGTAACCTCCTTGTGTTCTCTTTTCCCCCATTGTTGCAGTTAGGGAACAGTTTAGACATTAGGCTCTTGGAAGTGCTTGGCTTTGCAGGCTGATAGCACACTGTCTATCAGAGATCTGTCTGATCCAGTGTCATTGCAAGATAAACTACTTGAAATGCTTGTAAAAACCATCGTTTTCCTGAAGGAAGCTGTTGGATGTTGGATTTCAGGTATAACTGGAAAGGTGGAATCCTTGCTAAAATGCCATTGAGGTTCTGTAGTAATTTGCTAATTTCACGGAAACATCAGTCACCGAGAGAACTGTGCTGGGACAGGGGCACTAACTGCTCCTGCAGCCTGGTACAGCTGTGCTGTGTGGGGATGCGCTGGGCTGTTCTAGACGACCCAGCGTGGTAAGGTTGGCTGCATTGGTTCTGCTTCTGCACAGCAGGTACAGGCTGTGCTGAGCCGCACCCTTTCACCATGAAACAACGCCCCGTGCTAGTGTAGACGGGTCTTTGGTGGGCAGTCGCTGATTTTAAAAGGGAAACTGAGGCAGCCTCCTTTCCAGTCCTTGTTAGCACAGTTGGCAGCTGACAACGCTCGAGTTCTGTGTTTGTAACATGTGGGCGTTGAGCTGTTTCTGTCTCCATAAGGGTACGTGAAAAAAGTCCCTTTAAATACCCAATCCACACTGGGAGAACTCCACTAGCTATTGCCGTGGACACAGTGTGGGCAGGGCTTTGATGTATTGATTTAGGGCCAGATTTTCAAAACAGCTCAGCATCCAGCACGCACAGCTCTTCTGAAAACCAGGTCACTCACGCAGGGGGCTGAAGAGAAGCTGAAATCTGCCTCTGGGTGCTGAGCACTTCTGAAACCCCCCTCCCTCATGCACTGGTGCCAGCGCTTGTTTGTGAGATTTCACCACCTCACGTAGATGGACTAGGGGGATGAGTCTGCATAAAAAGAAACCCACCCTAAAATGCCGTGGTTCTCTCTGAGACGCACTCCAGATAGCAATAAAACACCTGCCGGCAGAGAAGAGGTGTTGGGAGAATAGCGAGCTGAGGTAATTGGGTACAGGCTGGGTAACGAGAACATGGCTGGGTTAAGTGACTCAGAGGGACGGCTCAATTACAGGGGTACTGAGCACATTTTAAATTTCAAGTGGCCTTTCCTCGATTTGGGGGAGGGGGTGGCAAAGGGAAGGGTCTGAAGTGGGTGGATTAATTTAGTGCAATGTCATAGGGGAGCCTTTTTGTTTCTCATGATGCCTACTGCCCTTAAATGTTGAAACTGGGTCTTTGTAAGCAATGTTTGTGTATTTATGTGTATATCTGAGGTACAAAGTTTTAAAATTACTGCCTTTTTCTCCCTGTTATTTTTCTGAGTAATTCCGGATGTACTTTAGTCTCTCTACTGTCAAAACTTTTATATTGTAAAACTGATGCTGGTGGGTTTTGGTTATTTTGTTTGGTTTTTGTTTTTGTTTTTTGTAAAAAAAAAAAAAAGAAAAGAAAAGAAAAAAACAAGTCTGCATCTCTCTATCCATTGTCAGTTTTAGGCTGTAAATTCCAAATATCAATAAAAACTCAAAATTCTCATTGAGAGCGGTGGATTTCTCAAGCCCCAGGCCCTATCTCTGCCCGCTCAACCTTCTCCCCTTGCACATTTTGCACCCAGACTTACCGGTAACCTCCCCAGTCCTGGCATCCGGTTTTTTGTTAGTGTAAACTGATGACTTTGGAAACTCTGAATCTGACCAAGGAAAGGATGCAGAACAGAGAGCGTTCAGGCAGTGGCACCATCCTTTGTTTCTTTGTATTGTGTTTTTATCCTAGGGGTCTCCTGTGATGGGTTGGGGAGCTCTGTGATCAACTGACCTCGCTGGCTGTGAACAAATCAGCCGTGTTCCCAGTCTCAATACGTAAGACAGACAAACAATGAGCAACATGGCTTGGTGCAGTGTTAAACGCTTGTTTCCTTCCCCCCCGTACCAGACACCTCGTTCTTCTCAGAATAGGAATCAGGGTTTGCCTCCAGGCACCAGTCAGGGTCTGACTCATCTGCTTAGACAGTTTAGAAATCCCTCGATGGCAGCAAGTGTACATAGATCAGCATGTAGGCTTCCAGGGCAGCACCACCTGCTGGGTCCTGAAGGAAATTGCAGTGGTTTGGTCGCACACACAAGGGCTTTCAACCTTTTTTCAGTTGTGGACCCCTTAGGTTCCAGGTTGGGGTTTTTAGTTTGTGTGGAATGAATGGCCTAGAGCAGGTAAAGGGGACAGGACTTGTTTTTAACATATGCATAACCAGCCTCTGGAGCGTTGGTGGCAGCAGGCACTTAGTAGAATTTTTTTAAAGAATTAAGACACTCTTGGATGAGAGCTTACAATCACATTTTTATAACTACTCAGCCCCAGTGGTTGGATGACAAACTTCTCCTAGGACAGGGGCCTCAAGCCCACAGGGGCCTGCCAAGCTCCCCCTCCGCCCAGTGCTTTCCTGCCACCAAACAGGTGTTTGGCGACACTTAGGACTTTCCGGGGGGAGGAGCAGGGGATTTGGGGAAGGGGTTGGAATGGGGGGCTGGGAAGAGGCAGGGCCTCATGGAAGGTTTCAGTGATGCAGCCCTTGTGGTGATTTGAGTTCCCTGTCCAAGGAGCGGGTTACTCACTATTCCAGGGGCCGGGTTCTTGCACCGGCCACAGAACACAATAGCCCAGCAACCTGGTACAGCGCTGCCTTTGGGGTGTTTGGCCTAATAGCTTGGAATTCATACCTGGAAACTATTACAGCAGGGGTGCTGCTCAGTGCTGTTAGGGTGAATTGAACTGCCAAGTGCCATCAGCAGCAGCTGCCTCAGAACAGTGAAAGAACTGCAGCTGGGGTGTGATCTGTCCCCCTGCCTCCCACACTAGGTCTGATCGGCTCTAAGGGAGATTGGTGTCATGTTTCTCCTGAAATTTGTATAAGGCTGAACTGGTCTGTGAGCCACAGAATTAAAGTTTCTAGCCTTCACACTTTGTTCCAAGGTATTTTTGTGCTAATGATTTTTAATCATTTAGCAACGAGAAGGGGCAGAACCAGTGGTCTTACAAGTGAGCCCAGGGACTGCGCAAATCAAGTTACGAGACTCAAAGAGCTCAGTCGATTTAGCTTAACAAAGAGAAGGTTGATCTGTAAGTACCGACATGAGAATGGGCTCTTCAGTCTAGCAGAGAAAGATCTAACCCCATCCAATGTCTGGAAGCTGGATCTCAAGTGTTCATTTGTAACAGTGAGGTTAATTAACCATTAGAACAATGTACCAAGGGTCCTGGTGGATTCTCCAGCCCTGGCAATTCTAAAAATCAAGGTTAGATGTTTTTCTAAAGGATCGGTTCTAGGAATCATTGTGGGGCAGGTCTCTGGCCTGTGTGTTACACGGGGTCAGACGAGATGATCACAATGACCCCTTCTGGCCTTGGAATCTATGACTCACATACAGGCCATGCTCGTTCTTTGCCCACTGCTGTCAAGGGGAGAGTATGTGCATTTCCTTTTTCAGTTTCCTCATCATGGGAAAGTGACACAGGCACCAGGTTTGCCTGCCACCCAGTGCTCTATTCCTGTTTAATGAATTACTGAATCCAATACTTGGGGAATTAAATGCTTCCAGGCAGTTTAAATAAACCATGGCTTTGGGACTCTAATTCTGGAGAGCATGTGCTCTGCTGAATGGAAGGAAATCTGTTAGAGTTCACACCTCCAGCCCACTGAAGTAGAGCATTTCTTCTTTTGGATTTCAAAATTAATGAGTCTTTAGTAGTACAATATCTTGTCTAAGAAAGATATTCACCCAGTTGGTGAACATCTCCTTGGGAATCTAGACAGCACGCATGGGAGCATCTTGTACTAGAAATGGTCACTTTCCAGCCTGAATATTCCTGTAACCTTAAAGATGTAGGCATCTGAGATTGAGAGCTCCAACCCAGAGCAATTAGGTTTCCTAAGAGCAATGTTATATTATGTTCAGCTTGTGTATAGACTGAAGCAGTTTCTTCAGGCTGAGAAACCACGAGGAATAAAATCCAATTAATTGCCCTGAAACTCAAAAATCCACCATTCTCCCTCTTGGACTCAGAAGACCACCCTCCCATCATCCTAAAGGGAGGCTCATGATACCATATTGAGTGTATAATCCACAAGCCATATGGATAGAAAGCCCAAGAGAGAAACACTTCTTTCTCTCAAGAGACCCATTAGCAGACGGAAATGCAGCTGAGCCAAGAGACTTTTGTAGCAGAAGGCTACAGAGCTAATCCAAAGAAGAATGGCTCCACCCTGGAGCTGGAGGAAAAGCTCAATAGAGTGCTCTAAGCACACAGGGTTCAGAGGCCTGGATGGAAGAAACTGAGCAGTCCTGAGTCATTCTGGATTGAAATATTATGAACATGAATCTAACTGGGTGATAAATTCTTGGGCAGCCTCAGATGAATCTGGAGGACTAAGCTGCCATGGTAACAGGTGATGCTATGGTCCAGCATCTGACCTCTTGGAGTTAGAACATCTCTAAATGCTTCCTTCAGCTTCTTCCTTGTGGGGATGGAGAACAAGCCTAGGCCTCCTGGGACAGCGATCCAGGTGATATTTAGACGCCATGGCCACCTGCAAAGATTGCAGCTTTTGGGTGCTGACACCTCCGCCCATTGAGGGGGAAGTACACACTATGGAGCCCCTCTACTGGTGCATCCATTGGCCAGAGAACCTGGCAAGACCAAGAAATCTCTCTTGGATCAGCATGATGACCACAGATCCTGGGTGGGAGACGTTTGCTGGCAGCTGAGGAATTTAGGGTGATACTGGGATGTACCTTTTACACCCATTGTTCTGTATTGGATTCATGAACACCCTTAACAGGCCTGTTCCTGCCCACAGTTCTGGGGCTTGTGACTCAGGAGTGGGGCACCTATAAATGCGATGTCATGAGGGAGAGCACAGGAGAGGAGCAGGGTGATGCTCTGGTTACTGCCAACACACAGAGACAGAGGGACACTATTAAATGATGAATACAAACCTGCCCAGCAAGACAAGCAGCGAGCACTCTGCCCCCCTCTAGCCCTAACCACTGTAGATGCACCTTGAACCGCTCTCCCCCAACCAGCCTGTGACTCACCTGTGTGAGGGAATCGCTTCTGGAACCGAACCCAGCTCTGGGAAGGGCTGTATGGCACACAGGCCAAGAGAATATGCATATTAATTTTTTATTAAATTCAGTTAGTTTTCTCTTTATATAACAACATTTTCCCTCTAGGCACAATACAATACAAGGACTCTGTATGTTTGACACAATGTACAGAAACTTCAATAATCTACAACTGCTCCGGGAAGTTACAAAAACCTCCCTGTTGCACCAGCTACCTGCCACCGCCATGATCATACAGGAAAAGGAAGAGGGGACCCTGGGGGTTAAGACTGTACAAAGAGCTCTGCACTGAAATAAAACATTGTACTCCTTTAAAAACAAGACAGGTAGAACGGTCAGCGGGAAAGGGCAGGTCCCAGGCCCAAGGGGCAATGGCAGGAAGGTGGTGAACTCTAACCGAGGGGGGTAGGAGGGGGGGGGGTTGCTACCGAGGCCAGGAATGGTCTCGTGTGACCAGGCAGCTCCTTGGCCCCAAGGGACCACACGCAGATGCCCGCTGGGTTTTGGGACGAGCACACGGCTCTAGCATGTGAGCTGCTGGGGGCTAAGCTTGCCAAGGTGCAAACCAGGGAGGATAAAGGGGATTTGTTTCTGTACCAGAGATGCCATCGCCTCAGTCTCATGATGCCACCTTTGCACTGACAATAAGTTACAGCAGTAAGCGGGCTGGGGAGGGCTCAGTGGAAGTGCTAGAGAGCGGGGGCTAAAGCACAAGCTTGTCCCTGGTACACAGTTGGGGGGCGGGTGTCAGGAGCTGAGCTCTGAACACCCCCAGCACAATGGATCCATTGCACTCGGGGGATCTCAAGGAGCTGAGGTTGGCCCCCCACAGCACAATGGCAGTGAGGAGCTCCCTGCCTTCCCCATCAAGGGTGGGGCACGTCCCGGCTCAAAGTGGAGGCCTTGCTCTGCACAGCGGCTGCATGGAGACTTGCTGCTGCATGCCTAGGGGCTGGGGCTGCAGTGATCCAAGCACAAGCTGCGGAAGCAGGGGAGAGCTGACACACACAAGGCAGCAGCTCTGGGCTGTGATCTCCAAGCTCTGGCCACTTCACCCCCTGGGGCAGCGTGGCTGGTGAGCCCAAAGCAAGGCTGGGAGGTGAGGGGCTCATGCCACACTGCTCCTGTACACAGGCCCCAGGACAGTCCCTGTAACTGGCCTTGTTATCCTGTTCTACAGCTCGCCCCAGAGAACCTCTCTGAGAGCAACAGCCCAGCCCCACAGCAGCCCTTCCCCCCACTCACTGCAGGGAGAGGGATGGGGGCTCCGCCAGACAAGCCCCATAGCAATCCAACCTACAGAGGGGGAGCTACGCTGTGTCGGGGGAACCTGCTCCCCACAGCCTGAATGAGCACAGGTTTCCTGGGGGGGGAGACGGTGGGACTAAGAATATAAGCAGGTCCCAGGCCTCAGTCACCCCCCCTCCCCCACCAGGGGCAGACCAAAAGAGGAGTGGACTCTAAAGCTACAATACTGCTAATGAGACACCCCACCATCCCCCCAGAGCAGGACAGGGAGGAGGCCCCTCTTCCCCCCAGAGCGGCTCATGGGGGGGCACTACTCTTGTGCAGACACTGTGCCAGCAGAGACAGTACCCATCCCGGGGGGATATGTTCCAGTTGCTGGACATGGGGTAGGCAGGATGGTCCCAGTCCTCTTGGCCTACTGTCCACGGAGCTCTCCTCTGGCCTTGCTGAGCAGGCTAACCCTGAGCTCAGGTCCCCAGCCGTGTGCCGCTCAGAAGGGCTGGGCCAGAGCCGAGTGCCCCAAGGGGCTGGCGGCAGGTCCACGTGGAGTTACAGACTGGATGTGCAAGTTCACAGGCAGCTCCTGGGGGTGCAGAGGGGTAACAGGGGAAAGCTCCTGCTGCTCCCCAATGGCGGCTGGGGGGGGGGAGGGGGTGTTCAATGCACAGCACCTCCTGGAGCCTCTCCCAGCAAAGGGCCAGTAAAACCCCATGGCAGCATTTGCAAGAGAACCAGCGCACTGCTCAGACAAACACCATGCCCAGCCAGGGACCCCAGGCCCGTGTCCTGCCAGGGGTGGGAGCTGCGCTGCCCAGCCAGGGACCCCAGCCCGTGTCCTGCCAGGGGGGGGAGCTGCGCTGCCCAGCCAGGGACCCCAGCCCTTGTCCTGCCAGGGGTGGGAGCTGCGCTGCCCAGCCAGGGACCCCAGCCCGTGTCCTGCCAGGGGTGGGAGCTGCGCTGCCCAGCCAGGGACCCCAGCCCTTGTCCTGCCAGGGGTGGGAGCTGCGCTGCCCAGCCAGGGACCCCAGGCCCGTGTCCTGGTGGGGGTGGGAGCCGGGACCCCAGGTTCATGTCCTGCCGGGGGTGGGAGCCAGTAATTATGTGGCTCAGACAGGCTTAGTGGGGTTGTAAGACTGGATCCCCACTGCCCCTAGCCTGACAGTTCCTACCATAGTGTAACAGACTGATCCTGCCCTGACCCCTGCTTCTGTCCTGAGCACGCAGGGGGCCTGGGGCTTTCCAGTATGATGTGCCCCTGGCAGTGGGGGAGAGTAAGGCCTCCAGCCTCCTCCTCCTCAATCAGTCAGGCCTGGGCCAGCTCAGGTGCTAACCCTGGGCATTGCCTCTGCTTCATGCGCCGGGGCCCGGGGGACTCCGTGCCTGGAACGGGGGCTGCTGCTGAGCCAGGCTCACGCGTCCGACAAGCAGCTCTGGATGCGGTCGATCCACTGCTGGGCCAGCTGCACGTCCTGGGCACAGAAATTGTAAACTCGTTTCGTCGTCTTCAGCTGCAGGGAGAAAAGGCGAGAGCTGAGGCAGGGTGTCCGCCGGGGGCGCCGGGTCCCCACCTGGGGAGATGGGCAGGCAGGACTGGTTGGGGGCCGGCACCTTCCTGGAGACACAACTTGGCTCCAGCCGAAGGTGGCGAGTGCCTGGCAGAGTCTGTACCCCTGGGGTCCTCTGCAGAGACCACAGCGCAACTCAGGAGCCCAAGAGCCCCGGCCTTGCTGCTGGTGCTCAGCTGCCATCCTTGGTCCAGCCCCAGCCAGTATCACCCCCCGGCCACCCCCTGGCACCGAGATCCAGCTTCTCGGGGGCTGGGGACTCACGTCGAAGAAGGCCTTCTCCTCCACTGTCTTGGGGGCCCCCATGGTGGGGGTGCCGGGGGTGATGGACTCCACTTCTGCCAGGTCAATGACCCCTTTGCACTCTGTGTCCATCCGGTTGTCATAGTACCGCAGCTGCAAGGAAAGGTGCCGCACGTCAGCCAGTGCCCCCGAGCTCACGTCAACACCGGGCCGGCTGAGCCATTCCCCTTGTCCAGCCCCTCCAGTACCTGATGTTTGGTTTTATCCAGCACGAACCAGCGGGGCTTCCAGGGCTTCATGAAGGCTCCTTTCTTGTAGAGCGTCCCCTCGTACGACCTGCGGGCAGCCAGAGAGCGGGTTAGCGCCTCACTGCCGCGCACCGGGGGGCGAGAGCCCAGTGGGGATGGACCAAAGAGCTCAGCTCCCAGCAGCCAGAGACGGAACCGGCTAAGCTGCACAGGGCTGGCCCCATGGGACCCACACCCGGTTCCAAGCAATAGGGCCCATTGCTGACCACAGGGCCCATGCGGCCTAGCCTGGCCGTCTCCCCCCGGGCAGCCAGAGCTCCCTTCACCTGTTCTCGCTCTCTGACATCTGGAACTGGCTGTAGAGGTTGCTCGTGCTCTTGGGGCCCCCCTGCTTCCCGCTGGACGGGGTGGAGGTGCTGCTGGTGTCGCTGTCCAGGCTGAGGTTGAGGGTGGAGCCCACGCTGCTCTCCTGCAGGTAGACCCCCAGCGAGCGCCGGTGGGGCAACAGGCTGGAGGACATCAGCAGGGAACTGGACGCCATCTGCAGAGCACAGAGCAGAGAAGTGAGGGCACGGGCCCCGCCCACTGGTTCCTTCTCATCATCACACGAGACCCATTGAGCCTGGGCACAGGGCACTATCAGCCCCTCCCCGGCCACACCGGCAGCTGGGGGCAGAGCCAGGAGCCCTTGGCCAAGTGCCGGAGCAGGCTCCCAGCGCACGGCTCCTCCCAGCCCAGCCCCTGGCTCACAGACCTACCCTGCTGGCCTCCTGCCGGGCCTCTGTGCGTTGGGAGGCTTTGACCTTGTCCCACGTGTCCTTCCAGCGCTCCGGCACCTGGCCCAGCTCCGCCTCCAGGTTGTGCAGCTCCTGCGGGAGGAGTCAGAGGTTATTCCGAAGAGGGGGAAAGACAAAAGATTTATTAGAATTGGAAAAGGTGCAGAGACAGCAACAAAAATGGTGAGGGGGCTGGAACAGCTCCCAC
The DNA here is from genome assembly GCF_011386835.1 of Chrysemys picta bellii. Classification (NCBI taxonomy): domain Eukaryota; kingdom Metazoa; phylum Chordata; order Testudines; family Emydidae; genus Chrysemys; species Chrysemys picta. Next base: position 3,850,270 of record NC_088791.1, read on the forward strand.
GTGAGGCGAGAGTAACAGGACGGGGACTGTTCAACTTAGAAAAAGGACGACGAAGGGGGGATACAATAGAGGTCTATAAAATTATGAAGGCCGTGAAGAAAGTGAACCAGGAAGTGTTATTTACCCCTTCATGTAACACACAAACCGGGGTCACCCATGACATTAATTGGCAGCAGGTTTAAAACAAACAGCAGGAAGTATTTCTTCACACAACCCACAGCCAGCCTGTGGAACTCGTCAGGGGATGTTGTGAAGGCCAGAAGTATAACTGGGTTCAAAAAAGATTGAGATCAGTTCCTGGAGGACAGGTCCATCAATGGCTGTCCGCCAAGCTGGTCAGGGACGCAACCCCGTGCTCTGGGTGTCCCTAAACCTCTGACTGCCAGAAGCTGGGAGTGGATAGCAGGGGATGGATCACTCAATAAATTGCCCTGTTCTGTTCATTCCCTCTGAAGAGAGGGCACGGCTAGATGGACCATTGGTCTGACCCAGTCTGGGCGTTATGTTCTCGTTTGGGGAGCGCTCCCCCCCCCACCCCCCCGCGCCCCACACACCTCCAGCAGCTTGGAGATGGCGTCGGGCTCCACTCGGCTGCGGTTGTCGTAGCACGGCCAGATGATTTTGCGCTTGGTCTGCGGGGCACTGGAGTCCTGCCGATCCACCTCCTCCACGTGCTCTGGCTGCCCCTGCACCAGCTCCCAGTCGTAGGAGGGGCCCTCGGACAGGACCTCCTGGGTGTAGTAGTCCCACACCTTCAGGTTGGAGATGTTACTGTAGGGCCTCAGCACCTAAAGAATAGGCCGGGAAGTGCTCAAGCAGGGCCTTGCAGCCCCCCCGCGATGCCTGGCCCCGGTGCCACAATGGCCAGAAAGGCGGTGAACTGTGCTGCCGGGCTGGGGGTCCCCAAGGGCAAGTCATCCCCATGTGGGTCTGCCGAACCCTGGTGAGCTGGGACAGACTCCGGCTCCAGGCCAGCACGTTAGGCAGCTGCTCCCCGCGCTGCAGCATCCACCCCCCCTCCCCCAAAGATCGCATTGCGGTGCATGGGCCAGAGGCAGAACGGGCCCCTCTGTACTTTGCCCAGCGGTACGCAGTGCCCAGAGCACAGCTGTAATGGCAGCCTATTACAGTGTCCTTGGGTAAGGGACACCCAGTGAGCAGGTGACTGACTTCCTGCGTGTCCCACCAAGTGAAAACCAGGCCCTACAGTGAGAACAACGAGGCACTTTGCAGCTGTGCACGCAGGGCAGGGCCGGTGAGCAAGCACAAGTGCTTTCTGGCCATCGCACTGGTGTGAGAATCAGGCCCTTGGCAGAGGATGAGACGTGAGAAGTGGAGCCCTTCCCTCAGAAAACACTGGTTAGACTGAGTCCAAGCATTCCACTGGAAGGTGTCGATTCTGGCCAAACTCTGGAGGGAAACCAAGGCAGCAGGCTGGCCTGGCCAGGCCTCCACCAGCAGGAGCCAACAAAAACATTCCATTTTGGTTCATAGATTCCGACATCTCCTGATTTTAGAGGGCTTGACTCCACTCCTAGCACTCGGGGTGGTCATACACTGTCCCCACCCGCAGCAGGGCAATCCCGCAACCCCAGCTGGTGAAACCCGCCGACTTCGCTGCTTCCCAAGGCCCCAGGAGACAGCACTGCACTGGATGCTGGGATCCCCGGTCTCTGTGCTCGAGAGGAAGGGCACTGCTATCTCCTCCATTTCAGGCTGATTGGGGCCTCCCTCGGAAAGGCGAGGTTTGGGCCTCTGTCCTGTGTCACTCCCAGAGCTGGGCTGCCTCGCTCCCTCCAGGGCCGGCTCCAGGCACCAGCGAAGGAAGCTGGTGTTTGGGGCGGCCAATGGAAAGGGGCGGCACGTCCGGGTCTTTGGTGGCAATTCGGCGGCAGGTCCCTCAGTCCCTCTGGGAGCGAAAGACCCACCGCCGAATTGCCGCCAAAAAATGAAAGCGGCGCGGTGGAGCTGCCGCCGAAGTGCTGCCGATCACGGCTTTACCTTATTCCCTCCCCGGCTTTGTCACTTGGGGCAGCAAAAAAGCTGGAGCCGGCCCTGGCTCCCTGCAAGCAGTGGGGTGGAGGGAGGTCTCCCTGGATCGTGCACTGGGCTGTGGAGGCAAAGGCTGCGTCCGGCCCGGCGTCTCCGGCCAGCCGAGCAGGCTCACCTCACCATCCTCGGGGGCGTACATGTAGTTGAAGAAGACAGGGGTTTTCTTGTTCAGCCGGTCGATGTAATCCCAGATGGACTTGTAGACCTGCTGGCTCTTCCGCTCGCCCTTCTCTTCATACAGGAGGCCTGTGGGGGGAGAGAAAGACAGGCCGCTCAGCTGACAGCGCTGCCCATCGGTGACGGGGCCGGGGGCCCAGAGCCCTTACCCAGCTCGATCCGCTCGTAGTCCGAGTCCAGCAGGAAGGTGCGGAACCGATTGGAGACGTAGTGGTAGCTGAGGAACTTCAGATAGTACTGGGTGAACTCAAACTCCATGGGGAACTGGAGGTGGATCTGCAGAGAGACGAGCACACAGCCAAATGGACACCAGCCTCCATGCAAGGGGTGGGCTGGCTCTACACCTGGATTCCACTGGCCGAGACGAGGCCCGGGACGCAGGTTAATCCTGCGCTGAAGTCTGACAGCCCAGGCTGCTCTGAGCTCACCTGATGGACACAGTCCAGGAACTGCAGGAAGACTGGAGCGAAGCCGCTGCTCTGCCCAGCGAGGGTCTGGGCTCCGCGGTGGCTGAAGCGGTGCCCGAAGGACAGCCACTCCTTCTCGACGAGGAGCCGGAAGCCCTCCATCGTCCGGTAGTAGGGGTCAGACAGCAGCTGCACCAGGGACACCACCTGCAGGAGGGAGAAGGCCAGAGTCACGGCCCACAAGGGGCTGGGGCCTCAAGCCAGCAGCTGGGAGAGGCTAGCCGTGCCAGCCAGGTGCTGCAGGGCGCTGACTCCTACCTGCGTGGTGATATCCCAGCCATCTTCCAAACTGACCAGCACGGAGGAACCTGTATCCAGCAGCTCCACCACCAGCACCGAGATCTGCAGGATCTTGTGGATCTGCGGACACAGCACCAGAGGTTAACAAGACATCTATTGGGGGGGGGGGGGGGATTCGGGGCTGGCCCCGAGCAGGGGACAACGGGAACAGCCTTTCCCAGAAGGCTGGGGAACTTAGGCCAGAGCTTCTGAAGTACGTATGGGGACAGTCCAGACCCTAACGTCGCACACAACAGTGAAGTGTCTGCCAGGCTCAGACCTGCCAATCCCCTCGACCCGAGGAGACTGCAGGGCAGGAACGGGGCTGCGATGGGAACAGAGCTGTGTGTGAATGAAACTCACGCCACACCCCTCCACTCAAAGAGAGCAGCCCTCGGCAACACTCCCCTGCTCAACCTGCCGAGGAGCAACATGAGGGCCATCAAGGGCACAGACGAGAACCCCTCTCCCCCAGGTAGATGAGCAGGCGCTGACTGGCGCCGGACATCCAGAGCATGGGGGGAGAGGGAATGGCTCCACTCAGACACACGGGTCCCTGCCGATACCAGACCCACCAAGAATCTGGGCTGGCCTCGGGCAGACAGCACTTGTTTCAGGGCCCAGGCGATTGGGCCGTGCGGTCCCTACTGCCAAGAGGAGAGTCAGACACAAGATCTGAGGCCGTGTGTCTGCCTAGAGGCCCAGGGCGGGGACAGCGCCTAGCCTCTGTCCAGTCCCAGCACGCACAGGGCACATGACAGTCAGCACAACAGCCCAGAGAGCATCTAGCAGTGGGAGCTTGACCGGATCTGGGACAGAGTCCTCTGGAGTCCGCCAATCCCAGCAACTTTGCTCTTGGGAGAGCTCCCACCACCAGGTCCCTTCCTGGACTGGAGGGTGTGTTCCTAGCCAGCCTGGAGTCGGCAGGAACCCCATACTCGCCAGCACGGGGGTGCATCCACTGACTAGAAGGGACCATTGGATCATCTACTCGGAGCTTCCGTATCTCACCCAGCTACCCCTGTGTATTTTCTCCAAGAGCCTGTGTTTGGGGAAAGCTCCTTCCAGAGACATCTAGTCTGGACCTGAGGACACCAGCAGATGGAGAACCCAGCACTTCCCGCAGTAGCCCTCACTCACTGTTCAAAATGGTGCCTTATTTCTACTTGGAGGCTGTCTGGCTCCCATAGCTTCTTGTCCTGCCTTTCCCACTAGATCAAAGACCCAGTTAGAACCTGGCATCTTCTCCCCGAAGGGTCTAATCAGCACAATCATTTCACCTCTTGTTCTTTTTTGACAAGCTGAACAGATTGAGCTCCGTAAGTCTCTCACTGTCAGCTGTTTTTTCCAGCCCTGCAATCATTTTTGTGGCTCTTCTCTGCACCCTCTGCAATTTTCCAGCAACCTTTTTAAAATGTGGGCCCCAGAACTAGACCTAGTATCCCAGGAGCGGTCTCATCAGGGCCATGTACAGAAGTAAAATCACCTCCCTGCTCTGAGTCCCTGCTCCCAGCATCGCACTGGGAGTTCAAGCTGCATTCCTTGTCCACTATGACCCCAGCTCCTTCCCAGAGTCTCTTCTTTCCAGGAGCCAGGCCTGCATTCCTTGTTCCTAGCGGTGTGACTCTGCCCTTAGCTGTATTTAAACACACTTTGAACGGGCCCAGCTTACCAAGCGATCCAGATGGCCCTGTAAGATGGCCCTCTCCTCATTGTGACATAGCACTCTACCGCTCGGGGTCACCCACCAATTTCACCAGATCACTGGGGAGATGTTGAATAGCATTGGCTTAGGACTGATCCCTGCCAGGCCGCACTGGAAATGCCACATTCCGTGACAGTTCCCACTGACAGCCCGGAGGTGGCGCCGAGCACGCTCTCTCTGGTGCTCACCTGCTCAGGATCTAACCCATCGCCGTCCGTGGGCTTGGGAAGGAATGTTCCCCCATGTCAGACTGGCAGAGACCTTGGGGGTTTTCCTCCCCTGCAGCCTAGGGTGTGGGTCACTTGCCAGGATCATCGGGGGGGGGGGGGGGGGGGGGGGGGGGGAATCTCAGATAATTCCCCACCATTGTGGGGGCCTCAGGCAGTGGTGGGCCTTGGTCCCTCCTACTCTCTGCCTGTGGCACACCATAGGCTAGTCTCCTGAGATACCTTGGTCGAATTTCGGCTGGTGGGTTTACCGTGCGGGTGCTGGTGTCCTGCAGGTCAAATGAGATGATTTGGTCCCTTCTAGCCCTAAACCCTACGACTGACTTGATGCTTGGGTCCTGTCCCAGTGACCCAGCAACAAACCCCCACCCCTTGCCTTGGGGGTCCTGTGACACACACCAGCAACCGCCCTCAAGCACCAGCTCCCCTCACACTGTAGGATCCCAGGTGTGGAGGCAGGTCTGGCCCCGGGTCTGCACCACAGCCCCGGCGACAGCCCGTCTGACCCTGCCCAGCCCAAGACCCAGCACACTGACCTGGGACAGCCATTCGGACTCCTCCAGGGTCCGCAGGTAGGCGAGGCTGGGGTCTGTGGAGGGGCTGCCGGGCACGCAGGCCTTCATCAGCTTCTTGAAGCTGGCCTTCACCTGCCGCACGTCAAACACCTCGATGGGCACCACCTCCCAGTGCTGCAGCGGGTCTGGCTTCACTCCCTGGGCAGAGGGCGAGAGGGGCAGCCCAGGTGAGCACAGGCTGGGCTGCACCAGGCCCCGTTCCCGCCTACCCCTCCTTTGCAGCGGGTTCCCCACGCCACTCCTGGGCTTTGCCTAGGAACAGCTGTAGCTGCACTGGTCGCTCTGGGGCACTGTGCAGGGGGAGCCTGGCTGCCAGGCTGTGAGCCCAGAGGGGGTCGGTCCCTGGAGTGGGCCCCCTTTCCCCACACCGGTCCTGGCTGCAGGGGAGACGCCTCCCATGAAGCTACAACTCCTCCCTGACAGTCCCCCCATTCTCCCCAAGCCGCTCCGCACACTGCTCCTGCTGCTGACGGCTCAGACAGCTCCCTGCCCCCCCGGGCCTGCCCCACATGCTGCCTGGTCACCGGGCCGTTACCTTCAGCTGCGACTTGTCCCCAATGATGTAGAGAGAGGCCCGGTGCTGGCGCAAGAAGCTTGCCTCAGAGGGGGCCCCATTGTGCTGAGCGCTCAGCAGGTCCTTCCCAGCCAGGCGGGACCCGATTTCCATGTTCAAGACATAGTTGCTCATGCGCCCGCTGGCCCGGATGCTGCCCCACTTCCCTGCAAGGGAGGGTAGGGTCATTGCCACGGCCCGCTCAGCTGGCCCCCAGGCCACGTGGCCTCCGACCTGCCCTGTCACCTTCTGCCTTCTCCCGGACGCCCAGCTCTCCTCACTGAGCTGCTCCGGCCCCCAGCCCAGATTCCCGGTGCACTTGGGGGATCAGGTTTGCTTCTCACTCCCCCCCACTCGCCAGCATGTGGATTGGGCAGCTGGGGCCCGCCGGGGTCAGAGGCTCTGGAGCCTTTGTCCTTCCTGCAGGCACTGCTGAGCTGACCCCCTCTGGACAGACGCCCTGCCCAGCCCGCACCGGCTCAGCGAGCGGCACCAATCTGCCCGTGCACTGTGGGGCCCTTGGCGGCTGCTCCTTGTCCCTGTGCACTGCACCCCGCTCCCTTGGCCAGATAACCCCCCTCCCCGGTATCCAAGCACTGGCAGATGTGTGAGGTGCCTGAAGCAAACCTGAGAGCCCGTTCCAGAATCAGCTGGGGGCTGCACTTACCTGCGGTGCCGGTGCCAGTGCCGGGAACTGCGCAAGGCAAGCCATTCAGTGACAGGTTATCAGGCTGCAGGGAGCCATTAGCACGCAGCAGCTCATTAGCTCACCCTTGTGATTGGGTGGGAGGGTGTTACTGGGACGTGTGGGTTAGTCATGTGAAGGGGGTGTGGTGTTACATGGGGCAATCAGTCACATGACCAGGGTTAGCGCCCGGCGGGTTAGGCGGATGACGGTACAGTACCTCGGGGACTTTCACGGCCCTTCGCCGATGCGCCCTTGGGGGTGGACAGAGTGACCACCCTAGCTCTGGGACCTAGCGCTGAGAAAGTACAGGACGAAAGGAGTCTCAGCAAGGGTGGCAGACCATGCGCTTCACCCCGAGCCGCACTCGCTGGGAGGGGTGGGGGAATGGGAATGGGAGGAGCGGTGCCCCGGGGTGAGATGGAGCGAGCGGCACAATGAATGGTATGAGTGAGGTGACCCCGGCTGGCTGTGCTCCCAGGTGATTCGAGTGCCAGACACTGGGCTCCCACCCCCAACAGCGAGGACAGGCCCATCTCCTCGTGGGGCTGCCCCATACGCTCTGCGAACCCTGGGGAAGCAAAGGTGAAGCATCTACTCTACGGCCAGCTGCCTTGGCGCGAGGGCCCTGCGGGGCAGGGAGCTGCGCCCGGCGTTCCTCACCTCCTCGGCTAATAGTGCCTGGCCCATCGTCCTTCCCTCCCATCACCTGCTTCATGAGCGATCCCAGCTTGGGCTGCCTCTTGTCGGAAGAATCTGTAGCACCAACAAAACACCAGCTTTTGCCTTTGCTGTTTGTCCCCCCAGCATCTCCCCTGCCCCCCGCAACACATCCCCTGGGGGGAGGGGGAGAGAAAGCAAGCAGAGGAGGCAGTGCCCGGGGCGGGAATCCACAGCAAGGATGAACCAGAGGCCAGAGCACAGGGCCAGGCCTCACAGCAGGGTCCCACACTGCAAGGTCATGGGTTCTGGTCACCTGCTGCCAGACACTCCACCGCGCACGCTCTCCCTGACCCAGCTCTGTCCCAACCCCTCTCCAAAAGCAGATACACCCACCACTGTCGCTGGAGCCTCTCCCCACGCTGCTCCAGGCTAACTTCCGCCCACCACCCCTCCACCAGGTGCGGGCCGGGAGCGGGACTGGAGGGGCTCCCAACTACGGCTGGCCCTACGGAGAGGCCTGCAGCCGCCTCTCGCATTCCAAGGCAGACTGGGAGCCAGGGTGGAGCCTGGCCAATGGCTCCCTCAGCTCACTGGTCCCATGCCATAGGCTGGGCCGCGCCGGGCATGGGATGGTGCAGACAGACGATGAATGGGGATGGAGCTTGGCGCAGGATGCTGGGTCAGCCCTGCTCTCCCAGCAGCGGGAGGAGGGAGACAGAGGCAGGACAAGGAACAGGGGGCATGAGACTCACCTGAATACGCTGCTCAAAGCCCCACCCGCTGGGTGCTCTCGGCCTTGCCAGTCAGGCACAGTGCAGCCAGGAGTGCTTGGACATCTCACTGCTCACAGAATCCATACCTACCATCCCCACCCGGCCCCCAAGCCCCCAGGGCGGGCCTGGCGCAGGGACTCAAGTCAGCTAGCACTTGTAAGGGAGCCCCAGGGCTTAGGACCTTCTGAGACCTGCCCCACACTGACAGTACCTGGGCTCCACAGCCGCATGGGGAAAGGAGAGTGCAGGAGCTGAGCCCACAGAGGTGCACTAAGGGGGCACTTTGGGGAGGGCAGAACCCGACCTCCCACTGCAACAGCACAGCCCTGCCCAGGCTCCCTGGCTGGGCTGCAAGGATCCCAAAGCCAGAGGCCTGTTGAAAGCACCAGCCCAGGAAGTGGGCACGCCTGGTCTGCTCCCTCCTCTCCCCAGTGCGCTGTGGCCCCATGGCTGCGGTCTGACCCACGCCCCCTTACCCGCACTGCTCATGTGCGCAGAGGTGAAGCCGCTGAGTGTATTGCGCCCGCTGGCGTCAGCGTAGTGCGGCATGGAGTTGATCACTGCCTGCAGGTATTTCTCCTGCTCCAGGCTGGTGGAGTCCGTTTGCGACTGGCCTGCAAGGAGAGCCAGGGCGTCAGCAACACTCACTAGGCGCACACACAACCACCGCGCTGGGGGAGAAGCTATTGGCCAGGGCGCTGCCGGCACGTTGCTATGGGAGTTGGAGCATTCCCCAGAGGCACATGCAGCGCCCCCTCGTCACAGAGAGGCAGGTACCTGCAGTAGGGGCGTTCTGCGACTTGAAGAGGCCCACAACACCCTTGCCGTGCAGCCCCCCCGATCTCAGCAGCACGGCCTTGGTGCGGGAGTTCCTCCAGCAGATGACAGGGAAGCGGTTCTGGCGGTAGCAGCGCGAGATCCTCTGGATGGTGTTGTCCTGGATGCTCTGCGGGACGATCAGCAGCCCCGGGTAACTGCAGGAGAGAGCACAGGCCATATGCCACCGTCATGCCACACTAGGGGAATGGCGCAGCAGGGAGGAAGGGGATGCCACCGCTGGGCTGCCCCCCAGAACCGCCTGTGGCCCATGCGCCAGGTACCCGCCTCCGGCAGACAGCGTACATGTTAGATACTCACCTCCGGCAGACGCCCCCCACACGGGGTACTCACCTCCGGCAGACGCCCCCCACACGGGGTACCCGCCTCCGGCAGACAGCGTACATGTTAGATACTCACCTCCGGCAGATGCCCCCCACACGGGGTACCCACCTCCGGCAGACGGCGTACATGTTAGATACCCACCTCCGGCAGACGCCCCCCACACGGGGTACCCACCTCCGGCAGACAGCGTACATGTTAGATACCCATCTCCGGCAGATGCCCCCCATGGGGTACCCACCTCCGGCAGACGCCCCCCACACGGGGTACCCACCTCCGGCAGACAGCGTACATGTTAGATACCCATCTCCGGCAGATGCCCCCCATGGGGTACCCACCTCCGGCAGACGCCCCCCACACGGGGTACCCGCCTCCGGCAGACAGCGTACATGTTAGGTACCCACCCCCGGCAGACGCCCCCCACACGGGGTACTCACCTCCGGCAGACGCCCCCCACACGGGGTACCCGCCTCCGGCAGACAGCGTACATGTTAGATACTCACCTCCGGCAGATGCCCCCCACACGGGGTACCCACCTCCGGCAGACGGCGTACATGTTAGATACCCACCTCCGGCAGACGCCCCCCACACGGGGTACCCACCTCCGGCAGACGCCCCCCACACGGGGTACCCACCTCCGGCAGACAGCGTACATGTTAGATACCCATCTCCGGCAGATGCCCCCCATGGGGTACCCACCTCCGGCAGACGCCCCCCACACGGGGTACCCACCTCCGGCAGACAGCGTACATGTTAGATACCCATCTCCGGCAGATGCCCCCCATGGGGTACCCACCTCCGGCAGACGCCCCCCACACGGGGTACCCGCCTCCGGCAGACAGCGTACATGTTAGGTACCCACCCCCGGCAGACGCCCCCCACACGGGGTACCCACCTCCGGCAGATGCCCCACACACGGGGTACCCACCTCCGGCAGACGGCGTACATGCGGTTCACCGTGGAGATGCGGAAGGGCTCGTTCTTGGAACGGGTGAGGCTATTACTCAGCGTGCCCAGCCCCATCCGTTGGTAGTCGCGGCAGCAGGCTCGCTCGACTAGGTGGCTCATCGTCATCTTGTCTGAAGGTTTGATGATGGTGGAGGGGGTCAGGGTGCTCCTGTCTATCTCTTCCGACACTGCACAGGCAGAGGGAAGAGGTGGGGTCAGGTTGCTCTGGAGGCCACAACCCCAGCAGGGGGAGAGGGAGACTGGAGCTCTGGGGCCAGGGCACAGTCTGATGCACCCCAGGCCTGGCCTTGCTGCAGCAGCGACAGACGATGAGGGCGCAGCTGCCCCGTCCTGCGGTGCCAATGTCACGTGCCAGATGCTGTGGGGACTGAACCCTGGAGTCTCTGGATTGAAAAGCATGAGCCGCTACTGGCTGAACTAACCGCCCAGCCGGGGCTGAGCTCCCAGGTTGCAGCAGCTCTGTGGTTTGGCACCGGAGGGGGACAGAGCCAGGCTTCGTTCCTGCAAGTGACAGCAGGTGACCAAGCCCAGCCACCGCACACTGCAGGGCAGACCCCAGCTCCTGGGCGCTCACAGGCTGAGACCCCACTGCTCACCCATGACGCCTCCCCCCCGCAAAGGCTTCCCACACAGGGGGCAGCCTGTTTGCCAGGGAAGCTCCCAACCTGAGATCTCATCCTCGTCATCCTCCTGGAAGTGCTGACTGCTGCGCTGCTCCCAGGTGGGTGGCGTGTACTTCTTGCGGGTCACGTACTGTCGGCCAATGGTCTTCTTGGCATTCTTCATCAGGTTCTTGGAAAGCGTCCTGGAACAAGAGCAGGGGACGTGAGGCCAACCTGGTACCAGCCCCAGGCCCGACATGTCACCGTGTGGCCACAGGGACCCTGCCCCTAGAGGGGGGCTCCACAGATCTCGCCCAGCCCAGTATGAGAGGGAGAGACCCCAACACTCAGTTAGACCATGAGCAAAGCAGAGGCAGGAGCATCCCTTGGTGCCACCCACAGACATACTTGCACTAACCCTGCCACTGAGGGGCCGGGGAAACAACCCTTCCCAGCTCCAGCAGACTGGGGACCACCAAGACGAGGCTCCCACCCGGGAGGATAGGACAGCCAGGCAGTTACCATGGGCCACGTCAGAGATGGGGGCTAAGAGACCAGCCAGCTCCTGCTAGGAACTTCCACTCCCCAGACCGCAGCAAGATGAAGGGGGCAACCCAGAGGTGCCTGGACCCCTTAGAATCCGACTGGGCAGGGAATCAGTCAGAGCTGAATGACACCAACTGCCCCCGGCCTCAGGGAGATCCTGGATCAGCTCTGATAGGAGCATCAACGGGGGCAGAGGACTGGCTCTCTCAGGTGCTGGTCTGGCCCCGTCACCCTCGTATCTGAGCACCGACTAACTCTCTGCGCCCCCCATGAGGCCAGGCACCACTCTGGTCCCCACAGGCCAGATGAGGAGCCGAGGCAGATGGCCAGACTTGCCCAAGCTCACACAGGATGTCTGGGGTGAAGCAGGGAATGGAACCTGGGTCTCCCGCGTCCTAGGCTAGCCCCCCAGCCCCTGGCCCATCCTTCCCCTCAGCATGGCGCTGGGCAGGACCAATGCTGCTCTCTTCACAGCAGACAGGGGGATGCTAGCTATAGACTGAGCTGTCAGACAGCACAGGTGCCAGTGGCTGCCAGTTCCCCAGAAGCAGCCCAGCACCTTGAGGGCCTGGGACGCAGGAAGCCGACGCTTCCCGCAGGCTAGCAGGGCTTTGGGAGGAGGGCACAGGACAGGCTCTGGGGGCTCTGAACTGCAGACACGGAGCGGGTCCAAAGAAATGCCAGTGCTACACCTGCCTAACCCTACTGCTGTGGCCACCAACTCAGGCTGCGCCGGGACTCAGAGACAAAGGAACACAACCAGCACCCAGCCCAGGGCATGGTGCGGATGGACAAACACTTCCAGGATTCACCCTCCAGAGCAGCTGCAAACAGGGGTGGGCACAGTCCCCTTGGGACCATATGGGGAGCTAAACCCTCCATCTAGCCCGTACGGCCGCAGTGGTGTTGGGCCCTAATCCAGCCTGTACCATAATGGTGGAGAGAGGCATCAAGTTTGCAGTCCAGCCTGTACCATGATGGCAAAGGTGGGGTTAAACCTGCAGCCCAGTCCGAAGCCCTGGGAGAGGGAGCCTATCAAGCCACAAGGGAAGTCCCAAAGCCCTTAGCATGCAGAGTGGGTGAAAGGAAGAACCACTGGGAGCAGTGAAGGCTACAGCCTGAGCCAGTGCCACCTTGCAAGCCCCTGTCCAGTGTGAAGGTGTCTTACGTGGATGAATGGCCAAGGTGCCCGAGGGATATGACACCCACTGCCAGGCCCTGGAACATATCGGTCACCTGCTGGGAGCTGGGTCACAAACACACAGGAGAGACGCTTAGACGTCACACAGCACCAAGCCCAACGCAGCAGCAACCAGACCACCAGCAGCTACAGCACTTGCTAGTTACAGAACGTGGGTGGCACGACACGGGGCCCCATCATGCACAGGGTCATCTCATCATCCCCAGTGCTGCCACCCTCCTGCAGGGCTGGGCTTAGACCAGCAAGGGGATTCCCGACAGCCAATGCTACTGCTTCACAGATTTGAGAAGGGATCCCTGCGCCGCCCCCTTCCCTTCTGCTCGGGGCTGGACCCGCTGCCTCTGAGAGCCCAGGCCAGGAGTCGAGGCACGTGACTGCAGCCTGTCCCTGGCCTCTTGTCCCTGGGCTGGGAAAGCTTTGGAGCCAGTGAGCCAAGACCCCAGTCCTGGAGAGGCAAGCTTAGCTACCAAGAATGCCGTTGCTTTGCTCAACAGTAAGCCTTCTGGCTGGTAAGGGAGGAGCAGGGTCGGGCTCTGAAGGGAGTCTCCTCAGCGGCTCTCTGCCGGCTGGATTTGGGATGGGGCAGAGGAGATTCCTTGGGGTTTCAAACAGGGACCCAAAGGATGTCCTGTGTCCCACGCTCCCTGGCGGCCCAGTCCTACCACAGCATGGGGTGGCCTAGGGCCCCACTCCCCGGCGAGGGGGCAGAGAACCGCTGATACCTGAGTGAGGGGTTTTTCTCCTTGGCCTTGGGCTGCATGGCTTGCTTGGGTGACTGGCCCACGGTGAAGGCGAAGGTGCCGCGTACGTGCTGGGGATAGCGCAGCTTGTGCAGGTGCTTCCTGAAGACCTCGGCGCTCTCTGAAGCCACCTCCTCGTCAAAGGCGATCCGCAGCAACTGTGGGGACAGCAGAGTGGGCTCAGAATGCCGCTACGGGGAGGGCCTTCACCCGGCCCACGTCAGGGCCGGGACCCCAAGGGAAGCACATTTAGCACACAGCCTGGGGCAGAGCCAACAGCAATGTGCCTGGGACCAGCCCACCAGGGCAGCTCACCCCTTTGCTGCTCACTCAGTCCAGCACCGATGGCTACTTTTGTCCAACACCCCCAGTGGCTTCACAGACCCTACCAGATGGTTACTCGGTGTCCCTGTGCTGCCATCCCCGCTCCCAGGGCAGGCTGAGAGATCTGCTCATGTCCCCAGCTGCCCAGCTCCACACCCAAGCATCAGTGTAGCCAGGTGGACGTTTCGGCCCTAGAATGAAGGCAGGTCCATTTCCTGCAGCACTGCGAGCGCACAACACCCCGGGAGCTAGGGGATGTGCAGTGACCCCAATCTATAGGTCAAATAAGTCAGAGTTGGAGCTCAGGAGATCCCAGGCCCCAGCCCAGTGCTCAGTCCACAGGAACATGCCTCCTCCCCGTTAAGCATAGAAACCGGCCATGTGTTTGCAGTCAGCCACTGCCTGGGGTTCCAGCAGCCCCTCAGGCTGGATGGGAGAGGGAACCGCAGCACAGACGGGTTCCCTGCGCTGCTCTGAGAAGGGGATCAGAATTGCATCATGGGCTAATCTGCACTGCCAGGGAAAGAGCTGTTTTCCCATGGGGCAGCCAGGGAGCAGATGTCACCTCAATACCTAGCTCGCCCTCTGGAGCAGGGCTGGCATGACAGGGCTACTCATCCGTGGCACTTCGTCCTCACTCCAGATACACACAGGAGAGGAGAGCTGCATGAACACTGGAAACATGAGGTGGTCAGGCTAGCGTCCCCCCAGGCCTCACGCTCGGGCATTCTGCAGCTGCTCTTCTCCCTCAACCCAGCCTCCTCCCTGCACCCCAACTTCCAACCCAGTATCCCAGGGCTACGTGAAGCCCGAATGGCTCTCGTGTCAACAGCTCTCACGTAACACAGCAGGAATGGAAGTCTGAGAGAAGGCAAATGGGCTGATCTGCCCCCCAACACCAACAGGACCACCCTGGTCCACCCACATCCCTGCCCCGCGTGTGGTCATCAGAAGCTCTATCCCTAAGAAATGATGCTTTTTATTTCCATATACAGAGAGCTCACTGCCAGGCAGGAGTTTGGAGAAAGGCCCGCTGCCCAAATCTGTCGTGTCTTCCTCCAAACACACTGGGTCAGTCACAGGAGGACAGGTCTGGTGCCACAGCTCATGTCATGGCCACTAGTAGCAGCAGGCAATATTCTGTGGCTGCACAACAGGGTGCACCAGCCAGCGATGCAGTGCAGAACAGCACATCTCCTTTGTATAGGAGCACGCAAAGGCAGTGAACTGGAACAAGGCTGCATCAATGAACCTGACACGTGTTTGATAATACTGGCCTTACGCGCTTCAGTACGTGTGTCGTAAGTGACCTAATCCTACATTGATTCACACTGCCGAGGTATGCCAAAGTTCCTTGAAATAGCACAACATTAACATGTGCTTAATTTGTTTGCATTAGAATGTTTAGTCATGAAAATATTTTCATTGGTTTTAAAAATCATTGTGTGCTGTGTCTCAGAGTTAAATCAGCTTGTACACTTTTGTTTCAAGGTGCCAATGCTAAAGTCCTAAAAGCCACGTGCACAAGCTCTTTCATGGCTGCGTTACATTAAAATATTTCTAGGAACTCGTATAAACAAGACACTGAAATCCAGGAGTTCTACGAAAAGGCTGTGCATGTTATTTGGTCACTTCGGTTACATCCTTCAGGAAGAGCCACCTGAAGTAGGTTAATCCTACATGAAAAGGAAATAAGGATTTACACTTCAGTGATTTCCGTGTGTTACCGTCTTCTCTCTCACGTACCCTGTGGTAACAGCCATGTTTGGATGTGCCACCCCCGAATTCTCCTATGAAGACTTGTTACCAGCTTTTAACAAATGCCTCTTGCAGTTAACGTTTCTGAAAACCCGACTGGTCTGTGAGAATCCCTCCCCCCCGAGCCCTTGGAGGAAGGGATGCTGCCTGTCAGCCCTGCACGGGTGCAATAAGCAACAGGAAACGAATCAGCTGGGGGCATACGTTGCAGACACCCCACTCCTTGTTCCATGGCTGTAGCACTGCCTGGAACAGGCTTGGGTCTAGCTCAGGCCCTACGCCCCTCAGGGCGCAGCATTCTGTAGGTCTGAGGGGCACACGGGGCTTGTGAGACATCACACCCTAGCACTGCCATTGGTCCAGGACAGGACAGCGAATTCTATCCCCCTCTGCAATGGAGCCTACAGACCCCAGCAGGCAATGCTCAGCCAGGGGACAGTACTCTCTGGGACCTGCAGGCACCTGGCCTGATGGCTGCCTTTGGCCAGTCAGGCATGCAGCAGCCCAAAAGCCACACAAGACCAGGAGGTCAGTGACCCCTCTACTCCGGGGAAACTGCCTGCAGGATCCATCTCCCAGCTGAGGCCCAACACAGCAGTTTGGCGAGGTCTGTGCTCCTCGCCCCAGAAGTCCAGCAGCAGCCGGGAATGCAGCCCAGTTGTCTGTCTGGAGCGTGTTTCCGGCAGGAGTGCTGGGGGGCTCGTCTCACCTGGAACGTGCATGAGCGCAGCTGCAGCACCTCCTGGATGAACTGATCCACCTGGGCCGGGACATTGATCTTCTTCTCTTTCTGGATGAACTGATCGGCCTGGGCCTGGACGTTGATCTTCTTCTCTTTGGTCAAGGAGGCAATGGGGAAGGACCGGACCACCACCTGCTCCCCCACTGGGGCCATGGAGAGAACAGGGGACACGTTAGTCACATGCAGGATAGGGTCTCGAACTGGCTCAGACCACCGATGGGCTGGGACACGCTGCCCTCAGCTGGTCCCCAGTAGCTCTGGGACTGCGCTTGCTGCTCCCGGGCAGAATCAGCCTGTAGCCCAAGGCAGCTGGAGCTACGTAAGGGGACCGGCGAATAAAACGGGGACCAAAGGGGGACCTGCTCGGCAAATGCCTCTCCCCAGACCAATGGGCAAACCGCCCCTCCCCTGTAAAAGGTAATTCCATTACAGTACTCCGAGTGAGCCCTCCCCTCCCGCCTCTGGCCACAGCCCATTCTCAGATCCCCGGTGAGGGAAAAACCACTCACCAGCCCGGCCTCCTGCTGGCTCTAAATGGCGCCGGGCTCCGGGTAAGCGAAGGCGAAAAGCCCCCTACAGCAGAATCCTCACTCCCAAGTCCAGTCGGCAGCAGGGCAGGGCCCCAGAAACCCCACCCAGGATGGATTCCCCCTGTTCCGGCAAATCCTCCACCTCCCATGGCTGATCTGCCTGAGGCCCCCGAGGAGCAGTGCGGAGACCGGCCCACCAGGCCACAGGGGATGTAGAGTATGGCGCAGAGGGAGGGTCCTCACCCAGCGGGTCCGTGGGGGTGCCCTTGAAAACGATGCGGTAAGTGGTGAGGAAGATGGCTCCTTCGGCGGGGAGCAGTGGGGGGCCCCCAATATTCCCTCCGGCAGCTTCTTCACGTCCGTCAGGCATGAGGTACACGCGGAGCCCTTCCATGACACACTCCTCACCCACCAGCAGGCTGGGGCGCAGCAGCTTGGGCTGCAGGGACAAACAGGAGGAAGGTTGAAAGCCATGGGAGATAGGCCAGCCCCTCCCCACAGAGCCACGACGGCTGGGGAGTGGGGAGAGGTTCGCAGCTGGGCCCCACAATGGAGCTGCTTCAGCTCTTGCTGGAGACCCACTGGGCCCCCGCCCTGCCAGGGCAGACAGGGTTATTCCCGACTCAGCCCCGCTGAGCCCAGATGCCTCAGAAGGGAGGCCCATGCAGGCAGAGGGACCCCTTTGCACCCCACAGGCTGCCTCAGCCATGGTGCAGGGCGTAGGGGGTGCAACCTGGAAGGGAGGGGATGCCCCTGTGCAGCTAGGTAGTACAGACCTTCTGAATAGGAGGGAGCCTCTTGCTCTCCCTGTGCACAGCATCCAGTGTCTCTATGTGCATCTGCACGATGTCTGAGGAGGAAGGGAGACGCAGAGTTAACCCTATGGGGCAGGAGCGTCCCGTCCCGGCTGCAGGCCCCAGACAGCAGGAGACTGAGAACACGGGCCTATTGCAGCCTCTCTGCCAGCCTCCCCACTTCCTCCTGGGGGAGCACAGCCCTCGGTGGGCAGTGCCTGAGCACACCCCTCCCCTGCTCTGGAGGGGACTCACGGCAGCAAAGCGCTGGCTACAAACCCAGCCCCCTCTCTCAGAGTCCCCCCCCACCATGCTGGACAAGCGGTTTACCAGGGATCATGATGTGCAGCCCCTTCAGGTGCTCGTTGGTGACGCCGCTCTCCGTGCACACCTTGTCCACGAAGCGGTTGATGAAGCGTACCACGTAGTTGGCCACGTCGGAGCTCTCAGCATCCTCAAACCCACTTTCCGTGTCGTAGCTTTCGGCCACGCTGCCGGCAATGCTAACACAGGGAGACTCGGCTGGGAGAGAGCCCGACCACGCAGCACATGCCGGCTCTCCCCCACACCCCCGACAGGGCACCCAGGGCCACACACACAACACACTAGTTCCACCCCCAACCTGGACAGCCTGCCTCCTCCAGGTCCTGGCAGCACATGCCAGCTTCAGTCCCCCCTCCCGACCAGATCCTTCAGTGGTAGCTCCCACACCTCCCCAGTCCCAGCGCAGCCCACCAGCCAGCTACCTGTTGGTGACGAAGCTGTTGCTGACGCTCTCCACGTCGCCTAGCCCCGAGCTGCGCAGCAGCCGGTTCTTGCTGGTGTCGAGGGGCAGCAGCAGGTAGCTCATGCGGTTGGCGTAGTGGATGGCCTGGCTGAAGACCGTGCTCTCCTCCTTCTGGATCAGCTCCTGCTGCTTCTCCCGGCTCATGGTAGGCCACAGCCTCCGCTGCTCCGACGCAATCTCCAGGGCAGATTTCTCTTCCTGAGGCCCCTCCTAACGGAGCAGGGGGACAGATCAGCCCTTTGCCCGAGCAGGAAACCCGTGTGCCAGCTCCCACCCCACAGTGTCTGTAACAAAGCACCTGCTCTCATCAGGGCCTTCTATCCCCATCTCTCCCCAGGAGCCCCAAGCCAGGTCATATCCCAGACCCCCTGCCTTCAGGCCAGTTCTTGCCTCCTCACTAGCTACGAGGAAGGCTGGGCCAGGACGGCCTGGGACTGGTATTCCTGCCGCCCCATCACCTCATCCACGTGATTCTCCTCATTGCTCTCCAGGTACAGGGCTCGGATGTGGTTCTGCACGTCGCAGTAGAACATGGCCTCCCAGAACTGGATGTTGGTCCACACGACGTGTTCCTGCACACAGCTGTAGGCAAACTGCGTGATGCCCGGGCTCAGTTTCTGGGGGGCAGAGAGAAGAGAGGGTCTCAGTGCAGATGCTTCCTGTATGCCAGCCCCTCCAGGTCACCCATGCTGTGCTCTAGCTGGGAAAGGCAGTGCCCTTGGCCAGCCAGTGGCACCACATACACTGAGCCCCCTCCCTGCACGAAGTAACTCTGCACTGACTGCTCCTTCCGCATGCCCAATTAATGCCACAGCAAACCGCCTCTGCTGTCGGGGAGCAAACACTGAGCTCTGCTCCTGCGAGACTGAAGGAATCAAGGTCAACGCTCCCTGGCCTTTGTGATCCAGCTGTCTGCGCACCCTGCAGCTGGGTGCCACAGCCCTGGTCTCAAGCCCAGAGATGAGCAGCGCCTGAGAGAGGCCCAGCCACGGCTGCTATGTCTCCCTGACAGGGAGCCCCTGCTGCCACAGAGGGTCTGGCTACACTGCAATGAAAAACCCACTGCTGGCCCATGCCAGCTGACTCGGGCTTGTGGGGGAGACTTCTGAGCTCTGGGCCCCTCCCACCTCGCAGGGTCCTAGAGCCCGTACTCCAGCCCGAGCCGGAAGTCTACACAGCAATAAAACAGCCCCTCAGCCCAAGCCCCGTGAGCCCGGCTGGCGCGGGTTTTTGACTGCATTGTAGCTGTACCCAAAGTGGCTACCCCTGGGCGGGAGGAACTAGGCCAGTGGCTGCAGAGCCGACATCTCTCCTCACACCACAGCCTTTCAAGGCCTCTCAGACCTGTTGAAGTCAAAAGGGTTTTGGGCCCAACAGGACCGAGGCAGGAGGCAGAGTGGAGCCTGCGCTCCGGCCCCTGTGGGGTGACCCCCCCCAGAGACCAGCCCCTGCACTGGCACAGCTCAGTGGCGCTCTCTGCAGTCATTCCGTAGTTACAGCCAGGCAGACACGAGGCCCTTCTGCCAGGATCCGCAGCCTGCACCGGATACGTACTCGGCAGAAAGCAGTGACTAGTGGCAAAAGTGCTGCTGCGATCCCATGCTCATCCATGGCAGTGCAGTCCTGGGGCAGGGAGAGAGAGAAGAGATTAGCACAGTGCCCTGGAGAAAGGGGCATTCACTATAAGGCCCCCAGAACTACAGACCCCCAAACCTCATCCCCACAGCTCTGGAGAGGGGTTAACTGGCATTCACCACAGGGCCCCCAGAGCTGTAGACTTCCACCCACACTCCGCCTCAAGTACCCTCCAGGACAGAGCTGTGCCGGCTTCTCCAGCATCCCGGAGAGGACCCCGTTCACATGGCATCAGCCCCCCGAAGGAATCCAAGGGCTCCAGCAAGCCCCTTGGCACGGTACCTGTAAACAGCAGTTCATCACGCGGACAATGAAGTCAAATTGTTGGTGGTCCAGTACAGCCCTGTTCTGCTGCACATGCAGGTTCAACTCCTGAGTCAGGCAGTGTCTGGCTGCTCGGCCCTTCATGGCCCTTAGCACAGCTGGAAGCAGCTGCAGGAGGAAGAGCAGAGGGTAGAGCGATGGGACCAAGCTTCCAGTCCAGGCCCTGCTGAGGATTACAGGCTGGAGGGCAGTTGGTAGCAACTGGCGATGGACGTAGGATTTAGAGTGCCCGCTGCAAGGCCTGATGCTTTGGAAACTCGCAGACTACCCTGGGGTAGTCAGCACAGCCAGAGGTGACACACTGAGCCCCCGGTGCCGCAATGACCCACACTGCAAACCCACACCCTGGAAAGTCAAATGCAGCCGCACAGAACACTCACTGCCCGCTGCTGGGCAAGGCTCCCAGGGAGCCCAGCCCCTGTTTTGGCCGTCTCCACAGGACAGTCCCAGGTGGGGGCAGACACAGACAGTGGCCACAGCATCCCAGATTTGCCAGCCCACACTGGTGAAATGTGGCAGTTAGCCAGGCTCCGTGGCACGATGGGCAAGAGGCGTGCTGACGAAGAGCATGTGAGGCGGTGGGGGGCAGCCTAGGCAGATGGAGGACTGGACACAGGCAGGAAGCTCTCTCCTCTAAGCGTCTGTGTGATGGGACGGCAGAGATGTAGAGCAGCCAGGGGCTGGGTGTCCTGTCTCTCCGCACACCCGCCCCTTTACCACCGGCTCCCTGGGCCCTCACCTTTTTGGCTTCTAGCATCTTGTTCTCGAAGACGTAGGAGATGCAGTTCCTGACCACCTCCAGGCGGCGGGCGCTGTTGGCCAGAGCACTGCCATTGCGCTCCATGATGGCAGCTGGGGAGAAAAGCCACCAGTCACTACACTGCAGGAGCGGGTGAGGGAGGCTGGCCTGTTCCCCTGAGGGAGGCAAGCTGCACAGCCAGCCCATCTCTTTGTCCTGCTCTGGGAGGGCAGGGGCTGTGTGTTTGTGACGCCCGTGTGGGTCTCCCCGCTCCCTCTCCAGCAGACAGGACAGCCCAATTGGCTACGGTGGAGATGAGCGGCCCCAGCGGCACAGATCCCCAGGGGACAGGATTCCTGATTCCATGGACTCGGCCTAGCGGTAAAGGGCAAGGGGGATACAGGAAATGGGAACACTAGCCTCCGGTGCCTTCCGTCCCTGGGGTGCCCAGGACTTCACAGCCAGCAATTCAATAACCCCTGGAGTGCTGGGCAGCAGCCCAATTTCACAGCTAGGCAAACTGAGGCACGAAGAGGTACAGTGGCTTGCCACAGGGCATGACGAGTCAGGGGCCTAGCCAGGAACAGGCCCCAGCAGTCCTGGCTCCCCCCTCCCACTCTAACACACAAAGCACGTTGTTTCGGAAGCGAATAGAGCTGAGCAGCCACCAGTAGAGACGCAGAGCGAGCTGCTCGCCTCCCCAAGCAATGCTGGCCCCGCAGATCTAGGTTCACCCTTTCAGAAGAGTCCACTGACTTTGGGTGCCCAATTCGAGGCACTTTGGGCTGGACTGTCTGAGGGGGCTGCATTGGGAGCTGTGGGTGCATCTCCAGCGGGGCACACAAAGGGAGCACTCTCCCAAATTCGGGCCTAGCCTCCCAGCTCACCTGAAAGGCTCCCTGTGGGCATGAGCAGCTCCAGCACATGGTTAACCACCCCCCAGCTCACGGCTAAGCCTCTGGGCTGACAATGGGGCCACACCCCAACCTCCACCTTCCCCGCCTCAGCTCATGGCTACGGGGAATCCCAGCCACACGTAAGAACCATCTCTCCAGCCCTTCCTCGCTGACAGACCCCTGCAGCCTTCTCCACCCCAGGCCCAGAGCAGGCTTTGAAATCCAACCAAGCTGCCAGCGGTGAGGCCAGTGGTGCCCATACTGGGCTGTGAGCCTGGCAGTGCTGAGGCAAAGCTCCGCCTTCGCATGGTCTTTTACCGTGAGGCTGTGCTCCTCCTGGGAGACATACCAATGGGGGGTCCCGATGGCACCATACACTTCTTCTCCGCCTTCACAGCCGGCGGGGCTGTCTGCAGCTTGGCAGTGGCCTGGTCGATGATCCACTGGACTGTCCCCTCGTCCAAGCGGGGAAAAGGCCTCTGGTGTAGACGCAGGTAGCAGCCTTCTGTGGGTTTCTGCACCTTGTGCATCGTCACTGCGGGGTATGGGTTCTCCTATTCCAGCAAGGGGCACCCGTTACTCTCCAGGACAGACCTGCCATGCTGTGTCCTTGGGGAACTGCACCTGGCGCCAAGGCCAGTTCCCCAAGGACAAGCCCTTCCCACACGTTACAAACCAGGAGCCCTCCCGCACCAGGCGCAGAGTACCCGGCTCAGGCCCAGCTGGACTATGCTCTCCGGAGCCACAGAGACAGTGACCACCCAAGCACACGTGGGGCCGGGAGAGCCTGGACATGCTGGGCAGGTCGGGAACTCAGCCCTCTGCAGCAGGGCAGTGCCCTGGCAAGTCTAACAGTGACCCTGGGCCATAGAGGGCAGTGCTGTCATGCTCCAGAGGCAGTCTCAGCAGAGCGCCCTCGGTCTGAAGGCTGGAGGGGTGGATGGCCAGATCCTCCAGACCAGTTGGGACACATGGGGGAGGAATTACTCTGAACACCCCCCACGCCCACCCATGCATGCAGAGTCCCTCCAAACCAGAGAGAACCAGGCAGGCAACGGGATGACAATTCAAACCACAAGGCCACATTCCACCTGGGCCAGCTCCAAGAACAGTCACCGATCTACCCCTCTGCCACCTCCAGCTGTGGCCGGCAGACGAGGGTTGAGGCATAGGGCTAGAACGTACCCCAAGGAGAAGAGGCTACCGCACTGGACATGCAGCACCAGAGGTGAAGGGAGAATGGCACCTCCTTCAGTGGGGGCCCGACCCTAATCAGAGGGAGGCTTTGCCCCCGTGCCAGGCTCCCACCTCCACCTTATTCCCACCCCCAGACACCCCACTTGCCCTGCCCACTCCACAGCCCGGCCCTCGGCACTTACGTTTTTATAGAGCTGCTCTGCCAGCTCCTTGATGTGCCGCAGTATTTTCTGCTTGTTCCCCTCCTCGGCACGCATCCGCTTCACTTCATGGGCGACCAGCTGAGGGTGGAGAAGAGGCATGAGGGGCAGCCTCCTGCGTGGGAGCTTGGGTGCCGTGTTGGCTGTGCTCCTTAGTGCCAGGGCTGCCCCAGCTCAGGCGGTTCCTCGGCTGCTCCCGGCCCATGTGGAGCGCTGCAGCCAGCAGGCCGAGGCTGCTCCCCGGACGTCTTTGGCTCACGCCTCAGTCCCTCGGAGGGGAAAGCAAGAGCTCAGACATGCTCTGCGGCCTTTGGTTATTTACTGAAGGCTGTCAGGGCCAGAGACGGAGACGTGCAGGGCTACCAACCAGGGAAGGGGGGAGTTGCCCGCAAATCACCTCTTACCTCATCAAACAGGTCAATTGCTCGGTATGGGGCGCCCCTCTCGGTCACAAAGCCAGCGAACGCCATGCCCTCCAGGACCTTGGTGAGGAAGTCATCCTCCACCAGCCCCCTCTGACCGAGGAAGGCTGCCTACAAGAAGGAACAGCAGGCAGCCATTAGCCGCGGACTGGCCTGAGTCTCAGAGCCAGCCAGACATGGCATCACGCTATCACCATAATGGGTCATGGGCTCTCAGGTCACGAGGTGGAAAAGAGCAGGAGCCAATGGTGGCAGCCCCCAACCTTCCAGACAACAGCCCCATGCTGGGGGAACTAGCAGGATGTGCGCACAGCCATGAGCCTTCCTTTCCCCAAGCGCGCTTGTAATGCGGTGTCTATTTCAGACCCAGACCCTTGGGCAGGGCTTTATTTGCCCATAAAGTACCAGATGGTGCTGTATAAATGCCCCCCTGAAAACTTCCCCCTCTTCACAGCCCTGAGGAGTGGGTCAGAATTAGATTCATTTACAGACAGGGAAGCCCAGCAAGAGAGAGAGATACGGATTAGAACCTGGGGTCACAGCAGTGCATGTCAGAGCCAGAGCTCAGGAGTTCCTGGTCCCAAGGCCCCTACTCACAATGCTGCACTCCTCAACCCAACAGCTCTCCAAGGCCTTTACAGCCATCCACGTACAGGCACTAGTTCAAATACGGCCGCCTCTGGGATGGAACCCAGGACAGCAGTGTGGTTTGAGACTGGAGCAATGCTGTATCCGATGAACTCCAGGGAGAGTGCAGGGGACAGAATGGAATACACCTGGTACACCAAGGCTGGAGTGGTCAGTTTCACATCTCATGCAGTAGACAGCCTCTCTAACAGCACAACACCCTTCCCCCCCCCCCCCCCGATCCCTCCTTTCACGTTGCACGGAGGAGCACACTGACTCAGGGCTTGTCCAGCCAGGGAGGTTTTTGTGGAATAACTAATCTGAAATAAGTGTGTCCACACAGCCGGCTGTATCCGAATTCCTCAGGAATCAGTGCATTCACATGGCACTGTGTTTTTTGTTTTGCTTTTGAAATAAGCATACAACGTTCTGGGAGGGTATTCCATGGTGCATTGCGCAGCTGCTGGGCTCTGGGCAGTCTGGGATTTTTATCGCAGGGCATTGTGAAGCCACTGGAATTCTAGAACTTGGAAGCAAAGGAGCAAATTCCCATGGTTCCTCTCTTGGCATCCCACGATTCATCTGTTCCTTGTGAGCCAGCGCCGTTTTCAAACTGTCATCAGCTGGCATGGAGGGAACACTGCTGCCTGCAGCCATCTTGACTGCTGTTAATACACACAGGTTGTCCCACTTGCATTTGCGGTCCAGCAGCTGGATGACTTTAGGAGTCAGCCAATCTTGGGAGAGGAGTGGTGGAGGATGAAATCAAACAGCTGCTTGTGGATGGCCATTTCCTGGACCAGCTTCTCTCAGGATGCCGTTTCTGGGCTCAGGACAGCTGGGAAAGGGCAGTGATGTGGAGTGGCAGCAGGATTTCAGGATGACAAAGGCCACTTTCCTAGAGATCTGTGCAGAGCTCACCCTGGAGCCACAGCACGCTGACCTGGAGAAGCATGTGACCATTTGCTCACTGCCTCCAACTTCATGTCGGTAGCTGACCAGTTGGGTGCTGGCAGATCAACTGTTGGGGCAGTTGTCAGGGACGGATGCATTGCTAGAGAGGGCACTGATGCCCAGGGTCAAACACACAGGAAGTTACCAGTGGATTTGCATTGTTGGGGTTCCCAAATTGTACTGGGGCCACCAGCGGGACCCATGTGCCTATTCTTTGCCCCCCACATCAGACCTCAGAGTTCATCAATAGAAAGGGGTATTTCTCCATGGCTGTTCGCTGTGGGAGGTTCGCCAGTATTAATACACCCAGGGAAGAGAGAGAGAGAGAGAGAGAGAGAGAGAGAGAGAGAGTCTGGAAAGGTCTGTGGTGCCAAGATCCTTAGAAACTAAGCCCTGTTTTCTTCAATGACAAAGGGTACCTTTGCTCCCAGGACCGCTATGGGCATTAGTGGTGCTGTGATTCCCAACGTCATCCTGGGAGACTCCGCTGCGGAGGGACAACGGAGCATGTGTTTGGAAGGCTAAGAGAAGTGCAGGAGCCTGGTGATGAGGCTGGAGACTGATGAGCAATATCTACCTTCTGTGAGAGCTGCTTGCTGTATTTTGCCTGAGAGGGTAAGAGAAAGCACCTCACTGATGGGTGGGAGGCGGAGGGGCAGAGACCTCCGGAAAGTTACAGCCTGAGAGGCTGCTTCTGCAAACCTGCACATCATCAGGCCACGGGGGCAGGTTGCCCAGTGTGCCTCCTTCAAGACTAGGAGTTCAGACGTTGAAATGCACCGGGTACACAGTGCGTTAGTCACTGGCAGGATTGTATGAAATGGAAGTTTACTGTGCTTTTCCATGCTGTATGCACGGATTTATGAAAGGGCATTTTATTGTGTTGATGGCCTGCGTGCAATTCTAAACCACACAACCTTAGTCAGAAATAACCTTTATCGAACATCAAACAGAGCAAATAAGACATGTTACTGTGCACATGTGAAACCAGTGGAATGTAAATCACAACATAAACAATGCATGCTTTATGGACCATAACTGTGCCAAAGTAGATCACCTGGTCCCAAACATGCACAGGTGCGGGGCTTCTGCCTGTTCTCGCCTGGGAATGTAGAATGGCGAGGGGAGAAACTATCACATGTAGTAGCAGGAGCGAAGGTGGGTCCCACGATCCACTGTTCTCTGTGTGTTGGAATATGGAGGGAATTGCCTGGAGCTGGAGAAGGGTACTGCTACTCAGAACACTGGGCTCTCCACAGCCTACAGGAAACAGGTGGGACCATAGTACCAGAATGTTCTCCAGCACAACTGTCTGCTTGTGCCTCAACTCCAGCAGCTGCCTCTGCACGTACCTATCTTTCTCAGAGTCGTCCCTTGCCAAGTCTCTGTCCTCTCTCCACAAGGAGGCCTTCCTCCATCTTGTGTTCTTAACCCTCTTCTGGGACGCAGACAAAGTCCCCAGACGTTTCCTCTCTCGTCTTCCTTTTCTTGACCCAGAGATTTGCCATGTGTTCTGAAATTGCTAATGTCCGGTTGGGGATGAGGGGAGGCAGCGAGTGCCGGAGCTGTGAAACAAGTAGGAGTTGTACTAATTCCAGTCTCCCGAGCAATGATAGATGATGCTTTCCTCAATTTTGGATACCGCTCCTGGAGCCCTGCAACCTGACCTGGACCCACCTGCGAGAGTCTGGACAGGTCTAAAAACAACCCAACCCTCTCGGTCAGGTCTGGTCGGCTCTGATCCTCTCACTCCGCAGCGTGCACAGCACAGTAAGGCAGTCGGCAGGAGCGGGGCTAACCCTAACCCAACACTGATAGATCATGGGCACAGGAATCCCCTACCAGGCCGAGCCCCAAGGACGAGGCAGCAGCAGCTCTAGCACAGGGTTGAGGGAGGAAGTGTCAGGTTTGAACTGGGTCGGTTTTGGAAATGACTTTCTTGGGTTGGGTCCGGGTCCAGGTTGGACTTTAAAGTGAGGCTCAAGCAGATCTCTCTATCATTCCTGTAGGATCTTCCCAGTCTGGGGGGAGCTTGGAGACGGTTAGGCAGTTTTCAGTGAGGCTGATGACTGCGGGTATGAAGAGTTCAGAAAAATTGCCGCTGTAGAGCTTAAATTCTCTGGTGCAGATGCCATTTTGAGCACAGTGGTGGGAAAGGAGGGATGAAGTTTGTTAAACTCCCTTATAGAATTATGTTGTAATATATATAAAATATGTTGTGATATATCTTGACTTTAGCAAAGCTTTTGATGATTATTCTTGCCAGCAAGTTAAAGTATGGATTGAATGAATGGACTATAAGGTGGATAGAAAGCTGGCTAGATTGTCGGGCTCAACGGCCCCTGATCAATGGTTCCATGTCTAGTTGGCAGCCGGTATCAAGCGGAGTGTCCCAAGGGTCGGTCCTGGGGCCGGTTTTGTTCAACATCTTCATTAATGATCTGGATGACGGGATGAATTGCACCCTCAGCAAATTCGCGGATGACACTAAGCTGGGGGGAGAGGTAGATATGCTGGAGGGTAGGGATAGGGTCCCGACTAACCTAGACAAATTGGAGGATTGGGCTAAAAGAAATCTGATGAGGTTCAACAAGGACAAATGCAGAGTCCTGCACTTAGGACAGAAGAATCCCATGCACTGCTACAGGCTAGGGTCTGACTGGCTTAGCGGCAATTCTGCAGAAAAGGACCTGGGGATTACAGTGGATGCGAAGCTGGATATGAGTCAGCAGTGTGCCCTGGTTGCCAAGAAGGCAAATGGCATATTGGGCTGCATTAATAGGAGCATTGCCAGCATATTGAGGGAAGTGATTATTCTCCTCTTATTCGGCACTGGTGAGGCCACATCTGGAGTATTGCATCCAGTTTTGGTGCCCCCACTACAGAAGGGATGTGGACAAATTGGAGAGAGTCCAGCAGAGGGCAACGGAAATGATTAGGGGGCTGGGGCACATGACTTATGAGGAGAGGCTGAGGGAACTGGGTTTATTTAGTCTGCAGAAGAGTGAAGGAGGATTTGATAGCAGCCTTCAACTACCTGAACGGGGGTTCTCAGTGGTGGCAGATGACAGAACAAGGAGTAATGGTCTCAAGTTGCAGTGGGGGAGGTTTAGGTTGGATATTAGGAAACACTATTTCACTTGGAGGGTGGTGAAGCACTGGAATGGGTTACCTAGGGAGGTGGTGGAATCTCCTTCCTTGGAGGTTTTTAAGGCCCGGCTGATTTAGTTGGGGTTGGTCCTGCTTTGAGCAGGGGGTGGGACTAGATGACCTCCTGAGGTCTCTTCCAACCCTGATATTCTATGATAGCACGTACCACTCACTGGCAGTGATCTTTTCCCAGCACTATCTTGGTGGGAGTCCACTTGGGTGTTGGGAGACATCACTTCCTCAGACTCTTGTGTGGGAAAGAGATCCTGGGTTTGCTGGGAAATTTCTTCCTCACTGGAGTCCTGATCAGGCTCTGCACTCCTGGGTGCCGTCCACAACATACCAGAATTCAGTGGTGGCCTCCTGGGCAAAAACGTGGTGCAGCTCACAGTAGAGGGCAAGTGCTGGGAGCATTCCTGAAGGTCTTGCGGCTATCCTAGGGTTTCTGTAACTCTACTGGCCCTCCTTTCCTTTGTTCTAACATGGAACCTTGTCCCAGGAGTGATCCCTCTCCAGGATTTGCTTCGACGTAGGCTCACAATATTGGCTCTCTGGTAGCTGCTGCTAAGGCAAGACTGGACCGTCTCCTCTTCCCTGCGCTCAGGGCAACCCATGATCTCTGCACGGGCCCACGCAGGAGAAGGGTATGCAACTCCAGCAGTGTGTAATTGGGGTGCACATGGCTGTGCACCAGCTTTTAAGTGGGGGAGGTGACATCCAGTCAACATGATCCCAGACAAGTAGAGAACACAAGTAAGGAGACAGGTCGATCCAGATGTGAAGCAATGCAATGTGGGATGCAGTGGGAGGACTGCCAGTGGCAGGAAAGAGAATCCGAAATAGAGCAGCATCCACACACAACCTTTTTCCAGACTAACTCATCTCAAAATGAACACTTTCACGCTGAATTATCCACTTTGCAAAAGACCAGATAACTGGAAAAAATAATTGTGTCTTGTGGGCACAAGGCATTTTAACCCAAAACCAAAAGGCAATGTGAAATCCACCCCCATGCCCTACAGAAAAGCTCTCAGAGGTAAGAGTTTCCCATACCACGTTACTCACACTGCCCCCTGCAGTACCTGGGTTTTTGGGTGCTCTGCCCATCCAAGTACTGATTCAGGCTCAAGCCCACTTACCCTGTGATCTTCTGTGCTCTGGCTCCAAGGGTGCATCTGAAATCCCCTCCACCCCCCCCCCTCCCCCATGTACCAGCGGCCTTACCTTGTGGAAGCGGATGACTGGCTCTGGGTGGATGCGGATGATGTGCAGGCACCAGCGGTAGCCCTGCAGCAACTGTGCAAACAAGCGGAGGAAGACAGCTCGGATCTCCTTGTCCTGCAGCAAGAGAAGGACCGAACAGTCAGGCCCTGAGAGGACAGCAGAGGAAGCAGCCTGAGAGGATGGGGCCAGAAGCTTGGCAGCAGAGATGCCTCGTCAGGAAGAGACGGGCTCCGACCCAGCCGCCAGACCCAGCACCTGCCAGGCAGGAAACACGAAGGGACGACGGGAGGAAAGCAGGGGCTGGGATGGAATGGGGAGGGGGAAGGAAACCCATGCCCCCTCCCTCTGCACCGAGCAGAGGCAAAGGGAGGTCCTTGCGTTGCTCACAGTGAAACAGGCCCTTCACAGTTCAGTGCGGCTGTAACGCTACGGTGTCTGCTGACGAAGCTGTCCCCAGAGCACCAGATGAGGGTGATTTCCAGCTCCTGCCGAGAGCTAGGGAGCTCCATATGCATAGGGGAGGCATATCCATAGGGAGGCCAACATGGAACCCTCCTCTCTAGCCCTGTAAACACCATCTCCTGCCCAGCTATTTGCAACACCACTGTCTGCTCCTTAACCAGCACCTAGATGGAAGCTTCAGCCCCACCTTGCTCCTGGCCCTGGAAATAAAGAGCAGCCCCTCCCAACCCCAGCAGGGAAAGCAGCTCCTCTGCAACCCCACGCCCTAGGAATGGGCACTCAGAAGGGACACACTCGAGTACAAACGTGTCTTCCCAGGCCCCTCCCAGCTCCCCCACTCACCTGCATTTTGAGGGAGGGGGCAGAGACGGTTGATGGGGGGAATGCTAAGTCTGCTATCTCCAGCTCAGGGTCCAAGATCTGCAGAGACAAGCAGAGAGCACGCTCAGAGAGGAAGCCCTAGCCCCCTGGGAGTTCAACTACCACAGCTGGAAGAGGCCAGGACTTCCTCAATGGACCACGGAGCAGCTGGCACTGGGCCCTGCCCTGCAGTGAGCCCTGGGAAGTGGCATTCTCCAGAGACGTCAAGTATCAGAGGGGTAGCCGTACTCCCAGCTATCTCCGTGACACCACAGATTTCCTGAGAAAACTACAATGCATTGGTGACCTCCCAGAAAACACCATCCTAGCCACCATGGATGTAGAGGCTCTCTACACAAACATTCTCCAGAGAGAGCACCAGGTCCAGAGAGAGACATGGTCCTGCCAGCCTTGGGGATCAGACCTGAAGAGGCCTGCAGGCTACAGTGCCTTTGGACTGGGGCAGGAATTGCAGGATGGAGTTCTATAGCCTGCATCACACAAGCCCAACTAGATGAACGTGAGGGTCTCTTCTGCCCTTCAGATCCAGCGGATAGCTCCCTGCAGCTTCACAGGGCACTGCCTAGGGTTGTGGCCCTGGAGAACCCTCCTCAGACAAGTCACTTGGCTTGGGAGAGGGGATGGGAGCTCCGGGAAGTTTCCATGACCCTGCCCACTATCGCCTCTCTGCTTTGGCTTCAAGCCCTGTTCTGTCAGTAGGCTGCCCATAATGAGAATAGTCTCCACGTCTGACCGACGTTGCTGAGGTGCTGGGCTCCCTCGTAACCAGGCGCACTAACTTCAGAGCAGCAGCTGCTGATCAGAGGCCTGGCTCCTCAGTGCAGACAGAGATTCTTCTATCCTGACTGAACAGACAGGCACCAATGCAGGGGACTGCCTGGAAACCACCACCTTTCCTGAGCCACATTCTGCAATCAGCATCAGCGAGAGCTGCTAAGGCCACGTTGTTCTGGACACACATGCCCAGGGTCACAGCCCCTCTGGGACCAGCTAGCACCCATGCAAGGAGCTCCAGGGCTGGAGTGGTTTCCTGTTTGGAGAGTGAGGACCATTCACAAGACTCCCAGAAACCTGAAGCAACTGCAGGTGCCGAACCCCAGCACCCCAGTGTGCCCTGCGGGGAGGAAGGAAGCATGACAAACCAAGTGATATGATCACAACCTCCCGAGACGTGGGAAGACTCCCTATTCAGGCTCTGCTGCTGTGCCTGCTCTCACTCCCAACACCTGCCCACAGGGTCCTGGCCACATGCCTCGAGTGCTATAGTCACACCCATATCAGGAACCTCTTGAGACGGGAAGGGGATCAGTCCTGGGGTCCCACACTTACCATGGAGAGGGCTTCTCGTGTCTGATGGAGCAATGGCTCAGGCAGCAGCGAGATGTGAATGCACTCTGGGATGGTCACCGTCCCACCATCCAGATCTGCTATGACGACATCCAACTGAAAGCAGCGAGGCAGGCGTGAGCATACAGACTGGACAGGCTTTCTGGAGTGCTCCCCACCCAGCTGAGTGACCCAGCAAAGGAGCTGCATACAACTCTTTTTTTCTTTTTTTTGGGGGGGGTGGGGGACGGGGAAGAGGGGGGAAGGAATTTGTACTTAACAGCCTCCCCCCGCATAATCTGGTAGAGCCTAGAGCACTTTACAATCCCTATAGCTTCTTACACAGAGCCCATTGCCACGGTACTCGAGCACTCGCTGACATACGAAATACGCCTGGGGAGCACGTCACCCGCTGGGGTGAAGTGCAGCAGCTGTGTAACGGCCACAGGAACGCTGCACACCAGGGCAGGACAGGAGGCAACACCACCATTTCCGTCTGAACCTAACAGCAGGGCGGAACCAGGAACTGCACAAATCAGGGTGCTACCAGGACACCAGGGTTCACAGCTGCACTCTTAGGGGAAATGCCAGGGGACCTTACCACGGTTCAGGACCTTGGCTTTACATCTCACTGAGACAGGGCACTGAGACAGTACTGACCTCACCAAATGAAACACCAGTGCCAATCCCGCAGAACCCACAGGCTTGTCTACGTGAGGCTGGCCGGTTTAACAGGTAATTTTAAACCAACTTAGTTGAAGCAGTTCAAAAGGCCGGGCAGGCACTCTTGTTTCGGTTTAAATCAGGCTTATTTCAGTTTAGCTTAGAACTGACTTAACTAAGGGCTTGGTCTATACTGACAATTTACAGCGCTGCAACTGTCTCGCTCAGGGGTGTGAAAAAACACCCCCGAGCGCAGCACATTTCAGCGCTGTGAGGCGCCCGTGTAGACAGTGCCCCAGCGCTGGGAGCTACCCCCCTCGTGGAGGTGGTTTGTTTAGAGCAGTGGGAGAGCTCTCTCCCCGTGCTGCGCCGTGACCACACAAGCCACGTTGAAGCGCTGCCAGCGTAGACTAGCCCTAAACCCAAACCAGGTGCTCAAAGCACAGTAAGTGCCCACACAGCCGTCTCAATTATGGAACTTACTGCATCTTCAGTCACCGTCATGGAGCTAGGACCCAAGTCCCAGGCAAGCCCAGCCCCGGCCCAGCCCTGCTTGACTTGTGAGACACGCCTGGATCTCAGCCCCGGCCGGTCTGACTGAACAAGTGCAGCCTGTTCCAGCAGGGTTTGTTCATCCCCGCACTCCCATTCCCACTGGCACATGACCTCTTGCCCCTCCCTCAAGAGCTCAGACCCAGGGGGACTGGAGCAATGTGCGGGGGGGGGAAGAGTTACTGCACAGATGGGGTTACGCAGCGCCTCACCAGTTCCTGCGTCTCCGAGTGGAAGATGGAGCTGACTCCAATGATGAAGGGGGTGGGAGTGCTGAGCACCTCAAGGAGCTGTGCAGGTAAGATGGGCACGTACGTGAAACTGTAACCAAAGCAGATCGTCACTACAGCCAATCAGGAGCTACGCTGGGCCCAGCGTCTGGCTACACGACCCCGCTGCACCCTGGCCAAGCCAGGCTCCAGAGCCACCCGGACTGTGCAATAGTCCCCCAGGGAAATGATGGCGCCCACATCACACAAGTCATTTCAAACCGGCCTGGTGAAAGTCCTGGGGAAGATAGCCCAAGGAACAACCCTGACTCAAGATGGGACCCACGCTAATAGCCAGTGGATAGTGAGTAGTGGTGTCAGGGCCCTTCTGCCACGGCAGGCACTCTGAACTGTGCGCCTCACCGCTAGGGGGGCTTCTAAGTTTGTAAAGGGCCCCGCAGTCATGTTATCTGGCTCTAAAGTTACAGTCAGCCTGTGCCCATGTCCAGTGCTTCCAGCTCGAGGGGAGGAGGGTGTACATGCCAAAGGAATATATTTATATTTAAAATGTAAAGAACCCTTCTCCAGTGGCACTGGCAGCCTGGAACTAGAGCAGGCAGCTAGCAGCGACAATGACACATCTATCTTCACTGCCCTACCCTGGAGGGGTGCAAACAGTGAGCAGCGTAGGAGATGGAACCCTGTCCTGGGCTGGGAAGCGAAGTCAGGTCACTGTTTGAGCCAGTCAACATCTCCCCTTCAGGGTGGGGTGAGCAGGGCGCCCAGCCGTCTCACTAATGAGTGCCCTGTATGCAATCACCCTTTCGGGGGGGGGGGGGGGGGTGTCACTGGGGGGGGGTCAGCTCTGGGGGCTCCTGGAGTCCTGCGGATTTCCTCTACCCCATTCAATCAGGTCACTGGTGGGGTGAGCTGGAGAAGCCTTACAGCAGGGCTCTGGAGGTCTGCACTGCCTGCAGAGTGACTTAGGCATGGAGTGTATCACAGGGGAACCCCAGAGGGCCCAATCCTGTAAGTGCCAAGCCTTTACTGAGCTCAGTGAGAGCTGATCACACTCGGCATCTGCAGCACCTGGCTACCTGAGACACCCCCCTCTCTCACCAGGAGGCCGTGCGGCAGCTGCAATCAGTTCATGCTCACAGCTCCTTGGGCTCGGAGGAAGCAGCTGGCAGGGGCCTTCAGCGCTGAAACTCGCTCCCTCTCTGATAGTCTAGAGCCCAAATTTTGCTCAGGGGGTGCGGAGCTGGGGTTATTCGTGTTATTTTGCTGTTGAGGAATTTAATTATAATAGACGCCTCTAAAGCCATGGACAGGAGCTTTCAGTGCAGCCAGAGAACACCTCTCTGATTTGATTTCACCTGGCCGTCCCCGATAGTGCTTGGCCTACAGTAATCAGCCACACTAATCATGGGACTTGGACACCATTAGTGCACGGAGCCAGATGGAGGCACGGCACTCTGCAAAGCCGGAGACGGGCTTTGCACGGGACGTCAAGCCCCTTTTCAGCACGTAGCTTTACTCCAGCCACGTGTCAGGTGGACTCGGCACTCCCTCACCTGTACTTGAGGGGGAACATGAGCGCAAGCAGGGCCCGGCAGGCGTCTGTGAGTCTCTGGTAACTGCTGGAGAGAAACAGGATCTTGTGTTCGGTGAGTGCAGCACAGAAGAGACACAGCACGTTGGTGATCCCTGGGGAGAGAAGGGGCAGAGCATACAGCGCTTGCAGGTGGATTCTTCCCAAGTACAGCACCAGAGTCCTGCTAGAGCCCCACGAGTGCCTGCTCTCTTACCCCACCAAACAGACTGCCAAGAGTCTCCCCCACATCCCCACCCCTTGTTGCCCCTTCCTCCTGCTGCATGGGGATGGGACTTCCTCTTCCAATCACTGGACAGCAAGTGTGTCAGTCGTCTACTAGAAACCTCCTGTCACCTCTGGATCAGTGCTAGGACCTGCTAACTCACGGACCGTTTCTGAGCTTAGGGCCAGCCAGACTGCTCTGAAAGTCCCTTGGGGACTCCCCTGGAGCTCTGCACACCCCCTTGTCTGGCATCTTTGGCAGCTGATGCAGTGAGAGCAGCTGGAGCACAAATCCCTGCACAGAATGGCCTGCAGCTGCTCAGACCCAGCCTGCCTTCTCCTGCTGCCCCTGCCTAGGTGCTCAGTCAGTGCCCATTAACATGGCATCTGAATGGACCCACAGTTTGGGGCCACAACCAGAGCCCAACTGCCAGGCTCCCCCTCACTTCCTGAGAGAAGGAAGGCAGTGTGAGTTGGAGAGATTCGGTTGGATGTGGGGGTGGGGGGGATGGAGCACTGAGCTGATAAGCTGAGGTCAGGAGCATGGCATCGGGGGCAGGACGAGGAATTCACTGCAGAGGGCACTGACTGACGGTATTCAGCACCTGTCCCTATGAGCAGGTGAGGCCGGGGCGGAGTCTCACCGAGCTGCCGGAAGAGCACTGCTACGCTGCAGCTGCTGACGGGGAGAGAGTCATTGATGGGCGTCTGGATCACCTGCCTGTCGCCTGCCCCTAGAGAGATCGTCCGCTGCAAGAAACAGACACACACCAGTCACTGGGATTCAGGCCGAGTAACCGACGAGTGCAGGCATCACGGGGAGCCAGCTCCCACCTACCACCTCAGAGCGGAAGGCCAAACTCGAGAAGCAGCTGGGCTCACCCAGTGACGGACAGGACAGGACGCAGGGGCCAAAGGGACGTCGTCCAGCTTTATACCCTGTGGGGTGGCACAGGGCCGCCCACCATAGCTACTGCGTCTTTCCCAGCTGCAGTGTGAGCGTGACTCCGCCCTGCAAGGGGAAGGGCACCCTGCGGTGGGGCCGATATGTAGGTACTGCCTGACTCAGTGCTGCCCCAGTGAGGGAGAGCCACTGGCCAGCTGTAGAGGGGAACCACCCCCAAGACAGCTACGGCTGTACTTCGCACTCAGCCTATTGGATGGAGTTCATTCCACTGGGATTTGGAACATGCCCAGAAGCACATGCAATGTCGCAGCGACTGGGGTAGCCAGTACAGCAGCGCCCGGCACTGTCACCAGAAACACACAAGCTCTCATTGCAGGTACGGTGTCTTACGCAAGGAAGAGGGGAGCACCAGCTGCCCCGGACTGGTCTGAGGGACGAAGGCTGGATGGATCAGCATAGCCTCCCCCTTTTGCAACCATTTATTTTAAACCTGTATTGAGCTCTTCGCCTGCCCCAGAGCCTGGAGTCCCACCCACCCCTGGGCTCCTGGCCTTGGTTCAGAGCCTGTACGATCTCAGGACTTCAGTATTGATCACACTCCCCTAAGGATCTCTGAGACTCCTCTCCATCTCCCTGCTCAGCTTTCTACAGCAATGCTCACGCACACTAGCGTCACCATTTTTACCTGGCACGCTCCCTCCTGGCCATCGCCCCACCTCAGATGCCCCTTAAAACCTTCACTGGCGCACACAGGGGAGGGAACAGCCCTGGCCCTCAGAGAACTCAACAGGGCTTCTCCCAGAAAACACTTGGGATCTTGTGCATTCGAGAGGCGGTGAGAACGGAGCATACTAACTCTGATGTCACCCAACTGGGTCCCAGGACATGTAACCCCTTCTTCTGTGGCCCATGTGCATGGTCACCTGCATCTCGAACACACACACACAGAGCCATGTGGACAACCAGGGGTGCACTGCCTGGGCTGGGGAGACGCACAGTCTCTCCTCCCACTCTCTGTGGGGGATGCTGACCCAGCAGCTGCAGGGGCCGGACATGTGCAGCTTTTGAACATCCAAGGGAGGAGTGTTACAGAGGAGACAGACCCAATGAAAGAAAAGGTGTGCATACCGCTCTTTCGTCCTCCACGTCAGGCTGAGATAGGGACAGACAGAGATAGCACAGTCAGTTAGAAACGCACAACACTGCAGCACAGCCGGACAACAAGGAGAGACATGCACACATCATACCAAAGCCAACAGTGAACGGGGCCCTGAACCCCCAAAGGAGGGAATATGCAGACAGACACAACAAAAGCCACATCACAACATGTAGAAAGAGCCCTTCCAGATACAGCAGGGGAGGAGCAAAGTGCAAGAAGGGGTGGTGCCACCTTCAAACTGCCCTAACACCAGCACCCCAGGGTCCGTGAGCACCGAGATGCACCAACTGCTAAGGCCACAGCCCATTCCCAGGAGCACTCTAGGCTCCACCGAGACATGTCACTCACTGAGCCTCTGATGCGCGACAATCCTTATCCACCTGCTTGCATAGCTCGCCCATGAGGGACTTGGCCATGGTCAGCTGCACCCAGCACACCTGCAGGAGGGCTGCCCCTCTCAACCCTAGACTGTGAGGAGGAGCCCAGGGCACGTGGCACGCAGCCTCCTCCTTGCGTGGCTTACAAACAGAACATCCCCTTTCTTCTTTTGTGGGGCCTCAGCATGGCTGATATACAACCTCCAGCCTCACCCCAGGAAGGCCCCTCCATGCCGTTGGCGTGCTTCTAGGCTAACCGGGGAGGAAGCCCCAAGCGCAATGGCTTGGAGACTATGAAGGTGGCACTTCTGCATTACAGACATTCTGGGGATGCCTACAGAGAAAGGTCTCACAGGCTGCACCCCCTTCTTCAGACAGTGCCACAGCGCCCCAGGTGGGGGCCAGATCTGGTGCTTCTAGGCACCAAGGTCCCTTGGCTTGACTACCTCTGAGCAGATCAGAGACCCTGTAGGGACTTGGGCACACTGCAACTCAAGGATCCCCATGGCCTCTGGGGGCTCACTACTTTGCACTGTGGGTGCAGGGCAAGAGGCTGCAGCCAACCCAGAGGGATCCTGGGGAGGAGGCTTGGCGATTTCATGCTGAGCACACCGCAGCTCCGGAAAGCAGCTCGCAGCGTGCAACTCAACCCCTGCAGGAGTGAAGCGCTGTGTCCAGCCTGAGCTGCCAGATGTCAGCGCAGCATGAGAGTCTAAGTTCCCCTGAACCAATGGCTTATCGAGCTGAGGCAGTTAAGGCGCATCCGTTTCCTAGCCAGCAGTAGACAAGGGAGTGATGTGGCCAGCATCACGTCCGACCGCCTTTGATTGCCCTAACCTGGGTGAACTGGAGGTGGCCTGTGAGACACTGAGTGAGACTCAAACCCATGACCTTCAGGATCGTAGTCAAGAACCTTAACCATGCTGACACCCCACCTCATGAGAGCCCAGGGCTAAAACTGCCGCCTCCTAACCTTCCCTGCCAGGATTCCAGATCCAACTGGGCCATATCCCCCCCCGCTGAGAAGCTCTGTCATCACCCCTGGGCAGACTGCCGGAGAACAAGCATGAGACCAGATTCCCACGTGAGACTGTTTGAAGAGGGGGTTCCAGGCCTTCCCCACAGCAAACGTTAGCCCCATTCAGGGTGGTCTCAGCTCTTACCAATGGACTGTGGCTGCTAGGCTCTGAAGCAGCTCTGTATGACAGACGGGGCGAATGGAGAAACAGACTCTCTGCTGGCTGCATGCACGCCCAGTGGGCATGGCAACTGTTCTCACGGACAGATTCGTCCGTGTGGGAGGTCAGGTTAACTGATGCCCAAGCCATGCTGTGCTTTCAGGTGACACTCTGCAAGGGGGCACCACAAAGGTGGGACTCTCCAACCATGGCCAATTTCCACCCTTTGCTAAGCCAGTATTAGACAGCCTACCTAATCCACGAGCCAAGCTGCCCTCGGACACTGGGAGGAGCCAGAGGCAGCTCCAGATGGTTTGCTGCAGTTCCATCCCTAGTACATGGGAAGCCACTGTCTGCACTAGCCACTTGACCGCCTGCAGTGCAGCTGTAGCCTTCTCCTGCCTCTTCTGAGCGCATTGTCCCCCAACCCGCTTCACAGCTGATCCCAGGAAACCAGCGCCCAGTGGTACTGCCCGCAATTCCCATCGCACCCTGGAGCAGAGCAGGGATGGAAACATCCCCCATCCACATATCCAGGCCTGGATGAGCTGCTGCCATTTCACACACTGGGAGGGCAAGGCACGTTCGAGAGGGAACAGAAATGAGCAGGTACCAACCTGAGCTCCCCCTGTAATGGGGATGGTGCATGTCAAGAGGTTTCCAATGACGTTCTCCAGCGATGCACTCAGCCCGTCCACGTAGATGGTGTAAATCAAACCCAGGCTGTTCTGGAGGAGCAAACAGAGCCGAGAGGTGTGTCCATGGCAAGAAGCAGACAAGCCACTTGAGCACAGCATGGGAGGCCGCTCATTTGAAACACAGGTACTGGCTGGGGCTCCCACGGAGCTAACCATTGCACGCCCAGCACTTGCTCATGCAGACTGCGTGTCCAGGCCCAGCCAGGGCTTGGAGCCT
This sequence comes from Chrysemys picta bellii, assembly GCF_011386835.1. NCBI lineage: Eukaryota > Metazoa > Chordata > Testudines > Emydidae > Chrysemys > Chrysemys picta. Next base: position 3,889,890 of record NC_088791.1, read on the forward strand.
GTCTGCTGCAAACGCTTCAGAGTGACATTCGCAATCCTTGTCGCCAACAAGGGATTGTGTATTTATTGCACACAGTTCTGTACAAATCAGTGAGACAATCCCTGTCCAAGGGGTGCAATCTCAGGCACAGACAGCAGGACAGGCCACAGCTTGACGCTACTGGTTTCCCAGTGGCACCACGCTGACCTCCAGCACCACCAACAGTGCACTTCAATCTGCAGCTCTGCTTCAGTCAGCACTGGGGGAGAAGAAAATCCAAGCGTCATCCAGGCGGAGGACAGCCCTAGTGCCAGAGTTCCAGAGCCCCTGCACCTAGCCCGACCACTCTGCAGGTTTGCATCAAAAGTCTCATCAAAAGACAGCACTGTCTAGTGGTCAGAGCTGTGGGCGGTTCTAACTTTCAGGAGATGCATCTGGGACCCAACGCACATCTATCTTCAGCTAAGACTCTTGGTTTAGTTAGTGCATGAGCAGCCTGACCCACTCAGGACAGGAGCGAATGTCCCAGCCCAGCATGAGGCTAACTCACTGGGATGGACAGATCTAGACTACATGCTGTGATAAGACCTCGCAACTACTACCTAACCAAAGTGGAGAGCGAACAAGGGCAGCGTGAGGGAGAACTGGCTTGTGCTGTGAAAGCAATAGGCTCCACGGGACACTTACACCATCCTAGGTGCATTTCCTTGGTCATCAGACCCTAACCAAAGGGGGAAACTGATGTAAGCCCAAGCCCCAACAGGGGAAGAGTCAGGCGCTCTCGCTGTTTATCTGCTCCCAGGAATTAATAAGCCAGAGAGTTCAAGTGACTGAGCATTATCATCACATAGCCAAATGAACCGTGCAAACACTGCTCATGTTCCCAACAAAAACAGCCCAGGCGTATGGAGGGAAGCCCTGGCCAGACGGCAGGGCAGTCAGGTGTGCTGAGGCTGAGAAGTGCTCAAGCTGCCTCAGTGCAGCCTCCAGTGAGGCCCCCAGAATTCGCTCCACACGCCGCACAGGCAATGGCACTGTGTGACCTTAGCTGCTCTTCAATTCCATTTGGTTATTTACCACCCGAAGATGGGCACCACAGGACCCTTCCCCCGCCACCTGGGGCTGGGAGCTTCCTTTCCACAGCCCTTCCCATCCCTGCTGGGTCAGGGGGCGACCCTCAAATTCCAATCTCCAGCCCAAGCTGCTCCCTGACCCCCCGGCCTATCACGGCTACAGTAAGGTCAAGTCTCTGTTCCACACTTCTACCAGCAGGTCTTGTGCACTGCAAGAGAATGACATTTCATGTCCCTTGCATTTTTTCAGGACCCTTCAATAGGGATTCACCTTGCCAAAATCTGAATGATCCCAGGAAACACTATGCAAGTCCTAAGCAGCACCATCCCAGAGTCTCCACCAGCTGGATAAAGCATTAACTTCAGAGTCCCAGCTGGTCACGTGAGCAGTGCCTACATCCTCAAATAGTTTCTTCTGTGTCCTTTCACACTCTAAGGAGAACGTCTGTCACACAACACCCCTGAAAGGCTGCAGCCCAGCATAAGGGGACAAAGGACTGGAACAGATGTTGTTGACAAGTTCCCTGCATGGGGAGATACACTCGAGGTACCATCTCCTGCATCGATCTCTGCCTAGCTTTTATGCTGGGCTCACCAGGTTACCTGATTACCCAGATGTCTTGTTCACAGGAAGGTTACAATGCCCTGCCCCACAGCCCCACAAAGAACTCTCCCAGCATGGCAAGCTCTCACCCCTGGGACCAATACCTGCAGAGGGACAGGGCCATTGTAGCCTGGGGTTCCCTGACTGGCTAATGGTGATCTCAGCCTCCCACCTAGAGGAATCAGGAAAAACAAAGAGCCCTGGAGAACTTGACACTTCGAGAACATCTGTTCTGGAGCACGAAAGACATTGCAGACTCTGTCTCTGTGGCTTCTTGCTCAGGTCTGCCGGTTTCTCATCCTGGCAGCTGTTCAGACAGCTCTGCCAGCTAAGCCCCCAAGGTGCTTCCACCTTTGGGACATGCAGCGCAGCACACCATTCTTACTGTTCAGAAAACTCCAAGCTGCTGTGCCACTCAGGAACCCTGACATCGACATCGCCAAGGGAGGGCCCAACCAGCACCCCAAAATAGGGAATGCATTTCTGGACAGGTACAGCACCAAGACTGCAGGTCAGAGGAAGGGCTAATTGGACCAACCCCAGAAATGTTATAACCCCCACAAAAACCACAGTAGGTCTTACTGCTATCGGGTGGGACAGACCCACTGACCTGGGGAATGACAGCAGCCAATCCAAGCACACAGCTCAAACTGCAGCCACCATGCTAAGGCATCATGCCAGGATGACCGAAGTGTGGCAGGTCTCTGGTTTGAGGAGACCACATGTCCCAGTATGCAATGCTCTATTTCAGTCTAAGCACCTGGCTACACCAGGTACCAGGGCTGGCAGTCTCCATAGATGCACCTTCCCACTGAAGATGAGAACAGTCACTAGTCTCTCGGCCATTTACCAATGTGTCTCGAGTGGGCATACTGACAGACTGCATGTGAGCACCACTTCACAGCCAGCACACCCACGGTCCCCCTCTCACAGTACAAGGGCAAGGCTCTGTTGACTTCAACATGCTCTTTGCATTTGGACGAAGAGCTGAAGAAGAGAATGGCAAGAGGGGTCAGACAGTCCATCCAGCCACAAGGATGCCGCGCCTGCCTTGGCAAGCGAGGTGCTGCTGACACTTAGATCACACCCACCCAAGCTGAGTTTTGCAAACAAGCCAGGCTGTAACTTGCACCTTTCCAAGCCTTTTACAGCCTCATAACAGAGCAAGCATGAAGAATATAAAGATGGGAAATAAAGACTCCACCAGGAACATTTTGTGCTTAGCATTTTACTGAGAGGCAGGGCAAGGCTGCCAGCTGCCCAGCCCAGGCAGGTCCTCACCTTGCAGCTCCACAGCCTGACAGCTTGGGGAAGGATCGGAATAAGCCACACACATGGCCCTGAGTAACTGCTGGACATGAGCAGAAGGTCAGAGCAGGCACCATAGCAGTAAATCCCGCAGGGCGCTGCTGCTACTGGTGCTCTCTCTTATATGCCCCAATTCTCAGAAGCAGAAGAGTTGGCTGACAGTGGTTCCGAGGGCCAAGGAATTAATGCAAGGGAAAGTCCCCAGAGAATCCAGACACCACCTTCTCCTCCCCAAATGCAGCACTGCACCTTCCCTTACCCGGAAAACCTCAGTATGGTCCAGTCGTGACACTAGCACCAAACTCTTCGGGGCAAAGAGCTGCGCAGGCTGGACGAGGGATGACGACTCCTCTTCCTCCTCCTCACCATTCCTTGAGTGGCTCTGAGACTGGGGAGAGACAGATCAGACACACTGCAGGGACTTGAGAGGGGATAGACACCCCCCGCCCCACCACCACCTCAGACAGCTACACCACCATGTGAGGCAAGTACTACAGGAGATTGCGGCCCTCCTCTGACAAAGGAGTGCTGGGTACAACCAACCTGGGCAATGGGCAACCACAATTCTCATAAGGAGCTTTCACTCACAGCTGCTTACCCAGCAACACCCCCTACCCCCAACACTTTCACAGGCAGCATGCCCTCCTCCTCCCGCAGGGAGCATTACCTGGGCACTCTCGACAGCCTCCCAGAAAGTGAAGCAGGCGCAGTAATGCCGCTCGGAGCTGATGTCCGTCAGCACAGCAACGAAGAAGGAGGGGGGATTCCGCTCGGTGAAGAGCTGCCAACCGCTCGGCTGACAAAACTGCAAGAGGCGAAGGTGAGAACACACTGGTCAGCTGGAGGCGACTTGTCCAGCCTGTTCGGGGGCAGGTGGATGCAGGCTGACCCATTTGCTCTTCCCCCAGTCCCTCCCCCCACACACACACACATCACTTATGCAGCATGTCGAGAGCTCCTGGAGGGGCTGTACATGAAGGGACGAAGCTCCTCAGGGCAGGCAGCTTGGCCTCTTACCTAGCATGCCAAGTACTTGGTGGGATTCAGACAGACAAGCGTGGCTCAGTTAGAGTTGCCAGCGGGGAGCAGTGGCCAGCACTCATGACAGAGCCCCTTTCCATATACACACAGAGCACCGAGCAGCATAACCATCTTCCAAAAAACATGAAGAAACCCACCCCGGAGAAGCCCTCAGGGCAACTGTTAGAAGGCAGGCAACAGAAGAGGACGCCCAGGATAACAGGCTGAGCAAAAGCACCTGTTCCCATTCAGGCCAAGGGGCCTCCCCTACTGTCTCAGAAGAGCTGCACGATCTCGCTTGGCCAGACTGGCAGAAGAGAGCTGTGCCGAGAGCCTGACATCTAGGAGGCGGGGCTGCCTTTCACAGGCACACGGGTTTGCCCTGAGCCGAACCTGGCTGTGGAGTCTAAACTGAAGCAGAGTCAGTTGGATCCATTTAATCAGTGTCCTGGGCAGCTGCATGCGGACGAGGCCCAGGCAGCTGACGTTGCTGCACGGCAAGTTCCTGGGGGTGGGGCCTGTTACCTATTTGGCACTATACCGTACAGGCTGCACAACACACTGATAAATGAATAGTGGATCCAATAGAGGGCACTCCTCCCTCTGAATCAGCATCCCAGCCTGGTGCTGCTTGAAATGCCGCATTTCAGATGAGGTTGTGAGCTCGGAGATCCCAGGGGACTTGCCACAAGCGTTACCCCTGGGGTCCCAGCCCAACTCCAAGGGGGGGGGGGGGGGGGGGGGAATTCCAGCCTTCTGGCTGAGAATTCCCCATGCGGTTTTCATTGATATAGGGCTTTTCTCACTTCCTCCCCTAAACAACGGTGTAGTGTTGCTGTGCGCTGTCCAGTTACCACAGCTTGTGGGGACTTTTTAAAAACTACGTTCCTCTGAATGTGGAACAGAGCAGCTTAGCACCACCCACTCCTTCCAGCCACCATCACCCCTTCTGCCAGAGACCAGGGAAAATAATAGGCTGATGCTGAGAGATGGCAAGCTCCCGGTAAAACGATGTGGATTCCTGTTCCAGACCAAAGCCGGCTGACCTGATCAACAGGGAGGTTCAATCAGGAGGCTACTGAATCACCAGGGCTAGAGAAATTTGGTCAGCCCTGAAGCACTCCCTAGTCTATACCCTCTCCAAAGCTACCAGCCCTGTTTATCCACCTCTTCCCCCCAGGTATTTTTAAGGCACCCATCACAGTGGTACATAGGTGACGACTGCAATGGGCATCAAACACATTTCCAGGTGTACAGATATTACAGTGATGAGGGCACGAGGGACAGAAACCCTGCAGAGTTCTTTGCTGGGGCTGAGGCTGGAACCCTTTGCTTCTCCAGGCCCCTCACTCCTGCATTCCAGAGTGTGTCATTTCCTCCATCACACCCTTCCTGCCACTGCCCCAGGTCATGCTGCCTCTGACCTAGCTGCCCTACCAATTGGCAGCAGTGAGATATGCCCCAATGGAGTTATCAAACTAGTTATCAAACTAGTTATCAGATTCCTTTCCTTATGGAGCTTGGCTCTGAACCCTCCAGAGAGGTTTGTGGTGGGACTTGCCTCGCTGAACCGCCTAGCCCAGGAATTGTCCCACGTGGCTCTTGAATCCTGCTCAGTGGCAGCAAAAAAGAGCAAATCCAACAAAGGAGACTGCAGCATGCTTTATACTCTGCCCCAGGTGTCCCATGGACCACCACAAAGACTCTGCAGCAGGAGGGAGAACTTGCATCCTGCAATGGGAGCTGCCCAGCCTCAGGAAGGCTGAAGGGCAGAGCACTCCCGCACCCTGGTAAGAGGCGGTTGAGCTCCAAGGACCCACCTACTCCATGCAGTGCATTAATCCCAACCTGTGGCTGAGCAGTACTGGGCTGCAGGGTGAGGACAAGTTACCTTCTGTGCAGTGCAGGAGCACTGCCTGAGCCAGAGATCCCAGTGCTGGCCAGGACTCACAGTCCATTTGATTTCCTGGGCCCATATCCCATAGAACTACCCTCAGCGGGAGCAACACACTCCTCATTTGAGGGCGGGTCCCCACCGCGTAACGCTGCACCTTCCACTGGGGGCCCAATGCGCAACATAAACATCTCCTGGGAACCACGGAAACAAGGACACAGGCAGCTAAATCACGTTCTCTCTTTATCAGCATCTTCCAGCCTGTCAAAGGCCCTGAGATAAGGAGACATCCCTCAGGCAGACAGCGAGCGGCTAATCAGGACTCAGGAATCAGAATCAGCTCCCAGACAGCTCCACACTGAGCTCGCTACAAGCTGCTCCCTTCCCTGGAGCTCAGTGTGCTGTCTCAGTGGCCTGCGGGACTGAGCTCATGACTGACCGATTCTTCTGAGACTGCCCCCTCTAGTGAGAAATTCAGCGAGGTCACAGCGTCTCCGTTACCGGACACAGGCTCAGCTCTGTTCTCCCTAGGTCAGCACAAGCTGTCTCCCCAACACCTGCCCTCTGTGCCAAGGGATCTTTGACCTATTTCAAAGACAAGCACTATAGCCTGCAATGGCCTGGAGTGTGCAAACATCATTAAAAGGGATTAGTGAAACAACGGCATCAAAAGGAGTCCTCTATATAAATACACCCCAGGCTATTTCCATGGTGTTGAAGTCACACTCAAGCCAAGGCAAGGCAGCCAGATTATGTAAACCCAGTTCTCTCTCCAGGAGCTGGAGGTCAGCAGGTGCAATCAAGGCTTAGATCGACCTCACAGCAGCAGAATGCCTTCAGAATTCAGTCCCCAATGCATGACACACACCAAGGGCATGACAGGCCAACTGAGACACATCAAGGGCACGCCAGGCCAGTTTCCAGCTGGGAGCTCCTCCTGAAACCACTAGGAGGAGAGAAGCTAGATTCCTGGATATAGCATCTGGTCTGCACACAAGTCTCTGTCTCAAACGAGCAGCAGATACACTCCCACCCTTCAGGCCTGGAGTTGGGAGAGTACGATCAGTGTCACTGGCAGCCCAACATAAGTGAGGCTACCCAGCTTACTAACCCATACACAAGGCAACACAAAGTAGCCATGTGTTTATAAAACCCCTTGTTCATGGAAGATGTAACATCAAGACACTCCGCCCTCTGGTGGTGCTCACCAGCTAAGCAGGGTCAGGCAAGGTCAGTCCATGCATGGGACATCTCCAAAGAACGCTGGCCCTACGTGCTGCAAATGGCGATTCAGTAGGGGGCCCCACTAGCAACCCTGTGAGTCAAGACGTCAATTGCTGCCCCTGTATGAGCACCAAAGAGCCCATTAATGTTAGAGGTGCTGTATCTATGGTGACACACCAAAGCAGAAGCCTTCACCACTCAGGGTTACAACAGATCCTCTAGGAATCCTGAAGAGCCAGGCATTAGGCGGAGTGTCCTAGCTATATTCAAGTCAGGGTGGAATTCCACTGCAGTTTAAGCAGATATGGCATTCTCCAGATCCTGTCCTGATGCGCTGTGTAGAGTTGTTGTGAGCTGTCAAATGCAGGTCATGTTCCAACCCAAAGATGGTTGAGCAGTGATCTTATACAGCAGTCGGGAGATCAGTTTGGTTTAGGGTAACCAGACAGCAAGTGTGAAAAATCGGGATGGGGGTGGGAGTTCATAGGAGCCTATATAAGAAAAAGCCCCAAATAACGGGACTGTCCCTATAAAATCGGGACATCTGGTCACCCTAGTTTGGTTTGTTAGGTGTGCTAGCATTGCTCTGCATGAAAAGTCGTTACCTTCTCTCCTTATAACCCAAGTCACTGCTGCTGGCTGCCAAGGGAGGGAGAGGGCAAGAGATGAGCAATCTCAGCTCCGGGGAGAGCCAGATAAGAGGAATGGAGTTCCCTGTAGATAAGAGTCCTCTACATAGCCCTAATCCTTGTGTCTCCAGGGGTTGCCAAGACCCACGCTCTGCACAGACTGCACCTCTCCGCAGCAGCCTCTCCCCTCAAAAGTCACTTCTGCTACACCTAGGGGAAAAGAATTCTGGTTTCTATGTCCACGAGGAGGTGGGGCCGAGAGCTGGGCTGCAAAGAGCCTGACTACAACATCAGGAGCCAGCTTTCAGAGGTGACTTGATTACAGGGTAGAAGTACCTTCACAGGGAGACAATACTGGGTACCAGAGGGCTCTTTGATCTAGAGGAGACAGGCAGAACAAGAACCAATGGCTGGTAGCTGAAGCCAGACAAATTCAAATTGGAAATAAGGCCCCATTTTTGTTTTTAACAGTGGAGGTGATTAACCACTGGAATAAGATACCCAGGGAAGTGATGGATGGTCCATCTCTTTGTGTCTTCCAATCCACAATGGCTGCCTTTCTGGAAGATATGCTTTAGTCAAACACGTTATTGAGCTCAGTACAGGGGTAACTGGGTAAAATGTAATGGCCCGTGACACAGGCGGTCAGACTAGATGATCTAATGCTCCATTCTGGCCTTAAACTCTATGAATCTATCAACCAAATTCATCATCTCATCAAAAACAGTATCAGGTTTGTCTGACAAATCCTATTTTCCATAAAGCCATGCTGTCTGACATTAATTATGTACCTACCCTGTAATTATTTACTGACTGCATCCTGTATCAGCATTGCCATGAGTCTGCCTGGGATCGATGGCTCACAACCCGGGTCATCCTGTTTACCTTTTATATATGGGGACACTAGCAAAGGCCAAGCTCTTCAAATGCCTGCATTAGTATGCAGGGAAGACAGCTGGACAGAAATGGCTGCTACAGGGGGACAACGACAGCCTAGAAAGCTCACACCTACAGAAACTGCCTGCTCCATCCCTTATCAGAGCCAGGCTGCGATGCCACACTCCTGCGCACCCACTGAAATAATAAGCTAAGGGCTCTGTGGGCGTGTAACAGCACCTGAGTGCAACTGAGGCTAGCCAATCTGGATCCCGCTAATACACCAAGGTTGTCCGTCCAGCAGCAGAGATGAACTAGGGAAAGAAATCTAAAGGGCAGGATGAAGGTCACCTACAAGACTGGACTCAGAGAAGGAGAAGCTTTTAGGAGACTGACAATGGAGATTTTACTTCAGCCAGGAGACCCCATTATTGTCCCGTCTAAATCCATCAGCGCGAGACAAGGCCTCCAGACCCTGCATCGTCTCCAAAAAACAGCCCTCGCCCTTGCCAAGATTCAGGAAGTGGATGGGCTCTGATACAAGGGCCCCTCCAAGTTCTGCTGGGATGAATGGAATGAAGGACTCAAGGAATGAATGACGCCTGATGCTGCAGACAGGCAATTAACAGGTTCTTGGAAAGCAGATAAGGACTCTATTATTCCCCCTCTCTAACAACAACAGAGAAGCCCAATACTACTCACCGGGCCCTGCCAGGAGAGGGGATCTGCTCAGCCATGAAACACGAGGCCGGGGAAGCGGGGGAGAATGTTAAAGCCAGCACCCTTCTCTCTCACACCCCGGCAACCCTTTATTCACCACTGTCTTATAATTAGGATATGTTTTGTACAAAGTATGCCTTCTGAGGCATCATTCTAAAAGTCCTGATTTGCTAGACCAGGGGTCGGCAACCTTTCAGAAGTGGTGTGCAGAGTCTTCATTTATTCACTGTAATTTAAGGTTTCGCGTGCCGGTAATACATTTTAACGTTTTTAGAAGGTCTCTTTCTAAAAGTCTATATTATATAACTAAACTATTGTATGTAAAGTAAACAAGGTTTTCAAAATGTTTAAGAAGCGTCATTTAAAATTAAATTAAAATGCTGATCTTACGCCACCAGCCTGCTCAGCTCGCTGCCAGCCTGGGGTTCTGTTCACCTAGGCCTGCAGCGGGCTGAGCAGGGCCTGTGGCCGGGACCCCAGACCTGGGGGGGATGTGTGTTTCAGGGGTCAGGGCAGAGGGCTGGGGTGTGTGTGTGTGGGGGTGTTCAGAGATCAGGGCAGAGGGCTGGGGGGGTGCAGGGCAGAAGGCTGGGTGTGTGTGGGGGTGCAGGGCAGAAGGCTGGGTGTGTGTTGGGGTATGGGGGGTTCAAGGCAGAGGGCTAGAGGGTGTGGGGGTGCAGGGCAGAAGGCTGGGTGTGTGTTGGGGTGGGGGGGTTCAGGGCAGAGGGCTGGGTGTGTGTTGGGGTGTGGGGGTTCAGGGCAGAAGGCTGGGGGTATGGGGGTGCAGGGCAGAAGGCTGAGAGTATGGGGGTGCAGGGCAGAGGGATGGGGCTGTGGGGGGGTTCAGGGCAGAGGGATGGGTGTGTGTTAGGGTGGGGGGGTTCAGGGCAGAGGGCTGGGGTGCTCGGCTCGTGGGGGTGCTCCCAGCCCCCTGCCCTGAGCGGCTCATGGCAGGGGTCTGGAAGGGATATGCCCTGTTCCACCCCCTTCCCCCAGGCTCTGTCCCTACCTCTCTCTACCTCCTCTACAGAGCTGTGTGCACGCTGCCGCTCTTCCCCCTCCCCCGGGCCATCAGCTGATTGGCTCAGGGAAGGAGAGGGGCAGGAAAGCACACGCTGGGAGAAGAAGTGGGGGAGGGGGGAAGCTTGGCTGCCGCAGAACCAAGCTTCTGCCTCCTGCCCCCGCAGGGGAGAGCGGTGGGCGGGGGGGCTGAGGGCCGGGACTGCGGCAGGGAGCTGCGTGGCACTCAAAATCAGCTCGCGTGCCGTGTTTGGCCGTAAGTTGCCGACCCCTGTGCTAGACATTAATATCTCATTGGATTGTATGTGCTATCATCGTATGTGAAGTTCGGCTACATACAGTAACTCCTCACTTAATGTTGTAGTTATATTCCGAAACTATGTTAAGTGAATCCAATTTCCCCATAAGAATTAATGTAAATGAGGGGATTAGGCACACACACACACACACACACACACACACACACACACACACACACAGTAGAAGTTTTAAACAAACAATTGATTACTGTACACAGCAATGATGATTGTGAACCTTGGTTGAGGTGTTGGAGTCAGAGGGTCGAAGAGGGTGGGATATTTCCCAGAGAATGCCTTACTGCTAAATAATGAACTAGAACTCAGCTGACCCCTCAAGGGTTAACACATTATTGTTAATGTAGCCTCACACTCTATAAGGCAGCAGGAATGGAGGGAGGGAGGGGAGACAGCATGGCAGACAGAGACACGCGTCCTGTGTGTGCGAGAGAGATGCGCATTGCCCCTTTAAGTACGCTGAACTACTCTAAGTAGATTGCCTTTTTAAGTAGACCAGGAAGTTGAGACAGTAGCTGCTGCCAGCACACTCCCTCCGTCCTAAGCCCTGTCATGTCCCCCCAGCTCTATATGGAGATGGGCTAAGCAGGGGGGAGAGGGACACCCCGATATTAGCTCTCCTCCCCCCTTCCCCCCCCCCCAGCAAGCAGGAGGCTCCCGGGAGAAGCTCCAAGTCAGAAGGCAGGAGCAGCACATGGCAGTGGGGGGAGGGACAGCTGAACTGCAAGCAATTGATAGCCTGCTGGGCAGCTGCCACACAGGGAACTTAGGGGAGCGGGGAGCTGATCGGGGCGCTGCTGATCCACCCTGGTTCCAAGCCCCCACCAGCCAGCTCCAACGAGCTGCTCATTCTGCAAGCAGTGGACAAAGCAGGCAGCTGCCAAACAATGTTATAAGGGAGCATTTTGCAAATTTAAACGAGCATGTTCTCTAATTGATCAGCAATGTAACAACAAAACAACGTTAACCAGGACGACTTTTAGTGAGGAGTTACTGTATGTGCTACTGAAACATGTTGTGAGGTTGAGAATACCCACAAGCTGCCTTTCAGGCACAATGTTAGTGACTTATTGAGGAAATGCACACAAGCACCAGGGTTACCCCAGGAACTGTGTGCAATAGAAACCTCTCAGAGATAGCAGTACATAATAGGAACTGTTTGACCCAGGTCACAGCAAAGGAGGTTTTCAGCAAGTTGGAAGAAGATATAAAAAGATAACATAACCCGGGGGCGGAGCTACTCAGGCAGAGCAGGGCTTTAAAAAGCCCGCTCCTAAACGCCCAGAGGAGCTAGCGAACAGGAGCGGCTAACAGGGGAGTTTGGCGAGGGAGTTTACAGGGGGAGTGTGAGCAGGGGCTAGATACACCTAACATTCTTTGCACTTAAAGGTCAAAACACTGCTTGATAAAAACAAAGCACCAACAAGGGAACAAGCTTTGGGAGTAAATAAATAAATAAACAAATAAATGGAGATATCCTATCTCCTAGAACTGGAAGGGACCTTGAAAGGTCATCGAGTCCAGCCCCCTGCCTTCACTAGCAGGAATGGCTCCACCTAAACCAAAACAGAACCAGACTGCTGGCGCTTAAAATTAAAAAGGTCGTAGAACAGTTTTTAAACTAAGGGCTGGGGGAAAGCCAACAGGTGCAGAGGAGCATGTGGTTTGGACATCCCTTAGGGGAGGATCTATAACTGGAGATTCCCTATGTCCTAATAAGGAGGAGAGGATGGAAAATGATAAAATACAGGGAGGATCTGATGAGAAACAGTCAAATGAAAAAAAGTCCCATTCAATTACATCATGCAACAGGGGACAGCCAAAAAATGACAAGTTTTTAAAATGCTTATATACCAAAGCTAGATATCTAAATAATAAGATGGGTGAACTAGAGTGCCTAGTATTAAATGAGGATATTGATACAATAGGCATCATGGAAACCTGGTGGAATGAGGATAATCAATGGGACATAGTAATACCAGGGTACAAAATATATCGGAAGGACAGAACAGGCCATGCTGGTGGGGGAATGGCACTATATGTGAAAGAAAGTGTAGAATCAAATGAAGTAAAAACCTTCAATGAAATAAATTGTACTACAGAATCTCTATGGATAGTAATTCCATGCTTGGAAAATAAGAATATAGCAGAAGGGACTATTCTGAAAAGGTTCAGGAAAGGGCAACAAAAATTATTAGGGGTATAGAACAGCTTCCGTATGAGGAGAGATTAATAAGATTGGGACTTTTTAGCTTGGAAAAGAGGTGACTAAGGGGGGATATGCTAGAGGTCTATAAAATCATGAGTGGTACAGAGAAAGTAAATAAGGAAGTGTTATTTACTCCTTCTCATAATACAAGAACAAGGGGCCACCAAATGAAATTAATAGGTAGCAGGTTTAAAACAAACATAAGAAAGTATTTTTTCATGAAACGCACTGTCAACCTCTGGGAACTCCTTGCCAGATGGTGTTGTGAAGGCCAGTACTATACCGGGGTTCAAAAGGGAACTAGATAGATTCTTGGAAGATAGCCATCAATAGCTATTAGCCAGGATGGGCAGGAATGGTGTCCCTAGCCTCTGTTTGCCAGAAGCTGGAACTGGGTGACGGCACGGATCAACTTGATGATAACCTGTCTGTTCATTCCCTCTGGGGCACCTGGCATTGGCCACTGTTGGAAGACAGGATACTGGGCTTGATGGACCTTTGGTCTGACCCAGTATAGCTGTTCTTATAACATCATGAGGGGACCTCGCTCTCCCTACAAAACACACCTGAAAGTACCGGAGGAAAAGGACTGAACGGGGGGAGAGGGAAAGAGAGGAGGGAGAGAGTGCTGGTTCCAGGTTAAAGGGATTTCCAGCCTGTGTATGGAAACTTGGTGGACTGCTCGTATCATCAGTCAGGGTGAGACATTACTGATTCAGATCCTATCTAATATTGTAGGCTTAGTTTGCATTTTGTTTTATGTCTTATGGTAATCTACTTTGATCTGTTTGCTATCACTTATAATCACTTAAAAGCTATCTTTCCATAGTTAATAACTTTATTTCAAATTTTACCTACAACACTGTTTGTTGACGTTCAAAGAGGATAAATCTCAGCTCATGAACAAGGGTTGCTGCACATCCACTTTCCCTTGTAGAAGTGGCGAACTGGGTAATAAATTCGTACTGGTCGGGTTTTGACTAGGGCAGGACGGTACAGCTCTGCGGTCTTAGGCTGGGGAGCAGGTGGTTATTTTGGCTGTAGCCTCTCTATTGTGGGTTCATGAGTAGCTGGCCAGCGCATTCATGAATACAGCTTGGTGTAGTCCCTGTTGTGGATGTTGGTGTGAGTGCAAGCTTGGAGGGCTTTTCAGCTTGTCACAGCATCACAGTTGCGATGTTATCTGATTAAAATACGACCATGTAGAGCATTGTTGCTACCACTGTTATATAACTGCAACAAATCTTGTACAAAGTGTGGCATGTAAGATGTCTACGGAAAAGTTATGATTTGCTTAATATGATTACACCATTTGTACGCATGTTTCATTTTTGTTTCTGAAGTTATGAATATTAACTATGTACCTGTATTTTGAATGTTTTTGCTCCTGTGGTAACACCCACAAGGTATTTAGCCAGCACATCCTGAAGGGACTATTCAACTTAAATGACCCATCAAGGAACACTTAACTCACAATGGACCATGGAAGATGCCCATCCACACCTGATAGACTTTCATGTAACTAGAGTATGGGTAACGGCCTCTGCTATGACTAAGCAAAGGATGCATAGACATGTGACTTGCCCATGTGATTCCAAACCCCATCTTGTTACCTGTAATTTTCCACACATTAGAACAATGGATTCCCCTTCACTTGGCGGAAGCTGTAACAGGCCCTGGAAACATCTCCATTTTGCCTCTTTCCTGCTCAAACCTCTGGACTATGGACTTACACTAATGGGAGCATTCTAACCAAGGGACTGAGGACCTTCCAATGATTTGGAAGCAACCAGAGACTTAACAATCCAGCAGTTTATTCAATCACTGCTTCAAGCCTGATCCAAGAACCTTGCAATTATTGTATGTATTTGATTCCTTTAACCAATTTTAACTCACCATTTTTTTCCTTTCTTTTTATAAATGTTTAGATATTAGATACTAAAAGATTGGTAACAGCGTGATTATTGGGTAATATCTGAGTTGTATATTGACCTGGGTATCTGGCTGTCCCTTTGCGATAAGAAGAACCCTTTTGTTTGATTAAATTGGTTTTAAATAACCACTCATAATTAAGTCTAGTGTCTGGGTGTTGAATTCAGGACTGGAATACCTAAGGAGGCTGCATTTCTGACTTCTTGTTAGCCAGTGTAGTGAGACAGAAGTTTACTTTTGTTGTTGGTTTGGTGTATCTCACGGAAGAGGTGTGTCTGCCTTTTTCCCCAGCAGCTTGTCCTGAATTTGGTATTCTCAGATGTGACCCACGGAGGCACAAGCGTGAACTCATTAGCGAGACAGAGGGCTCAGCTATACCTCAGTTCCAGGTGGCACCCTGGGGGGGACCCATCACACACCCCTTCTAAAATATGCACCATCTACTCCTCTTCTCCATCCAGGAAACGGCAAGGAGCTGTAGACCAGCAGGTGTCATAGAAGAGCAACGCAAGGCTTGTGGAGACCTAGGTCCCATGCTGAGAGGAGCAGTGACTCTTCTCCACATAAGAATTTGGCCGGAAAACTCCTAGCCAAAGTCCTGCTGACATGCAAAGAGGACAAATCCCTGAAGCCTGCATGCACAGTACCACAGCCCACTCTACTAATACAGGGCTACAACCTGCTTTGCACATGCGCGCATGCACACAATACTGGGAGGTCCCAGTCCCAACAGCCAAAATACTCACCAGTTCAATGCCCTGTGGGAAGGGGTTATCCTCCCAGTCCTTCTCCGGGAAGCGCTGGAGTATCTGTCCCTGGCCATCCCTGCTCCCTACAAAAATAAGCAAACGGAAAGTATTAGAAGAATGCAGGCAGCCCTGCTGCTGTGGCCAGCTGCCATTTCGACCTCCTGCCAGAGGCAGGCAGGAGCAACAATGGCAAACTCCAGAACTGCACACAAGCAGCGCCTTGCGGTTACCCTGTGTAGGTACAGCACAAACATGAACTAACCCTACACCCACCCTGGGAGGAAAGAATTCTCTCCATGGTACACGTGGGGAACCAGACAGAGGGAAAGTTATTTTTCCCCAGGTTAGACAGCAAGTAGTAGAGCTACATTAGAAGTCAGAACTTTGATTCCCAAGCCAACAGCCACCCTACATATGCCCCAGGTACATACAGCAGGACCCTTACCCCAAACACAGCAAAGCAACAATGGAGAGTGAATTCAAACTGATCCAATTTAGCACCTTCCTAGAGCTCAAAGAGATTAGGCTACAGAGAACCACATGTCCTGAGCTATCAAACTACTCACGGATTCAATACTTCTTAAAGATGAACCAAAATGTGAGAAGCTGTGTAACATCACTGGTTAGGTTAAATCTCAAATTTCTTACCTTGTGTTACTAAAATAATATAGAAACTGAAAGATTTGAACAGTAATTCCCTTTTTCACCATCTGCAGTTTGTATTTTGCATTTCACTCAGCTTGGACCACAGAAATACGTAGGTCAGTTTAACATTTTGGTTCCTAAACACCAGCATAAGGCTGCAATGTTCTAGTTGCAAACTCTGCAAGGAAATTAATAATCCTAAATGAGTGACTAATACAATGCTATTTAGGTCTGTAGAACTTTCTAGTCTCCCCTTTTAGATGCCAAATCGTTAGCAGAAAATCACACATGTATTCTAGTGGACGAGGCATGCAGTGGGGAGTCAGGACTCCCAAGATGGATTTCACTTCTACCATCTATTGAGTGTAGTCATGGACAAGTCTGGGAATAACACTGACCTCTCTCATAGGAGTATGGTGGGGATCAAGGTTTGCACAACACCATTCTAGTGCTCAGTCTGTATAAACTTCAACACTTCAGCTTTTGAAAGAGGACTCAGAAAGGTATTAACCAGCTGAGAAATATGTACAGAGCCCCGTGCTTCCACAGAATAGATGATACCACCCCTAATCCTGAGACAAAAACCAGTGACCAGCAGTCCATAGAAACACTAGGAGACCTGTAAATAGATGCTTGCTGCATCATGAACCTTTCCTGGGGAAGCACCTAGTGAATTTTAGCTGGTAAAATACCTTCTGGCTCTTTGTTTAGAGAGGGGTTAAACCCTTGCCAAGCCTTCGGATACCAAAGCGTCTGCCCTAATCCTTCATCCTGAACTCCCTTCATGGCTTTGCACAGTCTCCTCTACCAGGTCCAGGTGTACTATGCTCTGTCAAAACAGGGTCCGCTGCCAGTGCTCCTCACCATTTACAGAATACAACTCCAGCTGCAGAGGACACCACGTGCCCCACCCCTTCAACCTCTCTAACCTCACTTGCAGACTGCTTTCCAGCCACAGGGGCCGGCTGACCCTGGCATACCTCTGGGCTGTGTAACAGGAAAAGCCTCACTCCAAAATGCATGGACCACTGCAGGACTATTTTGGGGAGCTAGAACAGTTTCAACCACTCCACTTACCAACAGCCACCCACAGCTGTATTTAAAAACACAGACAACAGAACACATGCCAATTATAGTCCAAGGACCAAAAAGGAAAGGTCAGCGCCAAGTTATGTACATAAAGAGTGTCCAGTGTGATACTAGTGTGTGCTCCCTTTCCCTACCCTCAGACACTACCTCTCTCCACCCACTACCGTCTCATGTGCCTCCTCTCAGACAGCAACACTCACTTCAAGACCTACCTGAACCAACAGCTTTGATTAGAAATTTAATACCTGCCCTCTCAGAGCCTGGCCAAAAAGAAACAAAGGCAGATTCACCTAAGGCACTTATGTCAAGTTGGGCGTAAATCTTGCTCAAAGCCTCCTGGATTTTGTAGCACCCAAGTGCTGAGTTTCTATGGCAAATTGGACATTTTACGCTGTTCCAAGTAAATCCAAACAGGGATGATCCCATCAGCGCATTTCCATTCATTACTCCCCTTTTCATAGATTCAGATCCTAGGGCCAGAAGGGACCACTCTGATCATCTAGCCTGACCTCCCATGTGCCACAGGACTTCCCCAAATTCATTCCCTTTTGAACTAGAGCAGATCTTACAGAAAAACATCCATTCTTGATTTAAACATTGCCAGTGATGCAGAATCCATCACAAACCTTGATAAGTCATTCCCCTGGTTATTTATAACCTCGCTGTTTAAAATGTATGCCTTATTTCCAGTCTGTCTAGCTTCAACACTCAGCCACTGAATCTTTACAACTTTGGTTCACTAGACTGAAGAGCCCTCTATTATCAAAATTCTCTTCCCTATGTAGGTACTTATAGACTGATGAAGTCATCCAGTAACCTTCTCTTTGTTAAGCTAAAGAGATTGAGGTCCTTGATTCCATCTGATTCCATCACCATAAGGCAGGTTTTTCTAATCTTGTATTCATTCTTACGGCTCTTCTCTGAACCCGTTCCAATTTATCAACATCCTTCTTGAATTGTGGACATCAGAACTAGACACACTATTCCGGTAGCCGATGCCAGGTGCCCCAGAGGGAATGAACAGAACAGGGAATCATCAAGTGATCCAGCCCGTGTTGCCCACGCCCAGCTTCTGGCAAACAGAGGCTAGGGACACCATCCCTGTCCACCTTGGCTAACAGCCATTGATGGACCTATCCTCCACGAACTTATCTAGTTCTTAATACTGCCAAATGTAAAATCATATCTAGGAACAAAGAATCTAGGCCATACTGACAGGACGGGGGACTCTATCCTGGGAAGCAGACACTCTGAAAAACACTTGGGGGTCATGGTCGATAATCAGATGATCGTGAGCTCCCAGCGTGACACTGTGGCCAACAGGACTAATACAGTCCCGGGATGTATAAATAGGGCAGTCTCATGTAGGAGTAGAGAAGTATGCCACATTGATTTTGTAACATTCTAGTTTGTTTTTTTAAATCGAAATGTCATGCGGTGCCAAGTCAAATGCCTACAGAAATCAAGTATATTACAGCACCACTATTACCTTTATCAACCAAACTTGTAATCTCAAAAACCCTCACACCAAGTTTTGAAAGGATAGTAACCCTTGACAAAAAGGAGGTGACCCTCGATTTCCTGCACACCTCACCACAATGTCGAGCACTGCATCCAAAAATCAATGGATTACATTAGCAAGACATTTCAACTAAAACTATTGGCAGTGAAAGCTCAGAGCAACATTGAAGTTGTCATTATGTTAGCATCTATATGGTGCCTACATCTCAGTATCTAAGGGCTGAAATTAATGGGATAGCTCACAACTTTGCGTTGTTTCAAGGGGGGGTTAAAGATATAATTACAGGAAGACAATATGGGATCGAGTTACATTTGGGGGACTCAAACCATAAAGAATAAGAAATGTGATTTTTTATTTATTTATTTGCAATGAAAGCTTAGATTCTGCTACAAAATATTGGCGCTCACCTCACACTCTGGCACAGCTCCCTGGAGCCGCTGCAGAATGGTTCACGCCTGCTACATATGGAATATATATTTGCACCTGTTAACGAGATGCTGCATTTTTTTTTCTTCCATGGTTCGTTCCAATGTTTCTGACTTGAACAAGTCTCTAGCCTGCATCTCATTTGCATGTAATGGAGCCTACTGCAAATTCCATCTTACTACGGACGTGCAGGCCACAGAAATGACTGGTTCCAGAATGCAGCCAGGCCACGCTGGATCGTGACAAAGTTTTACACACTGGGGCTTGTGACACACAGACACCGCACAGATAATGCAAAGATAAGGATAGCCACATTGTACAAATCCATGGACTGCATCTGTCCTACCCTTTAGCTACTTTTGTCTTTATTAAATCAGCCCCATTATGTACCCATAGTGTCTAGAATGCCTTGTGGCAAGACACTCTCCTGGCCCCGCTTAGTTACTTTTCAGTAGCCTAGCCCTGCCTCTCTGCTTCGCATTATGCAATTAAAAGGCTCTTTCCCTGTCAATGTGTTCACACTGGGGTGCTCTTTCCTGCTCTGATGAGCTGGTCCAGGACAGCTGCTGCTGCCTCTGCTGTTTCTAATCTGCCCATCTAGGAACACATGCGTCTGTGTTTGTGTTGCGGAAGCTGCTTTTGCTTTTTCCTTCCTGTGTGCTCCCAGTGCTAGATTGCACAGAGGCCAGGAGGATTTAAGGTAACTCTTGGTCACTGCTCTCTGGACAGCTTAGTATTATCTGCATTAACACTATGCCGTATTTGGAGTTTTATGCTACTTTATCACATTACTGAAATGTTTAGATGTGTTTAAAAATTGAAGCACTCAGCCGACTCAACAACCCAAGCAAAGTGTAAACTCTTGGCTAGGCTGGCCATGGGGTTAAAGGCTCCTTTCCTGGGAATGGGTGGCTCTAACAGCACAGACATGCAGCATAATGTGGGTTACAAACAAGGCAGGGTCTGCAGCCAACTGGAGAGCCCAGTGGAACAGACTTTCCATAGTTTATAAGGCCACATAGAAACTACCCAGCAAACAGAAAAGAGCGGACTCTACCGCTGAACATTTGGAGGGGAGCTAAACCAAAACTCTGTCCTCTGTATCCCCGCCCATACCACCGATCTCCAGACATCAATCTGTTCAGTACACTTCTCGCCTATGCCCATGTAATGGGGTGGGATAGCTCAGTGGTTTGAGCATTGGCCTGCTAAACCCAGGGTTCTGAGTTCAATCCTTGAGGGGGCCACTTGGGGATCTAGGGCAAAATCAGTACTTGGTCCTGCTAGTGAAGGCAGGGGGCTGGACTCAATGACCTTTCAAGGTCCCTTCCAGTTCTAGGAGATAGGTATATCTCCGTTATTATTTATTATTTATTATTATTATGTAAGGAACCCACAATAAAGTGACTCCTCTTCAAAGTCTCTCTCAGCCATGGACACATCTGAACTTCCACTTAATCTCAACTCTCCCTGTATCCACACCTGCTATCCTACTCAGCTCCTACCTCCTTCCTCCCATCATAGGTTGATCTACCCCTGCTGCACCAACTCTAGACCAGGCGTGCATGCTCAGAAAAGAATTGGGTTTGCTTCACAGGCTGGTAAGGGCTGTGACTGACTAGAGTGGCAGCAATACATTCTGGCCCACAGGGAAAACAGGGTCTTGTTTCACTCTGCAACAGTCCCTCCAGCCAGCGTCAGAACCGTGCTCCTGCCGACAACGAGCCGTTTACACTGCCACTTGCCAAGACAAAACTTTTGTCTTGGGGGGAGGAGTAGGGGGGGGTTAAGCACCCGTGAACGACAAAAGTTTTGTCGTTCAATTGGCAGCATAGACAAAGCTTTACTCTCTATTCACCAAGCACCTTAGTCTTTTAGTAATGTCACCAGGAGCTTTCAAATGACAGTCTGCACAACGTGCCAAGTCTGTCCCAGCAATTAGTGTTTCCACAGTCTCAGACACGATTCCACGGATGTCACTGATCATACCCATTGCTTGGTATTACGTAGCACAGGTGAAAGTGAAACAAGGGCAGAGCACTACAATGTTTATAAGAAGCCCCTTATGAGACCGGAGATGGACTAGCTCCACCTGGCAGAGGTAGTAGTGTGGGACACTTCACATACAAGTACCACTAGAGCAGGGGTTGGCAACCTTCCAGAAGTGGTGTGCCGAGTCTTAATTTATTCACTCTAATTTAAGGTTTTGCGTGCCAGTAATACATTTTAATGTTTTTAGAAGGTCTCTTTCTATACGTCTATAATATATAACTAAAGTATTGTTGTATGTAAAGTAAATAAGGTTTTTAAAATGTTTAAGAAGCTTCATTTAAAATTAAATTAAAATGCAGAGCCCCCCGGACCTGTGGCCAGGACCCAGGCAGTGCGAGTGCCACTGAAAATCAGCTCACGTGCCGCCTTTGGCATGCGTGCCATCGGTTGCCTACCCCTGCACTAGAGTAAAACTGACAACTTATTTAAACTACAGGTTAAGAATGAATTCTGTAGATCAAAACAAAGCCGGAGGGAAGTCTCAGTGGAGAGGTTTCAGAGTAGCAGCCGTGTTAGTCTGTATCCGCAAAAAGAAGAACAGGAGGACTTGTGGCACCTTAGAGACTAACAAATTTATTAGAGCATAAGCTTTCGTGGACTATAGCCCACTTCTTCGGATGCATATGCATCCGAAGAAGTGGGCTATAGTCCACGAAAGCTTATGCTCTAATAAATTTGTTAGTCTCTAAGGTGCCACAAGTCCTCCTGTTCTTCTTTCAGTGGAGAGGATTCCAGAAACTGCCCAAGCCCGTAAAACTGCAGCCATTTCAAAAGTTGTAAAATCCCAAAGCTTCATTAAACACCTTACACTGCAGGAGAGTAAAATGCACCCCTCGGAATTCTACAGCGAGGCTACCAGCATTACACTAGCACACAACGGCCACAGACATCAGCTTGCAATGAGGCCTGTTTAGCTGTGGTTGAGTTGGAGCACTGCATGCTGGGAACTGTAGTCTGAGAGGAGTACCCTTCAGAAATAAGAGGATGCAATCTGCGCTATTATATGCAAGCCAGGCATAGCCCTTGGGCTACTGACAAACTAGCCAGTGCAGCCCCTGGATTCGGCAAAGTTTGGACATCCCTCTTCTACAGGGGAGCTACCATAAAATGTGGGTGGGGCAGCTGCATTGCAAAAACCACCTCCTGCTTCATAGGGAGGAGGGATAGCTCAGTGGTTTGAGCACTAGCCTGCTAAACCCAGGGTTGAAAGTTCAATCCTTGAGGGATCTCAGGCAAAATTCTGTCTGGGGATTGGTCCTGCTTTGAGCAGGGGGTTGGACTAGATGACCTCCTGAGGCCCCTTCCAACCCTCATATTCTATGATAACCAATGTCTATGATAACTGATAGCACAAGAGGTCATCTAGTCCAATCCCCTGCTCAAAGCAGAAACATCCCAGCCAGGGCTTTGTCAAGCCTGACCTTAAAAACCTCTAAGGAAAGAGATTCCACCACCTCCCTAGGTAACCCATTCCAGTGCTTCACCACCCTCCTAGTGAAATAGTGTTTCCTAATATCCAACTTAAACTCCCCCACTGCAACTTGAGACCATAACTCCTTGTTCTGTCATCTGGTACCACTGAGATCAGTATAGATCAGGGATTGGCAACCTTTGGCACCCTGGCGGGCCGGGCCGGTTTATTTACCTGCTGCGTCCGCAGGTTTGGATGATCGCAGCTCCCCGCATGGGCCAAGGGATGTGCTAGCCACCGCTTCCCGCCGCCCCCATTGGCCTGGAGCGGCAAACCGCAGCCAGCAGGAGCCACAATTGGCTGAACCTGTGGACGTGGCAGGTAAACAAACCGGCCCGGCCCGCCAGGGGGCTTACCCTGGCGAGCCACGTGCCAAAGGTTGCCAATCCCTGGTCTAGATCCATCCTCTTTGGAACCCCCCTTCAGGTAGTTGAAAGCAGCTATCAAATCCCCCATTCTTCTCTTCTGCAGACTAAACAATCCCAGTTCCCTCAGCCTCTCCTCATAAGTCATGTGCTCCAGACCCCTAAACATTTCTGTTGCCCTCCGCTGGACTCTTTCCAATTTTTCCACAACCTTCTTGTAATGCAGGGCCCAAAACTGGACACAGTACTCCAGATGAGGCCTCACCAGTGTCAAATAGAGGGGAATGATCACGTCCCTCGATCTGCTGGCTATGCTCCTACTTATACAGCCCAAAATGCTGTTAGGCTTCTTAGCACTAAGGGAACACTGTTGTCTCATATCCAGCTTCTCGTCCACCATAACCCCTAGGTCCTTTTCCGCAGAACTGCTACCTAGCCACTCGGTCCCTAGTCTGTAGCAGTGCATGGGATTCTTCCTTCCTAAGTGCCGGACTCTGCACTTGTCCTTGTTGAACTTCATCGGGTTTCTTTTGGCCCAATCCTCTAATTTGTCTAGGTCCCTCTATATCCTGTCCCTACCCTCCAGCGTATCTACCACTCCTCTCAGTTTAGTGTCATCTGCAAACTTGCTGAGGGTGCAATCCACACCATCCTCCAGATCATTAATGAAGATATTGAACAAAACTGCCCCCAGGACCAACCCTTGGGGCACTCTGCTTGATACCGGCTGCCAACTAGACATGGAGCCATTGATCACTACCAAAGTACTAACTAAGAGTACTAACTAATGACAGGTTTCAGAGTAGCAGCCGTGTTAGTCTGTATCTGCAAAAAGAAGAACAGGAGTACTTGTGGCACCTTAGAGACTAACAAATTTATTAGAGCATAAAGTGGGCTGTAGTCCACGAAAGCTTATGCTCTAATAAATTTGTTAGTCTCTAAGGTGCCACAAGTACTCCTGTTCTTCTTAGTACTAACTAAAGTACTAATTTTAAAAAAGGGATTGTAGGGAGATTCTGATTTCCTATATAAAACCTGATCTCTGTCCTGAGCAGAGTCCAGCACCTGGCTAACCAGAACTGCTGGAAGAAAAAATCCCAATGTATTACACTCCGGTGGCAAAATGCCATAAGACTGGGTAAGGAGCAACGTTAAGTGCAGCCTGATATCCATCAGGTACTGGCAAGATGTGACGAACTGGGACTGTTCTTACTGTGGTCTGTGAATGCTGACAGGGGAGTGTGGCTAGGATAGTCTGCGTTGGGGGATGGGAGACTGACCAACGGAGAATACCTGAGCATGTAACATGAGAACCCAGGAAGGGGTTGGAGGCCAGGTGACACCTTTGCCCGGGAAAATGAACAAAGGCTGTGGGAGGGGTCGCTGAAGGCAGAGTCTCAGAAGCTGGCTGGTGAGATGGCTGGGAGGCAGAGATGGCTCTGACCTCCCAAGGGGGGCTGGGATGCCCGAGGACCCCAAGATGGACCTAACTGAGGGGTATCCTGTTGTCTGTGCCTGCAAGACCTGTCTTGGACTGTGTCCCTGTCATCTAAATAAACCTTCTGCTTTACTGGTTGGCTGAGAGTCATGGTGAATCGCAGGAAGCCGGGGGTGCAGGGCCCTGAGTCCCCCAATACTCCGTGACACAAGTCCTATGCTGCACTCTATAGCACATCCAGGAAATGTGTTCATGCCGCAGCCAATCAAGGCCGTAGCCAAAGCCAGGCTGTGGGACTCCCATGACCAAATAAAGAGTAAAGACAGGAAGTCCCCAGGTCATGCTTGCCTTCTGACATGAAATGCTGGCCAACGGTGTGGAAAAAGCAGCTACATCCTATTCAGAACTTTGACAAGCACCATCAGTACATCACAGGGACAGTCACACTAGCCAACTGAGGGCTGAACTGAAAATGGAGTGCAATGCCTCCCTCCCCACAAGCAGTGTCCCATCTTGATCAGAGCAGGCAGGTCACTTGCTTCAAGTCAGAGAATTGTAAGTTGGAACCAATAGCCGTCGTAGGGGGCCTGGCAGTACGCCACTGGCCACCTCTGGCCAGCATACTGCTCTTTTGGAGTCCCTCATGTGCTAGATAGACCTTATCAGCTACAAAATGGCTCCCAAACCATTTTGAATGCCACAAGCTAGTAACAATGGGGAGCACCCAATAACCCTGGTATGAGGCTGACTTCTCTCAGGGCAAAGGAGAAGGTGCAACTACAGTAAAAAATGGGACTGTATAATTTCAAAGAACAGTTTCAGGGTTCCTCCAAGTGAAGCTAAGGTTTTGACCCCATCAAGCAGCTTCAGGAGGACACACTGGATGGGAAGATTTTGGTGTAGTCTGAGGCTGAGTTATAAAAGGTTGGAAGGGGAGATTCAGGGAGGAACTTATTGCAGAAAGTGTGATGCCCGCCTATACCCCCAAACCCCCCTTTAGGGCTGTGAGGAAAATACAGCCTCCTGTATCTTCCCTCCTGTATCAAGAATGGAGAGGCCTTCTTGCCTCTTCCCTGATTCCATGGATTTACTTTGTAAGCCACCCATCCCTGGCCACCATGCTGGACTGGCAGCACAGTCAAAGGGAATTCCTCTATGGCTGAAAAAGACCTTTACTTGGGGCGGGCAGAGTTTCCAAATTGATTATCTGTATCAACAACTAACTGTGCTGGGTATAGCAGGCAAAAGTCCCCAGACTTTTACCATCAAGGCTCTGGGTTACTTCCTTCATCTCTCTCTGCTGTTTCCAACCATGCTGAAAGCTAGGCCTCACCACTCTTTATAGCCATGTTGACTCTGGCGGGGGGCACCCCATGGCATTGCTGCCAACAATGCAGCACTCCCCAGTGGGGCCTGTGGAATCTCCTATCCCATAAACCTCTACAAGCTTGTTACTTATCTTATACTGATTGGTGTCCACTTGTTCTGGGACAAAACTCCCTTGGGCCAATCAGCTCCGAAGTATGTATGGTGATCAACACTACAGCAGGGCACCTCAATCTCAACCTCTTCCATCCTCCAGAGGAAAGTCTCCAAATCCAAGGCCACTGTGCTCAGCTGGCTAACATTGCTGGCTTGGATTTGAGAACGGGTCAGTTCCTGGAATCAAGGAGGCACCAATAATCATTTGGTAGTTTGCCTGTTAAGAGGGTTAAACTCAGCAGAGTCTACGGGAGATCAAGGTTCTGTTTCATGGAGACTGAAGGGCCATGTCCAGAAACAGGAAGCGAATTGAAAAGCACAGGCCCCCACATGGTGCCACTCTATAGCCATCAGTACAACTGCTGCCACTTAAATCTCATTGACTCTAAATCCCCTAGTCACCATAGACCCTTCAAAGGCCATGGATGAGATATGGAATAGCATGAACAAACCTGAGCACCTTTCCCAGTGGTCTTTAGAAGATGAACTTGGCTTCAGGGCAGCATCCTGACCCTCTACATCCTAGCTTTTGCTCCACACTGCACCCCACCTCCCAGAAAAGTATTGCATGAGTATCTGCTCTGCTCTTCAGGGCTCCAGCTATATTGCTTATGGTAACCTGGCAGGGAGGGTACACCACAGTCCTTCCCCAACTTCACGGCAGACACGGGAGGGGATGGCAGCAAGGATGTTTCAGTGCCACAGCAGCACAAGATGACGAATGACTCAGAGGAAAAAATGAGACCACTGGCTCCTCATTACATATTTATGAAGCAAGCATGAATGGCTTTTCTATGACAGAACAAAAGGACTGTTACAGAGCTGCTGAGGGCTGGAAGTAGCCTGCTCCTCCCTGTCATGGCTGGAGACTAGGGGTACGTCTACACGAGTTAAAGAAACTCGTGACTGGCCTGTGCCAGCTAACTTGGATTCGTGGGGTTCCGGTTGCCAGGCTGTTTAACTGCAGTGTAGACTTCTGAGCTCAGGCTTCATCCATGGCTCTAGGACCCTGTGGGCTCTTCGCTTCCCATCTCTGACTTGATATCTGGGAAAATTCAGCAACTTAGAATGGCTGAATTGAGGGAAGAGGGAAATAGCTGACGCTTTGTTTATTTTTGGAACCCATCTATAAAAGTTGTGCCTGTTTTGCCCCGTGCATTGTGGGGCCCTTCAATTCCACAGTAATATAAATATTAAATAACCTATCAGAATTTAAGGTGGTCCAATAAAATTTTTTTACCTCATCCACCTTGTCCCACCAGAGTCAGTCTTTTCTAGGCTTCAAATCTCAGTCTAATTCAACTTCAAAGGAGGAACTCCCAGAAAGTCCCATGGCAGAACAGAACATGACCCCTCACTCAGCCCTACAACAAAACTGGCTCGATGTGTGCCAATGGGGGCCAGCCTCTCTGCTCACTCATGTATGTTTCAGATTCAACTCTACAGATGTAGAGCATGCAGCCTTTATATTAGATATGAAGCCTGCAAAAGATAAATGCATGATGATGTGCAATGACACTGTGAGGGACTGCCAACACCGCCATCCCGGCAGGTACTGAATGCTGCTAAGGTCAGTGTGGAGAAAAGGAAAGCATTGGTAATACCTGCAAATTTTAAAATTTTATTAAGATGATAAAAAAAAATTGTGAACAGAGTTTGAGCATAGAAGTTACTGGTTATCAGGAAATAACATACAGATTATCGAGGGTGCAAAGTTTGGTTTAAGATAAGGTGGCATGAGGAATACATAATCTGCAATATCCCCGATTGGGAGTAAAAGGTTGATGGGTCAAAGTACAGACATTGAGATATGAGGTTATGAAGTTCATAAAGTGGCTATGTTCGGGTGTGGAGTATAATGAGTGGATATGATAATGAGGATGGAGTGACCCTCATTTGGTGAGATTTAATGTTCAGGGAGTTTATGGTTCCAGTTCATATAATCCAACGGAGAAGGTCACTTGGTCCCTTTCTCGTAGTGGGAGAATGATGTCACTCTGGCTCACGCCTCCTTGTACTGTCGGTGGCCGGTGATGTGCTCGATGTAGATGTCCCTGGACCATCGGATGGTGTCTGAGACCATGAGGCACTGCATGAGACGTGCGTAGCGTACTACATTCCGTTCTGGGCACCTCAGAAACTTGGAAGAAGTTCTGACAGCAACACAAATAACTAAATGACGATAACTAGGGTAGACAATAACTGCAGGTGTTTGAAGGGTACTATCACCGAGGGAGAAGAATTGTTCAGGATGGGGCAAGGAGATATAGCTAGGACAAATACACTGTTCATTTTATTCTAACCCGAGTATCAAGAAAACTTCTCAGCAGAGAGTTCAAGTGGACTGTGGAATTTTTCCAGGGGGGAGGAGAGGGAAGGAAGAGAGATTCTATCATTTGGGTCACTTACACCTAGACTGGACAAACCCCAACGATGCTGAAGGGAACAATCCTGTCCTGGGCATAAGAGGGACCAAGTCGCACTTTCCCATCTCCAGCATCTGATGCGGTGCTAATCCTCAGTCTATGGCACAAGGGCAATTCCATTTACAAGTCACAACAAAGCTTTATATGAGCCTCTGTCACAAGACTAAAGAGCTGCCGAGTAATGAGATTTTTATAGATAAGCTAAAATTAAATGTCTCCGCAGAACTAGAAGGTGTTTTCTCCTTAAGAGACCTTTTTATAAGTCTGTCTCTATTTTCACATCATCCCCTCTTTGGACTCTGGCTCTCACCTCAAAGCTGTCATTACCTTACGCAAACCCACCCTTGCACTCTCAAATGAAGGTCTGGAGGTGTCAGTAGGACATTCTAGTCCCATGGATATCAGAGCACCAGCCTCCTGAAGCCTGGCAAGTTATGATCCCTGCTGCTCTGTGCATTGCCACCCACCCAGCTGGGGAAACAGCTCAGAGGCGGCTGCTGAAAGAAACTAAGCTGCTTCTGAGATGTCATGTGAAACAGGAACATTGGATAGAGTCTGAGTCCCAGCCACTACGTCAGATGGATTAGCAAAGCCAGGGAGTCCCCAAATTTCAATTGTTCCAAAGTTATGGGCATCCCAATAGCCTATGGCTGCTGCATCAGGCTTTAGTCATCTAGTCCTTGCAAGGTTAGGGCCTGCTCCTGGAAGACAAAGAACCATAGCCAGAAAACCCTGCCTGTCTGGCCAGAGCCGCGATGAGTGCTACCAAATTCAGGGCTGGCCACGGAGTCTTTTAAAGCTCGAAGAAATTCACAGACTCAGATTCCCAAGGCCAGAAGGAACCACTAGTCTGACCTCCTGTATAACAGGCCAGAGAACTGCCCCCAAAAAATCCCTAAAGTGGATCTTTTACAAAAATATCCAATCTTGATTTTAAAATTGTTAGTGAGAACGAGAATTCACCACAACCCTTGGTAAACTATTCCAGTGGTTAATTACTCTCACCATTAAAAAGGTTTCCCTTATTTCCAGTCTGAATGCTAAGCTGCTTCCTTCCTCCCTTCTCCGTTTGGAAAGGCTCATTAACCAACACCTCAAAAAAAAAAGGGGGGGGGGAGGCTGTTCCAAATGGACAAGTGCCTTCATCACAAGAACTATCATCCCTTCAGTTCAGAGAAGCAAAAGACCCAATGGGTTGTAGAGTGAATTCCCACGACCGCCTCTCCCAGCCAGGAATCGTACAAATCAGTAACACCAACACACCCTCACTCAGTGTCTCTCTAAGGCCTTGGCTACACTCGGGACTTCCCAGCGCTGCCGCAGCAGCGCTGTGAATCGCGAGTGTAGTTGCGCCGCCAGCACCGTGAGAGCTCTCTCGCAGCGCTGTTTGTACTCCACTTCTCGAGGGGAATAGCTGGCAGCGCTGCTCACTCGCAGCACTGCAAGCTCTGATTACACTGGCGCTTTACAGCACTGTACTTGCTGCGCTCGGGGGGGGGGGGGCATTTTCACACCCCTGAGCGCAGCAAGTTGCAGCGCTGTACAGCGCCAGTGTAGCCAAGGCCTAAGAATGCCGGAGTCCAGTGGAATAATCCTGCACTTGCAGGGGGTTGGGGAAAGGACACAACCACCTAACACAGCTTTACTATGAGCCAGTGAAAAAAAAGTAGAGCCGTGGAGTCAGGAATATGACACATGTTGATATGAAGCCCTACGCAGAGGAGCAGCTCCATACTTGAGCACTTGCCAAGAGGAAAGTTGTATTTATCTTTAGAAACATTAAGGTCCAAGAGGAAGTAATTTAAAATATCCGTCTGTTTCCGAGAGAGTCTGTCCCAGAAAGTGCTGCTCAAGACCTGGGGAGTTACTGGCAGAGGGAGAGATAAGCTTTTTACAGCTGCCTGCCACTTGTTCGCCCATATCTCTGTTTCTGGAAACGGCCATTATGTAGCAGGAAGTCCTTACAAATACCTCGGGTTTAGCAGAATAATTAACTAAACCTTCCTCAAAAGCAGTGACTCAAAGCTAGTATAGAATGGCCCCGCAGACACATTTGGGGAGTAGTCCTCTTATGGAAGCTGCCTCAATACCCACTAGGATGTCTGGCTTTTAAGAAGTTAACCAAGCACCAAGGCAGATCCTCTCGGGGCAACTGGGGAATTCAGGCTCCATGTTTATTCATGCACCTGGAGAGGGGAGCCAGGCCAGTTACTGGAACGTACTACTGGAGGCATCACTCAAACCCATCTAGGTACATGAGAACTGGCACCAAGCGAACTAACTCTGACCTCCTTTCTTTGAAGACAAGGGGGGAAAGTTTGAATTGGACTGAATCCTGGCTCTTCCCCACTGCTCCACCAGTGTACTTTCTCCCAGAAGGCAGAGAACTGACGGCCCTGCACATTGCAGGGGTGAACTAGGCGAGCGACGAGTTAGAGATTTTCCCATCCCTAGTATGAAGGATGAGATAAGGAGCATCCTCCACTGGAGTGAGGGTGCATTCAGCCTCTGGTGTATCCACCAAGTGTCTCCATGGGAAAGCAGAAAGGTGCTTGGGACATACAGGCCAACAGGGGAAATCAACTCTGAGCAAACACTGCCAATTGACTTTGCTTTAGTGGAGGCTAGAACCACCGGAGAATCCATCTGCTCTGTCAAAAGCAAAAGCATGCCCCGCACCCGCTGCGTCTGATGAAAGGAAATAGGAATGTGTGCATGCCGAGGGGTTCAGCTCGCCTCATTTCAGCACTGAGTGAGGTAGTGTGTGTCAGTAGTGATGCCCATCTGGCCGGTCACCAGTGAAGTGGGATAGGAGAGTGGTGTGTGGGTATTGTGATGGGTAAGTGCAAGTACTGTGTTAGAGGGAATGGGCTGTAAAATGCGTAGTGTGGAGTTTTCAGTATTTGAGCATATGGCAAGTATTCAGTGCAGCTCACCTGAACAGGTATCAAGGGCAAATCACCTCCTGAGCATCCCCGTGTGGGCTGAAGGCCCTCTCCAGGCAGAGTACCTCAGTTCCCCCCTGCAAGGAACTTCTTATATAATTTCCACAGGCTTTATTGTCCAATAATGCCCCTTCCCCCAGGGTTTAATTTATTGATGTAAGACAAAACAAAACTCAGTCTTGGGGCTTCTCTACTCCTCAAGTCTGGTTTCTCCAGATTTTCCCACCTTGGCAGGCTGCTCTCTCAGCTCTACCTGGCTGGAGTCTTTTTCTATTCCCATACAGCCTGCTTTCTCTGGCCCTCCACCCTCTAGCTTCCAGGGCCAAATCCTTCCCCTTAGTCCAGGGTCTCCTGCAAGAGCCTCCTGTTCAATGAAGCTCTTCCGCAGTCTCTGCTACAGCTTCCTTTGGTTGTTTCTTCCTGAGCATCCCCCTCCCTGCCCCTCTTTATAGGGAAAATCACCTGATCCCTGTGCTGAGGTGTGCCTACTTGTAGCTAGGCTTGGGTGACCCCAGGCCTCCAGTTTGCCTTAAAAGGGGCAAACCACCCTCTTTCAACAAGTTTTGCCTTCGCAAAAAAAAAAAAAAAGGCACGAGACTTTTCTACAGTGATCATGTGCCCTATTCTGAGAGTGTGAATATATGTATTATGGGCATGCAGGGGCATTGCTTAAAGGGGACAGAGTTAAGGTTGTATTGGCGTTTACCTTAACCAGAAAATAGAGTTTTCAGAAGTTTAGGTTTTGTAGAACTGGACATTCTGCTGGGGCACAAGAGGTCACCAGGCAACCTTAACTCTGCATTAACGAAGTTTTGGGTCCAGGAATTTGGAAAACAGGTGCAGCCCCCAGCAACTACAGGTTCTCGCATGCAATTCTTCACCTTGAGCTCTGTAGCTAGGCCGCACCTGATAGTCTTCATAGGCCACATCTCCATATTCAGAAAAAGGGAACCTTGACTCGCATGGTAGAATGCCTGGGCAATCAGCCCCAAGGACTCATTGGAAGCCAAACCCTAAGGCCAGCATAGACTCAGCTCATGTGAAATACCCTCCCTCTGGCTCACATGGCCTGATGAGATTGGAGAAGAGAGGTCTCAGGGCTACTTTCCACTTTGATCTCACGTGATGAAGGGGCAATAGGTCCTGGTTTGCTGAGCAGCCTCATTCCTCGCAGGGTGAGAACAGAATGAAAAGCAAACCCCTCCCCTCCCAAATCAAACACTCCTCTTAAAGCAAAGGGAACAATAGTTCCCAAGCTGCACAAGAAAAATAAACTGCCCTGCAGAGGTGATTCTGCTCCTCAGTGCTTCTGGAGACTTCAAACACCAGCTGCTAAGCCAAACGGAGGGACAGGCTTCCAAAACGGCCAGTTCCCCTAGCTCAGTTGTTCTCATCCAAGGGTACATGTACCCCCGGGGGTACGCAGAGGTCTTCCAGGGGGTACAACAACTCAGCTAGAGATTTGCCTAGTTTTACAACCGGCTACATAAAAAGCACTAGCAAAGTCAGTACCAACTAAAATTTCACACAGATAATGACTTGTTTATACTGCTCTACATACTATACACTGAAAGGTAAGTACAGTATTTAAATTCCAATTGATTTGTTTATAATTATGGTAAAAATGAGAAAGTAAGCAATTTTTCAGTAATAGTGTTTTGTGACACTTTCATATTTTTGTCTGATTTTGTAAGCAAGTACTTTTTAAGTGAAGTGAAACTTGGGGGTACACAAGGCAAATCAGACTCCTGAAAGGGGCATAGTAGTCTGGAAAGGCTGAGCGCCACTGCACTAGCCCAACTTGAGAGCAGCATTAACCATGGCTTCGGGACCCCGAGGCAGCCACAGGGCTCCTGCAGCAAAGCATAGGTGTAACATTTGCCTCCTAACTCTACCCCAAGATGGTAAATTACATTGCTGTGAGCCTGTGCCTCATGGAAAGATTCTACACTAACTAGCCTCCCACCCAAACAAAGAGCTCTCACAGATTAAACCCCAGGCCTGCTCTCCCAAACGACATTGTGATGTCCTCCGTTTCCATTCACCCACTAAGTTCACAAGCCAAGGGAGGAGGTTGGTCTGTCACTGAATGTCTAGAGATGAATGATTTTTGATTATGCCCATCACTGGAAATAGGAACTCACTAGCAATCTGGAAGCATTTCATGCAACCGATTGGTAGAATTATTGTTGTTCCCTCTTCCCACCCTGCCCAAGTCCAGACCTACTCTTTCCCAGCTGTGTAGATGGAAACTCAAGGCAGCAGAACCCTCTGTCATGAGGCCTAGGAGCCCTTAAAAGGAATTGCTACTGCTGCATCCGGGACCAAGAAAGGATGTTGCCGAGAAGCCCCTTCCTGGGGCATCGTACACTAGCTCAATTTGTCATGTGCCAGCCCACCAGGAGCGGGACAGCCAGTGATTACGACATGCTTTGAGAGCTCAAGGCTCAGCAATGGACCCCAAGATTTTCCCAGCATTACTTATTCTAACTTCCTTCCCTGCTGCCAGTCCTGGAGGCAGGGACGAGGCCCAACCACAGCACACCGAAGAGCCCTTTCAAATGGCACCACAGGAATCCCAGCTGGCCACACACCAGAGTAAATACTCTATGCAATCCAAACAGTGCTGCCCACGCTAGGCTCCACAGGCACCAGGGGCTGGGGGAGCTACTAAAAGCATTTGGGGAAGGAAGTTGCTCTATTTTTACCCAGAGTCAAATGCCAGCCGCCTACCAGGGGAGCTATTAGCCAGTTCCCAGTGCCATTCTCCACCGATAATTACAGAGCCACCCCCACTGACATTTACCCAAGGACTAAAAACAGCACCTGCTGCACTAGCCATTGCCTTCTTGCCATGCGACACGCAGGGCAGACAGCATGAGCAACAGCCACGGAGGCCCCACGGAGGCTGTCTGTAAACAAGCAGCCTAGGCAGGTAAAAGCATGGGGTTTGCCTGGGACAGACAAGTCCAGCAAAATACCTGCTGAGATATTCTGCCATCTCTTCCCACATCTCTCTAGTAATAACCTTTAGTACTTTAAAGCCTTGCTGACAGAAGTCATATTAGACTAATAAGTAGATTTTCTGTCAAAAATACATTAGATGGAAAATACAATTTCTGCAACATCAAATATTTCCCTGAAAAAAATGCAATTTTTTACAAATTTTTCATCAAGAAAATCTAAATGAAGTATTTCACTGCAGGTTGGTTCAACATTTGACTGCATCTGCTGTGGCATCTCATGGGAGTTGGCCACACTACATCCCTCCTCTGACTGAGCCCTGTGGTGCATCATGGGACATGTAGTCTGGCCACAGAGCCCAGCCCCTAAGGAAAAATGAGGGTGTGAAGCATCTGCACTTCAACTCCCCTGAGGCACTGGTCAGTGAACAATTTCTGTATTTAACTTTTCAACCAAATGTGGAACAAAACCAAACACTGAAACATCAATTTCCTGTGTAATAAAGTCTGGTTTACAGCTAGCTCTACTATTAAGTTTTGCCTGCACAAGGCCTTCCCAGCTCCACATATATCACTTGGTTCCCAGGCACTCTCCCATGCTGCCCCCACCCTCTTACACAGACCCACATCACAGCAGCATCTTCTCAAACACCTTCAAAAAGGCACGTTGCACTCTCCACATCAGCACTCCCTGGAACGAGGAAAACCTTCCCAGGCCAGCATACAGACCCCAACGATATTTTTCTGGCTCTTCACACCCACGCCCCAATGCAGCAGAACAGTCACCCTCACTTGCAAAACACAACATGAAACACCTCTAAAGAACTGTTCCAGACAGGGTGAGCACATCCTGTTCAGGCCAGCACTGAAAGCACAGATCCTTAGCATGAGAAACACTGGCAGCAAGGAGGAAGTGAAAGTGACATTCATACTGTGCTGTGTAAGTGTTATACTCTCTCTCTCACACACACACACCTCTTGGGAGAGAAATCACCAGCAGCACACCACTGAAGGTAGGGGGCTGAGGGCCTAGAGGGGAAACAGCAAAGACAGGTAACACATGGGGTCGGTACAAGGCTCTGACCATCAATATTAGGCAAGGATAGAACATTCCTAAGGGCTCATTCATACACTGAAATCTTAACCAAAACCCCAAGGGCCTATCTCTGGCAGCTCTGCGACAATGCCAGGTGTGTTACAGCAAACCGCCCGGCTCTGGACCCTCACAGGTGCTCCACAGTCAAAGCCATACCCTGATATCACAGGAGTAGGAGATCCCAAATGGTAGCTGAACATATGACTGCATTTCCCCCAAAGCCCTGATGGGTGGCAACCCCACCATGCCTTCCACTTGCAGCAAGGCAGTCAGCTGCCTACCATACTACAAGTGAGTGTTTCTCCTCTTCTTCCTTAAATCTTGAGGCAAGACAGAAGTTACTAGCCAGGCTACCCCTCCACTTCCCAAGGAACAGCTCTGGAACAGAACAAACCCATCAGGGAAGATTTCTCATCAGCACTTTGATGGCCAGTGAGGCAGGAGCATGTTTGGGGTGTGCTGGGGAGAAAATGAGTCATTTCTGCATCCCAGCACACCAGCAGCTGGGAGAGCTGGAACTGCTAACGACAGAGGAAAGAGAATCCACTAATCCCACAAGAGCAGCAACAACAGAGCAAATATTTACAGCTCTCCATTAGTTTGGCTTTTGTTAAACTGGTACTTCCTGCCAGCACAAATCAGGATGAAACTTGATACATCTGTCAATTAACCTCCATTCAGGGCCTGGCTACGCTCTGCCCAGCTCTGTTTGGCATCTTCCACCATCCTTCCAGCAGAGGGAGCTCTGGAGGGCTGACAAAACCAAGTAGCTCCATCTGCAGAGGAAGGTTTCCCAGCCAAATAATCCAAGCCATGCCGTCAGACGCTAAATCAACAGTATGCTGCTGCGACTCGATTCCTGCCCAGTCTGAGGAGGCACTCCTGTCCCACTTATGGAGCTTGCAGATGTTAACAATTAAAGACATCTTGGTGCCATTCTTACTGGAGAAAAGTCTGAGCCAGAGCCAAGCGCGCACACAGAGAATGGAGAGAAGCTGGAGCGCTCCCCCCTCCACCCCCCCACACAGAGAACCCAAGGAAAGCAGTTTTAAAGAATCGGCAATCTTTTAGGACCAGGTCTCATTTGACACACTACAGTGCAGGGACTTGGCGACCCTGCACTGTAGGATATTGTTTGTGTGCATGACACTACAAGACAGAGAATTAGAAGACATTCAAGCTGGCAGCTCTGTTCTACAAACCATGCATGCAGCTGTAATGCTGTTTGAATTAGCTCCGCACTCCCAGCACAGCGAAATCTGCCACGTAATGCTGCCCTTGCTTCTCA
Source organism: Chrysemys picta bellii (assembly GCF_011386835.1). Classification (NCBI taxonomy): domain Eukaryota; kingdom Metazoa; phylum Chordata; order Testudines; family Emydidae; genus Chrysemys; species Chrysemys picta. Next base: position 3,926,649 of record NC_088791.1, read on the forward strand.
GCAACTCTGTGCTAACAGAGTCAAGGCTGAGTATGGCACATGCCAACCTCCTCTCTACATGGAAAGATCCCTAGGAAGACAGACTCTCAGAACCAGGCAGCAGGAGAGCTAAAGCTAATGAGAACGAAGGATGGAAAATGAGCTCAGTCCACAAGCCCTGCTAAATCATGCTGTGAAAACATAGCAGCATTCCCAAAGGCAAAAACTGAGCAGAGGGGAGGGGGGGGGGGAAGGATGACTGTGCTGCCCTCAGAAGAGATGAGGGAATCTGTCAGATGAGATGTAAAACTAAGGCTGTCTACACTACCGCCTATGTCGGCAAAATGTATGTCGCTCAGGAGTGTGAATACTCTACCCGGTGAGCGACACAAGTTACACCAACACAAGCGCTAGTGTGCACAGTGCTATGTCAGCAGGAGAGCTTCTCCTGCCGACAGAGCTTATGCCGCTCACAGGGGTGGCTTTTTATGCTGACAGGAGAACTCTTTCCGATCAGCATAGAACGTCTTCACCAGCGCAGCTGTATGTGTAGATATGGCCTAAGTTCCTGACCGCTCTGTTCATTACAGCTCCTGTGGTATTCTGCATCAGAATAGGGCAGTAGACCCCAACCTTTTTGAGAGTCATGCTCCCCACCCCTCTGGATCTGGGGGTGGGGGCGTGACACGGACAGGGGTAAAGGTAAGCTTGAGAAGTCAAATCCAGCCCTCCGTGCTGTGGCAGGACCATGTAAACTTAGACCCGCCCCTGACATGTGTTTGTTCAACTTTGGGAGTCTGTTCCAGAACTTAACTACCCTGAGAGTTAGAAAGTTTTTCCTAATATCGAACCTAAATCTTCTTTGCTGCAGATTAAGCCCATTACTTCTAGTCCTACCATCAGTGGATATGGAGAACAGTTGATCCCCATCCTCTTTAAAACAGTTTTCAGCTATAATATAATATATGGAGATATACATATCTCCTAGAACTGGAAGGGACCCTGAAAGGTCATCGAGTCCAGCCCCCTGCCTTCACTAGCAGGACCAAGGACTGATTTTTACCCCCAGATCCCTAAGTGGCCCCCTCAAGGATTGAACTCACAACCCTGGGTTTAGCAGGCCAATGCTCAAACCACTGAGCTATCCCTCCCCCCATGTTAAGGGCTGTTATCAGGTACCACCCTCAGTATTCTTTTCTCAAGACGAAACATGCCCAGTTTTTTAACCTTTCTGGATAGGTCAGGTCTTCTAAACCTTCATCATTTTTGTGGCTTTCTTCTGGACTCTCTCCACATCTTTCCTGAAGTGTGGCTCCCAGCACTGGAGACAGTACCCTAGCTGAGGCCTTACCAGTGCCGAGCAGAGTGGGACAATTATCACTCACGTCTGATGTATGACACTCCTGTCAGTACAGCTCAGAATATCAGCCTTTTTTGAAGCTGCATCACATTGTTAACTCAGATTCAATTTGTGATCCACTATAATCCCCAGATCCACTTCAGCAGTGCTACCACCTAGCCAGTTATTCCACATTTTGTTCTGCACATTTGATTCCCCACCCCCGAAGTACAGTACTTGGCAATTTGTCTTTACTGAACTTCATCTTGTTGAATTCAGACCAATTCTCCAATTTCTCAAGGCCATTTTGAATTCTAATCCTGCCCTCCAAAACGTTGACAAGCCCTCCCAGCTTGGTGTCATCTGCAAAATGTGAAGGATACTCACTCCATTATCCAAGTCATTAATGAAAATATTAAACAGCAGTGAAGCCAGGACAGACCCCTGAGGGAATACTGAACCACTGATAACTACTCTGAGTACAGTCTTTCAACCAGTTGTGCACTCACCTTCTGGTAATTTCATCTAGACCACATTTCCCTAGTTTGCTTACGAGAATGTCACGTGGAACTGTATCTAAAGCCTTACTAAAATCAAGATTACTAGATCAATAATCCTGTCAAAGAAGGTTGGTTTGGTATGATTTGTTCTTGACAAATCCATGCTGGCTATTCCTTATAATCCTCTTATTCTCCAGGTGCTTACAAATTGATTGTTTAGTCATTTGTTCTAGTATCTTTCCAGGTATCAAAGTTAAGCTACCAGGCCTATAATTCACTGGGGTCTCGTCCCCTTTTTAAAGGCTGGCACTATGTTTGCACTTCTCCAGTCTTTTAAGACCTCACCCATCCTCCAGGAGTTCTCAAAGATAATTGCAAATGGTTCCAAGACTGACTCAGAATGCAAGAGTTTAGGAAATCAGAGTTCAGTAGCAGCATCCTGGCGAGATTAAGGGCTTGTCTACACACAACATTAGTGCACAGCAAGCCAGGGTATGAATCAACAGTGTGCCCTAGCTTGCCGTGCAGTAACATTCTATGTGGATAGTGCTACATCAGTGACAATTTTATAGCGCACTGTGACATACCCCCATTTCAAAAGAGAGTATGTCACAGCACATGATGGAACATTCACTGCACTTTAGCAGTGTCCACACAGGACACTCTTGCTTGGCAAGTTATTGTGCTGCAGATACACACCCTGACTTGCCACACACTAACCTGCCACGTAGACAAGCCCTAAAGTAGACGCATTCTCCACCCTTCACTTGTGGATACCTGGAAGGCAGTCACCAGATTACTGCCCCAGACCCTGATAGAGACCTGTTTGTTTTTCATATCAATCTCAGCTTTTAAGGTCTCATCTATGTGGAGCCGCCAACCTCCCTTCTAGCGGTTGCTTGAAGGGAACAGTCAATTCCTCCTCCTCCATCTTCCCAGCAGTCTAGGTGAGGGAGCATGTGAAATACCACTACCTAACTTCTGTTGGTTGATTGGCAAAAAGAAGGGAAGGTGAGGACAGCAACTGTGCACTACTCCTCTTCCCTGCCCCTTTTGCACCTCCATATAAACCCTCTCTCCCCCGAAAGCTAAGGACTCATCTACACAGAGATGTTCCTGAAGAGCTCCCTATGTGGACACTTTCAGTAAAAAGAGGACCTTGTTCCAGTTCCGCTTATTCCATTTCACTAGGCACTGACTCCTGTTTAGCAGAAAGGCTTGCCCTGGATTTCATCCCTCACCTATTCATTTTAGGGGTGGCTAATGTAGACAAGCTCTTCGAGCTGGGGATCACAGAATGACAAGCACCCACAGAAATCAATACATTCCACACGGCTGAGAAGTTACAGATCTGCACAGACTACAGAATCTGGGAGCAAAGAAAATGGAACTCACCCCACTCCAGCCAATTAAGGATATTTCAATTTTCCCTACACCAAAAATCCCACTTAGGAAAAACCACCAAGGTTTTATGAAATGAAGCACTATGCAGTTCAAAAAGGCACATATTGACCAGAACAAAACACCGGCAATTATCAAGTTCAAGTCTACTGCCTTTCAGCTATTGTTGCATAATCCCCAATTGATCTCTGCCATTTTGCAAATGTAGATGATGAGCCCGGTGTTGTGGGGCTGCTGGGAGGCACTGAATGGGGGAATTTATGTTACAGCCCTGCTTTCACGCCAATGAAACGCTTCATTTGTGTTCTGCTTTTTCACTTCAAAAAGGCAAAATTTCATTCAATGCCACATTTGACTGTGAAGAATCCAATTTTCTGCACTTGGAGATAAGCACAGACCCCTTCTACCTTGCTACTTAATTCTTGACAATGTTTACAATTCACTTTCGAAGAACATTTTCAGTATTTTATTCATTCTGTCACTGCCTTCCTAATACTTCCTTCAACTTTCAACATATTGAGTCAAAAATTCACACAATCACTAAATAATCACCTGTTTGCTGTGTTGATTGGCAGCTTTCACATTTACTGTAATCAGCACCACCTATTGAATTCAACACCCTGAAGCCTGAAAAGTAAGAAACTTGCCAGTTTTATCTAGAATTACACTAGATGCCCTGCCCATCTTCCAGGAGTTTCTAGATCCCAGAAACTGAGTCCCCTTGAAAATTGCACCTCAACTCACTTCCCACTCTTCAGTATCAATGACAGGTGATGCCACCCACTAGTAACTGCCCTTTCTACAGTCACCAATGACTACCTAGTCCCTTTCCCCTCCAAGCTTCTAGACAGTTCAATAGTTTCCTTATTGTTTTTTAAAAGGTATATGAAAAACCTGGATGTTCTCATCACTTTCCTTCTTAACATTAGAATAAAGACAGGTTTCAGAGTAGCAGCCGTGTTAGTCTGTATCCGCAAAAAGAAGAACAGGAGTACTTGTGGCACCTTAGAGACTAACAAATTTATTAGAGCATAAGCTTTCGTGGACTACAGCCCACTTCTTCGGATGCATATATATATATATGCATATATGCATCCGAAGAAGTGGGCTGTAGTCCACGAAAGCTTATGCTCTAATAAATTTGTTAGTCTCTAAGGTGCCACAAGTACTCCTGTTCTTCTTTTTATTAGAATAAAGGTTTCATTCACAACTTGAAATAAGAGCCAGTTTCTATTAACATATTTAAAGGGTTATCTTTGTGTAAATACTTCAGAGAGACAAAAGTTCACAAAATTATAAAACTCACAAAAAACCTCTGAATTGTGTTCCCCCCGGAAAAACCTGGGTTTTCATAACCCTGATGGCCAGTCACCAGGGCTTTGTATTTAGAGAATAAATAAAGTCAGAATGCATGGAAAATCCCAGCCCAAGTTCAACTAGCTCCATGTCAGCAGGTGGGCAAATCTCAGCATGTTCCCATGGACAGAGCACTGAAACAGATTGAAAGGGACAAGAAAGGCCAAAAGGCCACAAAACAGACAAAGGAACAAGAAACCAAGCTGGGAAAGGTCAAGGTACTGTTTTGAAGCCCTCTGATCTAAGCATGAAGTGCAGGGAGCCCAGCTGCAGTCTTAGCTGGGATGGAAGTTGACAGCACAGGCTGCAATACAGAGGGAAGGAACATATCAGACAGGGAAGTGGAAGCAATAAGGCTACATGAGGAAAAGAAGTATTCTGCCTCTTTTTTTAAGCTCCTCCTTTCAGCCAAGGAGCCCAGTGCATGTTACAAATGAGCCTTAACCCTCCATGCTTCTTTTATCCCCATTTTACAGATTAGGAAACTGAGGCTCAGCAGAAAGTGAAATGCCCACGATCACAGTAAGCAGCCCTCCAAATCTTCATCCAGTGCTCTACCCACTAGACAACACTGCTCCCCATATGGGACCTGTGCTGGTCTTGCTGCTGGAAGCAAAGCACTTCAGAATTGCCATTTACTTGTCCCTAGAATTGCTGGATACTAAGTGGAAGTGAGGAACTTTAGGGGAGCAAAGGCCTCACAGCAAATAGTGGGACCTGGGTAAAGTCTCACGATGGAGTGGTTAACATCAGCCTCCCTCCACCATTTCCAAATGAGTTCTCCTCAAACCAGGCAGCACTCTGTACAAAAACAAGGACAGAAAGGAAAGGGCAAGAGAAGCCAGCTCCTAACTGGTTCACAAGCAAAGCAGGAGGAGAACTCGAGGGTCCCTCCCCTCCTGAGCCAGAGCAGAGGGGTGATCTAAGCACTAGCTCAACTTGTCTCCACCCTCCTGGGATACCACTTGTGTCACCGGATTGGCCAGGATCAGCATCTCCAAGGATCACAGATGGAGCTTTTATTCCGTGGCCCTCTGTGCAGAAGGCCGCTGCAGAGGGAGACAAAGGAATCAGACCAGCTTGTCAGACTGGAGAGTCTGAGATGCCCAGAAAAGGTAAACGCTGAGTATGTCAGGAAAGTTTAATCTGGAATATTCAGACTTGCCCTGACTCCAGAAAAACTCTACCCTACAAGGGTGATGAGCTGCAGAGCGGGACAGTGCTGATACTAAAGGGGGCTGTTTGTTTTAAGCAGTGCCCTGGGAGGAAGTCTCAAATGTGTTTATACTAATTCTTTTGGAAGGCATCAACATTAGTACACTGACCTTATCTCCCTCTCACATACTTACGATGCAGAGAGTGGCAGCCCTATTGGAAGAGCTCTAGACACAGCACAAATGAGTGAAATCAGTGTTGCCAACTCTCATGATTTTGTCATCAGTCTCATGATAATTATGGTTTTCCTTAAAGTCCCAGCTCCTGGAGTCAAGTGATGATTTCAGCCTTCATTCTTAAAGAAAAAGTAGTTTCTAAGTTTCTAGCCCTCGTGGCGGTGGAGAAAGCTTCAAAATGTGACCACAGTGCACCCTAAAGACTCAACAGGCAGAATGCAAATAAAAATCTATTATTTTTACCGAATCTCACAATTTTAAAGCCAATCTCATGATTTTTGAACATTTGGGGTTGGCAATCCTGCAAACTGCAGTGTGTATGGGGCCTTGTCCATGGGTTTTCCTAGCCCATGAGATGGCCCAATGGCAAGGAAAACCACCTGCCGTCTGGAAAGGAGTCTTGAGCACATGGTAGGATTGTAGAAGATAGAACTCCAGGCCCCCAGGATTCAGCTCTGGAGGTCAGATGCACAGGCCCATGTCAGGAAGAATTTTTCATACATGCCCACGAGTAGGTAGCATCTTATTTACCCGGTCAAGAAGTCCTTGCAAATGATTAGGAGGCATGTGGTTGTGAAGTTCCTCCAAGGGCTGTTTTGGCCCTGGCTGCTCTGAGGTTTGAAAGTATGTTTGCACCTCCCAGTTTAAACCAGGCCTTTAGCAGAGATTTCATACCAGGGTTTCAAGATTCCATGTAAACAGGACAATTGAAACGTGATTCATGTTCCAACTGCAGGATCCAAGGCCTGTGGAGACAGGGAACTCTGCAGACTGCATGCTCAGCCCCAAAGCTGGTGAGGAGGCTCAGGAATGATAGATGGCCACCAGCTCTGAACCAGAGGGAAGATCACTGCCCAGTAGTGTCTCTCAGGGTGCAGAGAGGCTAATGGTGAGATCCAGGTAGCACTCCCATTCTCAACTCATTGCCAGCCACTTGGGTCTGGCAGGCAACAGGAGGAAAATGAGCAGAGACTGTACTCTTCCCAGAGAGCATGCTCTGGACAGTAAATCAAGGTCACTTTTCAGGCTGACCCTCTCCCATCACTACTTTGTCCCCCTCATGAACACTGGACTTGGCCGGGTGATGGAAACTCCTCCCCCTCTTGCCATCTCTCTCTTTCTCACAAACTCAGAGTTGAAAACTAGCTGGTGCCTCTGGCAAATAGAAAGGTGTTACAAGGAGAAGGGAGAAAAATTGTTCTTAACCTCTGAGGATAGGACAATAAGCAATGGGCTTAAATTGCAGCAAGGGTGGTTTAGGTTGGACATGAAGAAAAACTTCCTCACTGTCAGGGTGGTTAAACACTGGAATAAATTGCCTAGGGAGGTTGTGGAAACTCCATCATTGGAGATTTTAAGAGCAGGTTAGACAAACACCTGTCAGGGGTGGTCTAGATCAGTGGTCCCAAACGCGGTGCCTGCAGGCGCCATGGCGCCCACCGGGGTATCTATGTGCACCCGTGTATTGGCCGGCGGACGAGCATCCGCCGAAATGCCACCAACAAGCAGCAGCATCCAGAGGCGTCGCCACCGAAATGCCACCGATTTTTGGCAGCATTTCAGCAGTGATGCCTCTGGATGACGCTGCTTGTCGACGGCGACGCTTATTGACGTTGCCACTTCTCAGCGGCATTTCAGCGGATGCTCGTCCGCCGGCCACGGTCCGCGGTGGCTCGTCATCTGGCGCCCACCAGACGAAAAAGGTTGGGGACCACTGGTCTGGATAATACTTAGTGCTGCCATGAGTGCAGGGGACTGGCCTAGATGACCTCTCAAAGTCCCTTCCAGTTCTATGATTACCTGCCTTATGGGCAGGTAGCATGTGTGTGTGGTCAAGTACAGCCTCTTTCGGCCAGAGTGGCTGAACTGGAGGAGCTAAGGGAGACAAAAAGGTACCCTGATGAGACCTTCCAGAACACAATAGAGCAATCCCAGTCCCAGTCTGACAGCCTCTCTGCTGTTGGAGGATGAAAGTCTCAGGGCAGTAGAACATCAAGCTGGAGCAGAGAAAAATGATCCTACAATTAGGACCCTCCTTCCAGATGATGTCATGGTATCCTCTTACAACGAGGATACCTCTCCAGGGGAGGAGACCACTGTTATTAAGAAGAAATAGGTCATAGTAATGGGAGATTCATTTATTAGAAATATAGACAGTTGGGTTTATGATGATTGGGAGAACCGCACGGTGAAATGCCTGCCCAGTGCAAAGGCTGCGAACCTCTTGAGATATCTATATAGGCTTGTGTGCAGTGCTAGGGAGGAGCTGGTGGTCATAGTACACGTACATACTAATGGTGCAGGGAAAGGTTGAGGCCAAAATTAGGCTGCTAGGTAAAAGATTAAAGCCCAGGAGCTGCATGGTAGCATTCTCTAAAAGCTTCCAGTTCCAAGCACAGGGCCAGTTAGACAGGCAGAACTGCAGGGACTCAATGCGTGGATGAGACTATGGTGTTCAGAGGAAGGATTGAGGCTTATTAGGAACTGGGGAACCTTTTGGGAAATGAGGAGCCTATACAGGAAGGTTGGGCTCCACCTAAACCAAAATGGAACCAGATTGCTGGCATGTAAAATTAAGAAGGCCGCAGACGTTTTTTTAAACTAAGAGCTTGGGGAAAGCCGACAGGTGCAGGGGAGCACACAGCTTGGACAGACATCCATTAGGGGAGGATTTATTAAGGGAGATAATCTATAGCCCAGTAAAGACAAGAGGATAGAAACTGATAAACCACAGACAGGAACCAAAGAGAAACAGTCAAATGAAAAAAAAGAGTCCCATTCAATTACATCACATCAAGGCAGACATCTAAATATTGATAAATTTGATAAGTGTTTGTATACAGATGCTAAAAGTCTAAATACTAAAAAGGGTGAACTTAGGTGCCTGGTATTACATGAGGATATTGATATAACAGGAATCACAGAAACTTGGTGGAACAACGATAATCAGTAATACCAGGGTAAGAATATACAGGAATGAGAGTAGGATGTGCTGGTGGGAGTGTAGCTCTATATGTGAAAGAAAGCATAATCCAATATAGTAAAAACCTTAAATGAATCAAACAGTACCATAGAATCGCTATAGATAGAAAATCCATACTTGAAGAATAAGAGTACAGCAGTAGGAATATACCATCTACCTGACCAGATGGTGATGACGGCTATGAAATGCTCATGGAGATTAGAGATGCTACAAAAACAGTAAACCCAATAAAAACAGGTGATTTAAACAATTCCCATATTGACTGGGAACATGTCACCTCAGGGTGGGATGCAGAAATAAAAGGTATAAGCATCTTAATGACTGCTTCTTGGAGCAGCTAGTCCTGCAAGGGGAGAAGCAATTTCTGATTTAGTCCTAAGTGGTGCACAGGTTCTGGTCCAACAAGTGAATATAGCTGAATCACTTGGTAATAGTGATGATAATTAAATTTAGCATCCTTGTAGAGGGGAAAACACTAAGGAAACCCACCACAGAAGCATTTAACTTCAAAAGGGGAATTACTCAAAAATGAGGAAGCTAGTTAAACAGAAATTAAAAGAAACAGTCACAAGAGTGAAATGCCTGCAAGCCGCACTGCAACTTTTAAAAAACACCATAACAGAGGCTCAAACTATATGTATACAAAAAAAAAAAACCCCAATAAGACGACCAAAAAATGCCACCTTGGAAAAAAGAGGTAGTTACAGACAAAAGACATCTTTTAAAAATTGGAAGTCAAATCTTACTGAGGAGAGTAGAAATAATTCAAGCAGCATAGTGATACATTTCCTTCTTGTCAGGCATTTTTAGTCCCTTTGCCCAGAGTTCAAGCCGATAGGATGAGTTCACGGGCAGGTTCCCTGCTCATGGGATTGGGGGGGAGCAATCAACAAAGTCTTTGTCCTTTGATGTTTCACAATGACTCATTTGACTTCAACGGGCCTTCTTGTAGGCAGGACCAGCACTTTACACTGATTAACGCTTCTTTCCTGTTTGGTGAGTTACACAATTACAGAGATTTACAATGCTGCTAACACTCAATATAACTTTATACCATGGGCTACAGATGCTATAGGTAAGATCAATACATGCAGTATCCTACACGCCTTTTCATCAAGTCTAAACACTTTAAACACAATTCTTATCAAATTAACATCTATTATAACAATACGTGAACCAGACCGGTTTCAGCTCTGCATTTATCAGTGTTCAGTGAGACCTAGGGGCCCTGGCATGAGCTGGCACCTGGTCTGCCAGCGTCACAGCGCCATAGAGTAAGAATCAGGATGGATAAAAAAAAATTTTTTTTAAATCGGATTTTTTTTTTTAATTAAGATACATTATAGCTCAAAAGATATCTCATCATGGAATAAGGTTATAAATTCTAATTCTATAGTATGAGAATATATTCGTGTAACATTTAAGAAAAGTTTTGTAAATGAGTTCCAATAGTTCATGGATTAGGGACCCAATCTTATGGGGTTCCAGGGTCTTCTGTATAGATTATTAAAGTTAATCTTTCTATCTACCCAGTGGAGCTCAGTCTAGAAGATACCATCAGAGATGCTTAGTTTTGTAGTTCTCAAACTGTGGATCATGTCTCCAGAGATAACATGCTTGTTAACAGCAAAAAATTAAATAAATAAATAATATAATATATAGAGGTGAGAAATAACAGACCTCAACCCTATTGTCCCTCTGCAAATTTGTGTACACAAAGTCAATCCCTTACCTCTCTCTAAAAGTGCAATGTTTCAAAAAGTTCAACAACTAGAAGATTGTTGGGGGTGGACTAGATCTGGACAAAAGTCTGGAGATAAATGTGAGAAGGGAGGGACAGGCAGTAGAATCAAAAGTGAAACTGTTTGAGCAACATATTCCAGAAGTCTTGAGGTCTTTCTGAGTGTAGCCTTCATTGATTTGAGATCTACCATACCATTCTCTCGCTAGAAGGGAAAACCTATAATGGCCGCAGGCCGTAAAAGAGACCCAGTTTGGGCATGAGAACCATTCAAGAAATATGTTTGCTGATGATGTTTTAAAGAAAGTCACACCAGTGAACTGGTGGAAGTCACTTAAACACTTGGATTCAGAGACTGTTGAAGTGATAATCTCATTTTTAACAGCAGTAGCTTCTTCTGCCAGTGTAGGAAGAATATTTTCTTCCTTTGGACTAATTCATTCCAAATTGAGAAATTGTTTGGGACCTGAAAAAGCAGGAAAGTTGGTTTTTCTTTTCCAGATTATGAATAAACAGGAAAATTAAGGTGAAGATGACGGAGTTAGCTGCAGAAGCCAATATTTTAAATTTCTCATGTTGACTTGGCTGACAGTCAATTTAATTTAAAAAATATATATATTTCATTTAACTACTTTAGTTAAAAACAATTTTAACAAAAATAAACCTGATTTAAAAAAGCTAGAATGTTTAACTAAATTCAAAAATTCATATGCTTGTTTTGTTAAATTATATGTTTGCTGTTGAAGAAAAAAATCGAGAATACATAATGTTGTTGTTTTAGTTAAATAAAACAATTTAAATGTCTGTCTGGTGATGTTCTCCTCCTAATACAGCATGGCAAGAAAATCCTCCAAATATTAATGATTAACCTGTTGAATTGGAGATAGTTCACCTCCCAATGACTTCATAAATATCTGCTTCAATTACCTTTGGTAAATGAAATAACCAATCATTCATTTTCTGATATAGCTGTAAAATTAATCTGAAAAGTTTTCAAAATAAATCACTTTAAAAATGTATAGTGTGTACCTTCTAAAAATGAAACCTATATCTATCTCTGAGTTGTGAATGATATGTATTAAGGTTATAACAACCAACAAGAATGCACTTTTATATAGAAATCCATGATTAAATAGAGTCTTCCTGACTAGTGATTTAAATCAATTTGATTTAAATCAAATCCACCCTGGTAAGAATGTTAAGGACCTAACAAATCCACAAATATGGCTAATGATCCCAAAGCGGAAGTTAGTCTAGAACTTTTAGGGTCTTAGAGATTGTCTAAGACCCTAACAATACCAGTTTACTAGAGCACTACTCTAATTCAGCAGTTGCTCAGCAATGTCAAAAAAGGAATAAGGCACAACGTTTTATTAGTGAGGGTAAATAAACCATTGGAACAACTTCCCAAGGGACCTGACTGATTCTCCAACACTTGATATGTTCCAGCTCAACACAAGTCAGGCTCAATGCAGAAGTCACTGGGTGACATTCTATGGCCCATGTTACACAGATCAGACTGGATCACAACAGTCCCTTCAGGCCTTAAAAAAAAGTAATCTGAACAAATCCTACTGTAGTCTGGTCATGCTACAGAGTTATGCGCTCTGTAAGCATCTACGTTAAAATGTAGCTTCCACCGATGTAATTCGCCCACTATACCGACTTAACTCCACCCCCATGAGGTGTCTGCTCAAGTCGATGCGACTCTTAAGTCAATGTAGTTAGGTCAACACAGTGTCAGTGTAGACACTGCGTTACTAACATCAACTTACATCACCAAAGGTCCCGCAATGCCCCACACTGGCAGTTAAATCGGTGTAAACACTCTGGGTGAGAATGCGCACTGCCAACACAAGAAGCATAGTGTGGACATGTAAAAGCGATTCAATTACTGTGGTGGCTGTATGTCACTGGAACTTAGGCCGACTTAATTTTGTAGTGTAGACTTGCCCCGTGTCCCTACTAATGGGGACTTTCCTGTGAAAGTCTCTATGAGGCATTTAGAAACATACCTTCCTAAACTCCTATCCCGGAGGCTCCTCTATTTATGAACAAGCCACAGTCACTGCTGCTCTGTAGGTTAGCAGAGCACAGAAATGTCACACATCAGAGCTTTATTCCCAGCTCTGCCACTTATTCGCTGAACAGCCTGGGCCAAGCCACTTAATTTCTGAGTTTCCTAAGATGATACTGACCACTGCCCAAGAGGAGTGTTTGTACAAAGCTTAGATGGTGGGGGCCAGAAAAAGGAAAGAATTACTTAGACCAGCTCTTACTCTAGGCATCTCCCTCTTATACACTAGTCTGTGTGTTGACCAAGTCAATGTAAGTAGGTTAACGTTCGCCAGGTGGTCACACTCAAGAGGCCTGGGTTTGCCTTGCCCACTCAGAACCACCACCCCAATGCAGCCTTCTGGAAAGTTATAGCCATGCCTCTATTTCAGCATGCCGCTCAAGCCCTCCCTACCCTCCAGTGGTGAGGAGAATGAACTTGTGCCTTGAACCGCTGCTACAGACCTTTCTGCTGTGCCCTCAAAGTGCAACACTGTAGGGCCAGGGCAGAGCAGCAGGCAGCTCTCCACTGTTAATCCCTTTGTAATTAGAGGACAGAGCCCTTGTAAGTGCACAGACTGCCACTCCAGCAGCAAGTTACTGAAACACAAACATCTTAGTGCACCAGCTGGCACAGGACTCGCCCCAGGGAGATTAGCAGCATTATACTGTCTCTGGCTGCCACAGCACCTGCCCAGGTATGGATGCCACCAATCTGGAAGTAGGGCTGATCCAGGCTCCTCCTAAAATCTACCAAGCCTATTGGTGCAGGCAATGTCCACACCACAAGCAAAAATAGAGCATACAGGTTACTAGAGGGCCTCTAGGAGCTGTGGGTGTCACTTAGACACACACAATGCACCCTGCTGGAATCTCAGCACTTGTGGATTGTTCCCATCACCACCAACCTGACCTAAACACCACAGCTGCACACTGCCCTACAAACTCTACTCAGTTCTCTACCTCAAAACTGTACCCAAATTTCTACTCGCAGCTGGTATGAAACACCTTGTGTTTGGTGCCTGACTGCCATAGGAATAGGGACTGAATACAGAATCTTAACTATATACCACCTGGGACCAACAGTCTTTACCAGCAGGCTGTTCAAAGACTTCTGTGGAATTAGTTGGTGGGTTTCTTTTCCTCACAGACAGAAAACCAATCACAAAACTGTCATCATTAATACCCTCCTTTCTTGGCAGGCTCACCCGTGGAGCAGAAGACAATGACCAATGAGACAACTTCGTTCTCAGCCTTGGAACGGGTGTGTCCCTTCAGATGAGGGTTGAGACACACTGCTGGGGCCTAGTTAACTGGGACATTTGCACTGCCGATGTTGTACCTCCATGTCTGTCAATATGGTATCTTTTGCAAAAGGAAAACATGAATTATCACACCCGAGTCCCAGGGCAGAGGACAAAGGAAGATTTTGTGTGTCTGTTTGCTGCCTGTGTCTGCCAAGACTCTCTTTGAAAAGCCAGGCTCTGTTCTGTAAGAGTGCAGTCCCCAGAGGTGAGGTTATCCTGGAAGCCAAGACAGACCCTTTTACTTCACATGGCTTGAACAAAAAGCTTTCCCCACTAACAAGCAAAAATTTCTTCATCTTCCGAAAGGGTCCAAATGAAACAGTAAGATGGCATGAAATGGATTCCGAGAGCAAGGAGGTTCAGAATACAACTTAGCAGAGGCAAAGAGGGATTTTAACAGTAATCACTACCTTCTGAGCAGCTGAAATCACAACTTAGAAGTCTAGAGAACAATCACAAGAACAAATCATTATGAAGAGAGCAGTGCACCAAAATCCATTGGTCAGAGAACAAGGTAAAATGAATGTAGGAAACTGCATTCTGCCTTTATAGACCATTCAAAGCTACAGTAGGGGTTGGGTTGGGCACATTTCTTCGTTTTCTTACTGAATAGCAAAGTTAACTTCATTAGGATAACCTGGTCTTTTCCAAGAGAAATCCCAGCACTGACTGAATGCCAGGAGCTCCTGGCACACACAACCATATCCCGTACACACAGGCTGGAGGGGGGCTTGGTTTTCATTCAGTTTCATACTTCAAGTTTTCAGCAGCAGAGCTGGCCATGTGACAGAGTGCTTGTGTGGAGCTGAGGAAGGGATGCGAACAGTGGACTAGTTCCACCACAGACAAAAAGAGTACTGGGGAAGCTCAGGAAACAGCAGAACGGCAGGGGCTCTGCTCCACGGCCAGCTGCAGGAAAAGCCTGGCTCAAACTATGCAGGGTACTGTAAGGGGTGAACATGAATTAATGCAACCCAAATACAAGGGCCAGAAGCTGCATTTTCAAGAAGGATACAGATAGGAACTAGTTTCTAATCAGTTTAAGGACAGAAAAAGGAAAATATTGCTCTAAACATCTACAAATATTGAGGGATTGAGAACTCACTGGATCTTCCAGGCCCCTGAATGAAACCCAATAAAGTCAGAGAGGAGGAATCCAGAGGATAGGCATCCAAAATAAGAAAAGAACGGGTGTGAACTCTGCTTACAAGCAAAGGGAAAAAATGCACTGGTTCCAGCCTGCAATTAATACCTGACAGCTACTCAGACGTAAGAGGAAACAGAAGTTGCCATGTAAATTAATATTGCCAGTGAGGTTAGGCCTGAAACCTTCCTCCTACCCACAGCAGATCTCAAACACATCATCTCAAAGCCTTTCATTTCCATCTTTGCTGGGGGGACTTAATGTAAATACTAGTTTGCCACACAATGTGCTGTAGGTAATGTGTGCACATGGCACTCCAGTAGTCGAACACATGCACCACTCTGGATGCAAGCAGACAGCACACACTGTTTTGGGACTTGTTTAATTTTATTTCACATTGCAGCAAAGATTACTCAGAAATGAAACATGGGGCCTTCTTACGGTGAAAAATCTGCATTCTGAACGAGAACTGCAATTTGCATCTTGAACATAAGATACCATCTACAATAAAGTATTACCACTGTTAGCTCTGAATATGGACTTAAGAAACCGGACAGGTTACAGCTGGACAGGAGACACTGCTGAGCTTGAAAGCTCCACTTGTGCACAGGTGGCTTTGTGAGCAATCTGTGCATTTATTTCTTAAACATCCTCATCTTCAAGGCCTATGAACCTCCTCCCAGCCTACATCTGTGATCTCATCATTCTGTCCCATGGATGCCAACCTTGATGTCTTGTTTGCTATCTCCCCATACTCCAGCCTTAGTGTTTATCCATGCCACCCCCCACCATGAAATGACTTCCTGCCCCTCTTCACTCCACCCCCAATTCAAGTTACTTTTAAAGACTGTTTCCACAAGGCCCACAAAAAGTGAACCAAACCAAGAGTTCTCCTTCCACTCTGGGCTTTCCAGTGCACCCTGTCTTCAGAAAGATTTTTTTCTTAGCATGTGAACTCTTCAGGACAGGAAATGACTTCATCCTGCGTCTTGTCCAGCACCAAGTACATTGACATCATTACTATTAATAAAGTAGTCTCTAGTTAAGGATTTTTTAAAATTCTATTTAGTGTCCCCAAAGTCTGGCAGGTTGAAGTTACATTTGAAAAGAAAGGTAATCAAACTCTACACTGGAGACAAAATCATCACAATGCTGTGAGCTGTGTTATTATTTCATCTTCCAGATGAGATGTAAGTGCCTAATTAACTGTGATTGTTAAAATCTCATGGTGTTTTCTCCCCAACAATAGGGTTGTTAGATTAAGCATCCGAGCTAGATTTAACATCCTAGTCAAATTTTACCAACTAAATTCTTCTGCGTTTCTAAATTCCCCCTGCAGTTTCAATTTGACACATTCTTTAAGTCTTGTCCTAAGCTGTGTAGTGTTACACTGTGTTATACAGCTATCTTATTCTACTCTAAAGATGGAGATGGCTGAAATTCAGTTGTGGACAAAGTGATTCCTTTGTATTTACAGTCCAAAATACTTTTGTAAGGTTGAGCACTAACGTACTAAAATTTCTCTAGCTGTGGGAATCCAATCTGAATTTGTTACACATCATACTATGGTCTCGGAGGCTGCCCAAATGACTTCTTTGTTCAGGCTTTTTGTAGGTTCACTGGTGTGGTATCCCAACATACGTGGCCTTTACATTTCCCATTTGTCTGGCTTCACTTCACTAGCACAACGTTGCAATATCTGGGTTGCATATAGTCCAGGGAACATCTAAATCCAAACCAAAGTTATTTAGAATGTTTATGGAAGACATTTCCATTAATAGGTTTTTATAAATAACACTAATTTCATACACAGAGGCTAAATTATATCTCAATGTCCCTTCTACTAGTGCTACAATGCTAATTAGTTTCTGATACCTCACATCAGCCAACAGTGACTTTCAGTCACTACTTACCTGCTATTACCGTTATTGCAGTTGACAGGTGGAGGTCCTGAAAGGCTTCCAAGAAGCTGTACTGTATTGATTCCCTCCACTTGCCATCTACAACCCAGTAACTAGCAGACACTAATTAGTGCAGGCTCAGGACTCCCCAGCTATGCCTGAGGGTCATGTCATCAACTCCAAAGGAGTCAAAGGCTACCCCTCCCCACATTTTGCATAAAATGAAGCAGATGGCAGCCACCTTTATATCTTCAGGGGAAGATGTATGGTCTCTGAGCCTAAAGGTCCCAATATGCAATGCTCTCTTTTGATCCAGGTGGCCTGCCAGTCCAAATTTTGTATTTCTAACTTTTCCATAATTACTTATCTTAGGTGTAAAAATACCTGTAATGAAACACCATCTCAGACCACAATCAACATTTTTGATTGTTAATTGCTAGAGCACTGGGATAAAGCTGCAATGTTCTGACAGTGTAACAGTCACGTTCCAATACCTGTTGTACCCTCTCTTGCAGTGAGAGGCAAGACTAAGTCAGGAAATTATGGGTTCTCAACACAACTTTAATGCTGACTTGTTGAGTGGCCTTGGGCAAGACACTTAAGGCATGTCTTGGTTTCACTACCTGTGAAGCAGAGAACCATTTACCTGCACTCCCAGGGAGGCTGTGACAGTTCATGTATATACAGCAATATGTAGATGCAAAGTATTACTTTAATGCTAAATTCTATTGCACTGTCATCTCAGGAGTTAGTCTGAGCCCCATCCCACCAAATAAACCTTCGACACATTACACACAGATTAAAGGAAGCAGGTTAATCTGTGTGAGGGGAAAAATCTCAAACACAGATAACACTTTCCTAAAATTTATCACAGCTGGAGGAATGAACTGAGGAAACAGTTTAAATGGCAGAAACTTGGTGGTTCAGTCCACTCCACTCCATATACAATCAAGTCATCACTGGCCCAGAGAGCTGGGACAAAAGCAGAGCTGCTGGTACACCTCTACCCCGATATAACGCTGTCCTCGGGAGCCAAAAAAAATCTTACCGCGTTATAGGTGAAACCGCGTTATATAGAACTTGCTTTGATCCACCCGAGTGCGCAGCCTCCCTCCTCCCCCCCCCCCGAGCGCTGCTTTACCGCGTTATATCCGAATTCGTGTTATATCGGGGTAGAGGTGTAATTGCCCACTGCAGCACGCGAGGATGTGGCTAGACTGCACTAGTCCTGCTGCACAGGTGAGTGTCGCTTACCCTTTCAGATGGTTGAAATCTCACCTTTTTTTCCCCTCCAAACTACCATGTAACTGAGCTCATCCTCCTGTTGGAGGAGTGGAGAACGTATCATTTGGGACACCACTGCAGACATAAGGTCATGAGCAGCAAGAAAACGGTTCGGTGCAGGGAACACCAGCAACAGCAACTGAGCAATAAATTTAGAATCCGAGATGGGTTCACAAGCCCTGGACCAGTGACAAGGAGTTGTACAGCTCTTCCTCACAAATACTGCTCCCCTAAATCATATTTCACAATTCAGATTTATCCAAGAGACCTGGGAGAATATTCATCTCTGGTATCAGGTTTCAGAGTGGTAGCCATGTTATTTTACCTTCAGTCCTTTTGGTATGATGTCCATCTGTTTGCATTTGGAAAGGAAAATGATGTCTGTCTGTATCTGCATGAGTTTTTTCATGAGGTTGATGGATTTCCACTTCATATGGCTAAATTCAGTGCCTTACATGGTGACAGGTTTCAGAGCGGTAGCCGTGTTAACCTGGCACTGAATTTAGCTGTATGAAGTGGAAATCCATCAACTTAATGAAACAACTTGTGCAGATACAGACAGACATCATCATAAGAACGGCAGTCCTGGGTCAGACCAAAGGTCATCTAGCCCAGTTTCCTGTCTACCGACAGTGGCCAATGCCAGGTGCCCCAGAGGGAGTGAACCTAACAGGCAATGATCAAGTGATCTCTCTCCTGCCATCCATCTCCACCCTCTGACAAACAGAGTCTAGGGACACCATTCCTTACCCATCGTGGCTAATAGCCATTAATGGACTTAACCTCCATGAATTTATCCAGTTCTCTTTTAAATGCTGTTATAGTCCTAGCCTTCACCTGCATCTTCCCTTCCAAATGCAAACAGATGGACATCATCTCTGGTATGACTCCAGTGAAGTCAATGAGGTTACTCTAAGGATGGGTTTGGCCCCTCATGAGTGAAGAAGGATGTCCGAACACCTACAAAGGCTACTTTTTCACACTGGAAATATGATCACACTCACAAAGTGGCCAAGTCTTAAAGGGCAAACTGTCCTCCAATTAGACAGAATATTCCAAGAAACCTGATGCGACCAGCTGCGGAGACAGAAATGAAGACCAAAATCAAAAGCACAACTGGATCTTTCTGCCCAAAACAAAGGGAAGGAAAGTGGCACTAAGGAGATGAATGCAAATGGAATCATCCCACAAAATGGACTGCTCCTCCCCATGCAAGGTCCCCTCCTTCCATAGCCCCCCAGCACATCTTAAGGTTTTTACCTGCTGTCCATCACTGTAGTATGAGTGCCTTCCCTATAGCATCAAAGCAATGATTTTCTAGCTGACTTCATGGAGTCTCCGGCACATCTCCCTTTTGAGGGTCAAAATTCTGCTTGGGGTAAGTTTTTCATTTTAGGGGGCTGGTAAAGGTTTGGAACCTGAAGGAATGTTCGTATTGTGAGCATCACTTGTGGTGGAAAGGCTCTCTCAAAGAGAATAAGTTTTGCAACATTTCCTAAAGTCAAGCTCTGGATTTGCATCATTTCTTCTGGAAGACAGTTCCATAGCCAGACCCCTCTACCAGAAATGCTTTGTCTGCAATTCTTACATGCTTCACCCTGGGGTTGGTAATCTGCATTTCCAAAACTGAACCCATCCCAGCTCTGTTATTCAATACTTTCTAGGGCCAAGCTGTTGCCTGCATTTGTTAAATGGGAACATTTTGTAAACAAAAACATAAGTACATGTACAGAGACTAAAACATGCACCTACATGGACCACACAATCCTCCAAATCTCCTTCCCCTCTATACTTTATCACCCCAATTTGGCAAAAGCACAGTCTAGGTTCCATACCCAGACCGAAAGGGGTAAAGGAAATCTGACAACTCTAGATGATATCATGAACTTCTCACATCCTTCTCTACCATCTAAAAAGGAAAGTTAGTAACAAGATAATTGGCTTCCCTGTCAGCATCAAGAGATTGTTTCTGGAGCAGAACCCTAAAACCCCTAGTTTCAGAGAAGCTGGAGAGACTGCCCCTCCCTAGGAGACGATGACAATCTCCAAAACAACCAAAACTTCCTCCTGTTTGACTTTACCTACCAAGGGAACGAGGTTCAATTCACAGGTCAAAGCTCACAAGCACAACTATAATACTACTGGGCAAACCTGACCCAAACAACCAAAAATACACTGCATTTGACTCTTGCCAGCAGGGTTCCACCTCTGTGGGTCATCACAGCCAGCGCACTTAGACTCGGACCCCCCTTTTCCCCAATGATGTATGGAGCGGTCTCAATACCCAGGTTCAGGGATCAGAGGGCTTCACTAGCCACAATGCTGTCTAGCTCATTCCATTTCACATCATTCTGCGTTGCCTGTGACGAAGTGGGGATTTTCCCTTGTTATGTTGTATGTGAGCCTATGTGAGTCTTACTGTTTTGCATGAATACTGTGTGCCTCAGTTTCCCTGTGTATTGCACCAATGCCTAGGTGGTGGTATAAGGGTGTGTGACTCTGGCTGAGACCCTCGGGTGAGGCTGCTCCAGTTGCCTGCATGTGGGTGATGGCTGGTGCCCTACATAACCTGAGACCCAGGAGGGGGTGCAACCAGGTGACACTTTGCCTGGGAAGCAGACAAAGACCAGGAGGAGGAGCATGGGGCGTGTGAGAGGTCAGGTCACTGGAAGCTGGGCAGTCTGCTGGCGGGGACTGAAGGGGGGGGGGGGGGGGGGGGGAGTCCAGGGTGTCTGGCCCAGGATTCCCCAAGATGGGCTTGGCTGAAAGTCACTGATTTCAGTGCTACCAAGTTCTGTTCTACACTGTGTTCCTGTAGACTAATAAACCTTCCGTTTTATGCTGGCTGAGAGTCACTGCTGACTGCTGTGGCTTCACCAGGAGCCCTGACTGGGTGGACTTGCTGCAGGAAGCACATGGTGTGGAAAGGGATGCTGAATGCTCTGAGGTCAGACCCTGGAAGGTCAAAGCTGTGTAAGCTTCTTGCCCTGGTGATAGCAGCTCAGAGAAAGGAAGCATAGTACACCAGAGTCCTGGCTGGCTTCATACAGAGTAGTTCCAGAGCATTGCCCCGGTGACTCCGTCCCCTAAAACCTGCTAATTGCATAACAATGGCTAAGGACTGGCCCAGCAGGGGACGTTTTATAAAGATGGCATGGAACTCACTTTGCTTGTGTTGTAACCTTTTCTCCTCCCTAAGTCTGCCAGCTTAGACTGTAAGCAGCTTGGGACCAGGACTGCATCTTCATTTACGTTTTTTCAGTGCCTAGAGCATTTTGCTGCTGCTGTAACAATAACTGCAGCACATGTGGGCTAGCTGCAGTCTAATGTGACGGGGTGAGCAGATCCATCCAGCCTCTGTGGGACATATCCACAGCATGGAACATCAGCCTGCACAACCCTCTTAGTTTGCCCTCCCCCCCTCTCACCCCCCAATACCCAGAAAGGGGAATTCACATTCTCCAACAAGTATTTCTGGGGAGTGATCCAAGACAAGTTATCAATCTTCCCACTCCCCCGCTCACACAAGGTCCCCGCTCCTCCCTCACCCCTGCCGCCTTCCTGGTGCCAGAGACTAGGCCCAGTGCCTAGGTCAGGAGCTCAATTTTGTTGATGGGAGGTGGTGTAGGTTGGGCGTTCTGATCTTAATGACTTTCTTGCTTCTCCCCCATAGTTACAAGCTGGAATTTCCTTCAGCGGAAGCCACCGTACTCCTTTAAGCCGCCCCAGCACTTGGAAAATTCCACTAACCCCAAAGCTCTAATGGGCTGAAACGAAGCAGCAGAACCAAAGGAAATCAGTAACTTGCAAATGATTTTTGAAAACAGAACAACAAACAGAAGACGACAGAGGAAACATCTCCCTTGGCCCAGTCACTGGGTATGGGCAGAGAACAAGCCTGGAGCATGCCCTCCAGGAAAAGAAGCCACCCAACAGCCATACCAACAAGGAATGCACATGTCTGCAGAGGCTGCCAGCACCTCCCCAGGCCCAGAAAAGGGGGAGGGGGCGCGCGAGAGAAGGCCTGGTAATCCCAGGAAGCAGTTCTCACAGTAACATGAAGTAGCAGATGTCTCCCCACATCCCAGAACACACACTTTCCAGGATGGTGTTGGAATTGCTCAGGCATAGAAATCTAAAAGTCTGATAGACCAGGTCTAACTGGGCCCCACTTAGACCATCCCCCACAGAGCACATTATTCCCTGTAGTCTATTCTCAACTGCTCTGGTAAGTATTGGGGCTTCCACCCCTTCAGTTGGGAGATGGTTCCACAGTATCACAGTATCAGAGGGGTAGCCATGTTAGTCTGGATCTGTAAAAAGCGACAGAGTCCTGTGGCACCTTATAGACTAACACGTATTGGAGCATAAGCTGTCGTGGGTGAATACGCACTTCATCAGATGAATGTACACACATAGTACCACAGACCTCTGAGATTTCCCCAGATGGATGCATGACTAAAGGGCTCGGTGCTAGGAATCTGGCATGCAGTTTGACAGTTATTCAGCAATGAATCAGAGGAACAAGAGAGCAGATATGGTCAGTCACACATCAGAAGCAGAGCAGCAGGGAATAAAGAGCTCATCTAGGCCCATCCCCGTCAAGCACAGGCACTGGGGGAGCAATCAGACTCCCAGCATAAAGAAGCTGTTTTAAGAGTAGCAGCCGTGTTAGTCTGTATCCGCAAAAAGAACAGGAGTACTTGTGGCACCTTAGAGACTAACAAATTTATTAGAGCATAAGCTTTCGTGGACTACAGCCCACTTCTTCGGACGTTCTGTCTGTTACTACTTGGAACCACTTGAATCCTATTTTCTGTATTTAATAAAATCACTTTTTATTTAGTAATTTACTCAGAGTATGTATTAATACCTGGGGGAGCAAACAACTGTGCATATCTCTCTATCAGTGTTATAGAGGGCAAACAATTTCTGGGTTTGCCCTGCATAAGCTTTATGCAGGGTAAAACGGATTTATTTGGGTTTAGACCCCATTGCGAGTTGGGCATCTGAGTGCTAGAGACAAGCACACTTCTGTGAGCTGTTTTCAGGTAAACTTGCAGCTTTGGGGCAAGCGATTCAGACCCTGGGTCTGTGTTGCAGCAGACGGGAGTGTCTGGCTCAGCAAGACAGGGTGCTGGAGTCCTGAGCTGGCAGGGAAAACAGGAGCAGGGGTAGTCTTTTGCACATCAGGTGGCAGCTCCCAAGGGGGTTTCTGTGATCCAACCTGTCACACGTCCTATCTTGATTTAAAAATTGCCAGTGATGGCAATCTAGCCTAGCTCGAGTGACAGTTACCACACTGTGAAAGAACACTGGAGCTACTGAGTAACTGGATTAACAATTGAATGAGCTGTAATTCAAGCTGCTGCATTCCCCTCTGCAATAGTAACTCAAGCATCAGCAGCACGCCAGCTCCCACCCCACACAGGCCAACTAACTTAGCTTAAAGCACCACTTAACTCAAACTAGAGATTTGCGTTTGGATTCAGGTTAGGGGCAAACTCGAATTACAGCTCAAGCTAACAATGCAGTGAAGACTAGCCTATTTCAAGGATTGGTATCGCCTCCCCAGAAGATACCTACGTCCCTCAAAACAAAGCCTATTCTCACTGCTCCTTCCACTTCAAGCCTCTACAGTAAGAAAACAAAGCTTCCATGCCTGCAACCCTGATGGCACTAATTCCTCTGTGCACCAGTCCAAACACCATCAGTCTTCCACCACTTTGATGCACTCATTCCCGAAGCAAGGCACCCTCCTGCCAACAACAATGATGTGGGTGCAGAGAGGAAACTGAGCTAAATGCAACCAGACTGGCTTTAGCAACAGGAAGAAAGGAATGAGGACAAGAGTTATTTTCCAGCTAATAGAACGTAACTAATAGAAACAAATGCTATGAAAATTGTAATGTTATAACTGGTCCTTCAGAAAGAGGGTTCATGAAGAGCCCTATAAGACTGGTAGATGGAAACACTTACAAGCAACTCTGAGGAAATCAGGGCACAGGGCACAAGCCAGACACTGATGGGAAGCAGGGCAACATTCTCAGCACTGAACATCAATACAAAACCCAAAAGGCGTTTGTGTGTGTTTAAGTTCTCACAAACCCACTTCCCATATACAGCAGGCTTAGCAGAGAGCTGAAGCCAGCTACGTTAGCAAGTCCACAGCTGTCTATTTCCATTCCATAGGAACAAATTCCTGCTTCCATGCTGAAATTCAGAGGGCTGGAATGTGGGAAGCAAAAGGCAACACAGCTGCTTCAGAATCACACTGCCTTGTGCTCCAGCAGGCAAAGCAGCCACAGAACCCACTTCCTCTCATGCCTTCCAATCCCTGTTAATAGCAATTATTTAATTGCTGCCAACGGCGGCCATTTCATCCAAGGCAAAAGAGGGAAACTCATTAATGGGGTCCCCAAAGCTGTGTGTTTTTTAACACAAGGGATTTGCTCCAGCCACTGAAGCTAGGGAAGCTGACCTCTAGGCAGATTTCAGATCAAGGATTTGACAAGAATGGCAATGTGCAGAGGGCCAAGAGCCCAGGGAGAACAGGAAGTGGCAGTGAGCACGGAGGGAAGAGCCCTACTTGGCACATGCAGCAGCACAAGTCACAGGAATGTCAGTGACCCGTCCCTGGCACCACTTCTATTTCAGGAGGGTACAATGTTGGCTGGCACTTCTCTGCCTCTGCTCTGTGCAGCAACAGAAGCAAACCCAAGCTGCAGGAAGGGCAAGCAGGAGGCGTCGGTGCGTGGCACAGCTGTTCAGTTCGTAGGGCCAGTCAGGGAAACTCCTGTTAGCTGAGAAATGGGAAGCAGAAGTAGATTATCAAAGAAGTAATCTCCCTAACGACCAGTCAATGGGCAGAAGGGGGAAAGATGCACACTCCTGTTAGCAAGGCAAGTAAATAACCTTGTCACATGGCCTCATCACACAGCTTACTCACCCTCGCCACCACAAACAAACTGCTGTCTGGAAAACTCATGGGAAGCTATGCAGCTCCCTCACCTCGGCACAACTACGATCCTCTCCAGCAGCTTACACAGGAAGTGCAGGAAGCAAGGGAAGGTCACAGGCTACTTTCCAATACTGAGCTGATTCAGATGGAACACCTTTTCATCCTCCTCCCTTGGTCCTTTCTGCCCCAGCACTGTCCTCCCCAAAATGCTGGCACAATAATCCTGTCCAAGGGGGCCTACCCTGTTTCCCCGAAAATAAGACATCCTCCGAAAATAAGGCCTACTTACAGTTTTGCCTCTCGTTGTAATATAAGGCATCCCCCCGATAATAAGACCTCCCCGATAATAAGGCAAAAAAATGTGTACCGTATTCTTCTTCATTGAAAAATAAGACATCCCCTGAAAATAAGACCTAGCGCATCTTTGGGAGCAAAAATTAATATAAGACACTGTCTTATTTTCGGGGAAACAGGGTAGATGCAGCTCCCTCTTGTGCTTGTAAATGTTCCTTCAAGATGGTCATCAGCGGTTGCTATTGAGCAGTTCCTCTCTTCCAGGGGGCTCAATATGGCCATCCTCGATCAGGTAAGGAGCAAAGGACCAAGTGAAGGGTCTGAGAACCCCCAATGCAGTAGCACTTGGTCTCACTGCTAGGCCAACAGACTGAGCCTGGACAGGGATTCTCCAGCACATACACAACCCATTCCTAAAATCAATAGATGCAGCAGTTGGGCCTCAACCCCCAAATGCCCCATGTGAACAGGAGCCAAGGTCTAGAAAAATACCATGCAGGGATGGTCACAGCCAGCGATGAACACCAAACAACAAAACCAGGGCTATAAATTCCTTATATAGCCAGCACCATTAGTGTGCCTGGGGAAACTGGGAAAGCAGAAAGACAAGGAAGTTAGATGGAAAAGTTCTTAGGGCCCTGCTGGCCAATCATTTCAGGCAATATAGGATTTTTCTCTATGGTAATTTTCTACCTTTTCCCCCTCTGGTTTTACGTAGCTCAAGCAAGGGGACTTGTATCTCATTGTCAGAAGCTCGCCCTAGTATTCAGCCCAAGTTCTCCTGTGCTGAATTCCATCCCATTACCTCTAGTTATACACCCAAATACAACACGGAAGTCCTCCTCAGCCTTGGCATTCACATCCACAGGGCTTTGGCAAGTGCTTTCTCTTCTATGCCTCAGACTACCTACCCATAAAATGAGGATATGGTACTGACCTACCGCCCTGGGCATTTGAGAGGCTTAATGTTTGTAAAGCACTTTGAGATCTTCAGATAAAGGGACCAGAGAAATGCAAAGTATGCTTAAATCTCTGGGTCTGCTCTGAGGTGGATTCAGCTATCGTCACTGACATCACAGCTGACTAAAATCAATCTTCTGTTTCAATAGGAGTCATTTATTGCTTCAGACTAAAAGTAAACTAAATGCTGGCAGAATTACTGGATCAGGCCAAGAGAATTAAGGGCAATTCACCACAGTCCCAAGCTGCTCTCATCCCTCTCCACTGTCTGAACACAAATCCCTTGCAAACCGCACTCATCTCACCCCAATCGGGTAGGTAAAGATGCTGTGTCTATATAAGGGAAAGACAACTGCTATACTGTGCACGTCTCTGAAAACCTCAACTTCCTGCTCTGTCTCCTACCCTCAATAATGCTTTTCAGAAGGTGACAATAAGAATGGAAGTGAGATTTCTGTTAGCAATAGGAAGCCATATGCTCAACTTGAGGGAACACACATCATACGTGCTGCATCAAGGGAGGAATGCAGGCTGCAAAGACTAGGCTATGCAAAGTCAATATGCTGCCTACCATTTCATATGAAGTCCTAGGCAGAGATGTCTGCACATTGCCCCTCTAATCTCCCAAATGCCTCCATTAAGTGATCCCCATTTATTTCACAGCTCTGTGAAGCATGCTAGGTGCTTCACAATAGAGACAGAACTAAATGATCCCTAACCTGAAACACACCCACACTCTAATTTCAGACTTGATACAACAAAAGCAGTGACAAACTGGTAAGAAATAGATGGTGGGTGGGTTACAGCAATAAGATTACATTGGGACTCAGCAAAGGCTGGCGCACAGCATGGTGGAACAAAACTTTACATGGGAAGATTAATACATGTCTAAGTAAGAGGAAGCAAGGATTGCCTGGCTTTTCTGAAATGCAGGACTTCATAACACAGGCTGAATCAGCCATCCTCTGACCACCCATCCCGGGGAAGAAAAGTAGACTCTATGCTGTGGACAAAGCAAGAGAATCCAGGAAGCATTATTTCTGCAACAGGAGCAACTGTTTCACAGCATGTTGTATTGCAACCAGTAGAAAGGCGTACAGGTATGCAAACCCAAGTGGCTTGGCTGGAACCCTATCAGCTCTTGTTCAGGAACAGATCTGAAGTCGGGGGGGACACCTACAAGGATGTGCTGAGCTAAAGGAGAGAAAGGTTCTTTCTGCACTTTATGCACAGAACTATCAGAAACCATTGCCTGGGAATCAGGGGACAGCAAAATTACTAGGAGGAATCACCTTCAATTTAGTTCCTGCTCCCTCCCATAGAACCTTATAGGACAGTCAAGAGCAACTGTGTTTAATGGCATGCACATCTTACTGACAACCCCACTTACACAAAGGAGTCCCAGATGCTCCAGGGAACATGGATTCCCTTCACAACACTATGGACTGAGTCGCCGCCTAAACCAACCTTTAAGGACAATCATTGTTTAATCCTCAGCAAGCACCTGTCACAGGTTCCCATTACACAATGAGAGAGAACAGGATTCATCTAAACTGGTTGGGATTTACATGACAGCCAGTCAAGAGCTCTTTACTCCGCAGACTGGGCAAAGGTTCTGGAGAGCAAGGCCATGTCTACACTAGAGACCTTACAGCAGCACAGCTGTACCAATGCAGCTGCGCCGCTGTAAGATCTCCTGTGTAGCAGCTCTATGCTGATGGGAGAGAGCTCTCCCAGTCGACATAATTAAACAACCCCCAACGAGCAGCGGGAGAGCGTCTCCCACCAACCTAGCGCCGTCCACATGGCGCTTATGTTGGTGTAACTTATGTCACTCAGGGTGGTGTTTTTTTCACATCCCTGAGCAACGCAAGTTATACCGACAAAAGTGCTTGTGTAGCCACAGCCCAAGTCTCTTTGCAAAGCCCTCTGGATTTCCAGCACGCTCCTCAGTGGGGAATCCCCTTGCAGAAGTTGGGAGAACATTCCCCTCCCATGCAATTGTAACCTCCCCTTTTCCCAAGACAGCTTGTTTCCACACAAACTCAAACTCCATCCTAGTTTCCCTACACTAGTAATGCCAGCCCAGCACTGAGAACAGACTTGGCTAGCTCTCAGCTGCTAAAAGTGGGTCCATTTTGTGTAGGATCTATTTTTAAGTTTTTCAGCGGGAATTTCTAGTAAGGCCCTACCATACTCTTACAAGTCTATAGATCAACTTTTGGGGTCTAGCTCACGTGACAGCATCCCATTAAAACTCTTCCCAAAGGCCACATTCCTGAAGCTAAGCACTGCTGCTCTGCTGGTACTTCCAGCATAGGTGGTGGCACAAAGCATATGTTAATGTCCCCTCCCACGCATCCTGTGCTGTAAATACACATCCACACAGCACATTAGTCTCAGCTGGCAAGTGGAACAGCCCAACCCTGAACTGTGTTTCACTGATAGAAAACACTTAACCCCTTAGCTGCCTCTCCATATGAAACAAAAGAATTGTGAAACCCAACAAATAAGTTGATAAGAACAGATACTAGGTTTGCGCCACAGCTCAAAGAGCGTGTTACCCTTCAGAACTTTCCCTCCCCTCCCTATTCTACAGTCTGCACAGGGCTGGCCAGACAAGGCAGCCTCCAAACTTCTCAGCAGGTGTTTCTCAACTAACCACAAATTCAAAAGTGACAAAAGAGCTAGGGACACACCAACTGACCCTCAGCTATTGCTAATGCAAGTGACCATGAAAAACAACATAATCAAGTTGTTTAAGCGTCCCAATTTTATTCCTGGGCCTGTCAGTGGAGTTGCAGTCCACCCTATAGTAACGCATTTAACCTCCGTTCCAGGCTCCCCCTTCTGTGAAATATTTTCCTCCTAAAGGGCTTGACAGGAGTAGTTACCAAGTATTATGGAATGTGAGTGATGGCACTGGATACTCCCTGTACGGAGGTGTCACAGGAAGGATTGACAATTCGGTTAGAATAGGGCTTCTCCAATACACTGTACACAGGGTAGACTCATTGATCCAACACTCTTTATGTAAAAGCAAAGGCAGCAATCCCAGCTTCATTTTCATTCCCAGGCTAACAAGGGCATTTCCCATCTCACTAATTCTCATGCAAAGTGAATGCTGATCTGCACTGAGCTTCATAAAGGAATGGGGCCCATGCAGCCCAACTGACTTGGCAGGCTCAGCACCAGAGAAATAACAGGGCGGAACAGAGTTTTGCAGCAGTAATTAGCATGCTGTGCGTCCCCACCCCTCACACATTATTGGAGTGGAACAACAGGCAATAACCACTTTTTGGAAAGAAACCTAGAGTCCATTTCCTGCCCTCAGCCTCTCAGAGTGCCCTGCTCCCTCACCCCCAGGCCTTTCAATTCACCATGTCAACAACTGCCTTCTCTCAACTGAGAATCCACAGCTGATTGTTCATTCAGTGTTCTGTGGTCCAGCTCCCACTCTCTGAACTGAAAAGGCTGGGAAGGCTGCAGGCAAGAATCAGCTCTAGAAGGTGAAGGCCTGCAAACCTATGGTTTAAATGAGCATGCTGAAAACTCTGACTTACATCAGTGATTTTAATCCTGTTTTGCATTTGTACTTTCGTTATCTTCTTAAAAAAAGATTTCCCCTCTCTCTCTCTCTCCTTATTGGCTGGTATAAACATTAAAACATGTTGATTAGCAACCGAATAGCCTTTACACTAAATTTGATATTTATTTTTGCTAACAAGGAGGATACAGTGTTTTACATCATTTACCACACACTTAATCAGCTTCTTAATTTTTATTTTTTTAGAAAATGGTGAACCATGCATTTATTTACTAGATGATAGGGTTGTTCGGCTTGTTGGGGTTTTTTTGTGTTTTTTTTTTTACACTGTGGATTCATGTCAAGAGACATTTGTATGGAAATTGAAATTCAATAAAAATTTACAAAACAGCATTTTATTTTATTTTTATTAAATAGAGCTATCTTAATATGTTGGATACAAAAAAAAATTCTTTTTTTTTTTTTTTTTTTTTTTTTTTTTTACCAAAACCATGTTTTGCATATGAAACTGCTCGATTAAACAAAGGAAGTTTTAACTGTAGTTAAGTGAACTGACAAATTGTTTCTGGTTACCACGGGCCAGATTTCCAAAGACATTCAGATACTGAAAAATGCAGTCCCTATGGGGATTTTCAAGTGGCTAGTGACCTTCCTGTCCTCAGAGAAGCTGGGCTTACTTATCTCTCCTCCCCAACATGGGTCACTTCTGGGTTTGCCAAGGAAAGCAGGGCCTCATACTGGCTCTGGGCTCAAGGATGGGCTCCCCATCTCTGTGCCTGGGATCCACCTGGGCCAAGGGGGACTTTTTCCCCAGGAGGTCTCAGCCAGGGATATGGGTAAGTATTCTCCCATGTGGGGAGCAGGGGAAGGAAGGGGCAGTTAGAGATGGCAGCAATGGGAGGGAGCTGGGCCTGAAGATCCCTTACTATATTCTCTGGCATTGGCAGTGTCTGTGCTGTGCCCTCCATCCGCAACCTGGAGGGAAGTGGAGCACGAGGAGACAGCTGAGCTTTGCAGTCAGGGGCATGGCTGCTGATGTGGGCTATAGGGATTCCAGCATGATCTTCCATCTGGCACACTGCCCTGCTGGCTTCACTCCCTTCATGCAGATGGGAGAGGGAAGCTGCTTGTCCCGGAGCCAGTTCTTTTCCAACCAGCCCTGCCCACCTCCTTTCCTGCGGGGAGGAAGGGAAGAGATGCAACCCTGCCTGGCCTAGACTGCATCTTGCCCAGAATGGGCCTCTCCAATCCTCCCTGGCTCCATTCCTGCCTAGTGAATGGAGGGGAGGGGGTGGCAAGGTGGCCCCATTGGACTGGGCTCTGAGGGGGAAACTGCATCCTGCCTGCATAGCTGGCTGAGCTCCCCAACAAAGACACTTGATGGCGGGGAGGGGGGGCGGGAATCAGGAGACAAACCCCGTCCTTTTGCCTTGGGCTTTTCTTCGTCTAGCTTGCTCCCTTGAATTTATGGAGATATCCTATCTCCTCCTAGAACTGGAAGGGACCTTGAACGGTCATCAAGTCCAGCCCCCTGCCTTCACTAGCAGGACCAAGTACTGATATTTGCCCCCAGCTCCCTTGGGTGCTGGCTGCTGCGAAAACCTCAGGAAGGGAAGTGGCACTGAAGGGCTGATCTCCCCAATAGACAAATGCAGCCCTGGGACCGTGGCTGGGAGTCAGACGGAGTTTTAACATATGGCATAAAGTTTGGAATTTCCCTTCGCAAAGCTCAGCAGCAAGGAGGGCCGGGGGAGCCACTGGCTGCTGGAAGGCAGAGAAAACTGGTGGGAACTTCAGAAGGCAGAGCTTTCCCCTACTGCCGTGACTGACAAATCTGGTTCTGACCCCGGCTGAAGCAGGCCAAAGTATCCAGATCTGTGGATCGTAGCAGAGAAGAAAGCATAATTCACTTCACTGAACAGTGCATGTACTAATTAGAGAAAGTGATTCTTGTCCAGGAACTGTGGCCTGGAAGATAGTGGTTGCAATGCTAGGCCTCTGATATGTTCATTACTCCGAACAAAACACTACGGTTGTTCTTTCAAAGTTTACAACTGAACACTGACTTCATACAGCTTTGAAACTTTACTATTCAGAAGAAAAATGCTGCTTTCCCCTTTATTTTTTTTAGTAATTTATGTTTAACATATATTTGCCTTTTTTTGGGTCTCTGCTGCTTCCTGATTGTGTACTCCGGTTCCAAATGAGGTGTGTGTGGCTGACTGGTCAGTTCCTAACTCTGGTCCTTTGTAACTGAGGCCTTGGCTACACTCGCGGATTCACAGCGCTGCCGCGGCAGCGCTATGAAGCGCGAGTGTAGTCGTGCCGCTGCAAGTACTCCACCTCTCCGAGGGGAATAGCTTGCAGCGCTGCGAGAGAGCGTGCAGCGCTGCAGGCGCTGATTACACTGGCGATTTACAGCGCTGCACTCGCTGCGCTCGGGGGGGGTGTTTTTTCACACCCCTGAGCGCGGCGCTGTGAATTGCCAGTGTAGCCAAGGCCTGAGGTTCTACTGTAGTACCTTTCGGGGACAGCAGCTCTTAGTGAGCGTTCATACTTATTTCTCTTTGGTTGCATGTACCGTACCCCGCTCCTCCACTCTCCATCAGTGGCCTGTCATCTTAAACTAGGAGCTTGTCAGGACAGAGACTGCATGTTCTTGCATGTTTGGACAACCCCTGCCACTTTGTGAGTACTATCAGAATACAAATAAAGTAACAGACCTTAGAATGCTGCTCAACATATAATACATGCAGTATACAGGAAGGACAGGTTAGGCCAATGAAATGGGGGAGTAGCATTATAACAAATAGTCCATAGACTCTAATGAGACTGACATTTCTGAGAGAAGGTGATCATACAGTAGAATCTGTATGATGACAAATCTCAAGTCACAAAAATATAAATATACCAGTAAGGTTCTAGTACCAGTTTCTAGATCAGGAAAACAATACTGAGAAATCCACAAGGTAACAGAGTCTAATAAAACAATAACGATGGGTGACTTCAACCACCTGCATTTGTGCAGGTCAAATATCACAATGGGATAGAGTTTAAAGAAGCAATTTCTTGACACCCTACAGAACTGCTTCTTGGAATAACTAATTCTAAAGCATAAAATATCCTATCCTTGTCTTAATTCTAAGTAACACAAGTCAGTTCAAATACTAAGTGGGTCACTCCATAAGACAGCACAATATAACTGAAATCATAGTGGAGGTACCAAGAACAAGCATGTGATACAAATTTTACAAAGGGGAATTACACAAAATGAGGAAACTCATCAAAAAGAACCTTAAATCAAAAATGAGATAATTAATATCCTTATAGTCAGCATGGAGGTTATTCAATACTTGTAACATAATCACAGAAGTCAGACACCCCAAACAAAAAGGGGATCAAGATGTCAAATAATAATAATAATAATAATAATATGGTTAAATGGCAAAGTTAAAGAGGTTTTTTGAGCCAAAGAAAGTATTCTTCAGAATATGGACATTCAGCCAAATGAAACCAATAGAAAGAAGCAAAATATTGCAGGTACGATGGAAAACAGGACAGTTAAGAAACTTGAAGAGCAAATAGCCAAACATAAAAATAAAAATTATTTAAGTGCATCAGAAGCAGAAAATGCACAAGAGAATTGGTGGTGAAGTAAAGGGCTCAATTAAGGAGACTATGGGCATAGAAAAGAAACTTAATGATTTATCTGCATGGGTCTTCACCACGGAAGGTTGCTCTTCTCAGGCAATAAATATGTCAGAGATTGAGGTGTCAGAAGAGGAGGTACTGGAACACACCAGAAGACTAAAGCATAGAAAGTAACTAAGACTGTATGGTATTCATCCAAGAACTGAAGGAACTTGGGTATGAAATGTCTGAACTAAAAAAAGGCACACTTATTAAAATCTCTCCATTTCTCAAAGCCACTTTGTTGCCTGTCCTTAGTCCCCTTCTATTTCTGTCTTTTTTTGAGATAGGAGGACCCGAACTGAAGACCCTATTTCAGGTGGTTTATATGACAAGGTTATAATATTCTCTTTGTGAGCCATACATGTCAATTCCATGTAAAGAGACACGGATATACAAGGCAGTATCCTCAACATGTCAATGCTATTTTTCTTAGACATAAATGACTCCCACCAAATCCCCAGGAACTCTCTCCTTTCCTTGGGGAAGGGGTGGCTCTTAGGACTTGATCTTATTAGGTCAATGGCAAAGCTCCCATTGACTTTAATGGCACAGGATTTGAGCATAGATGAGGCATTGCCCCAGATCACCCTGCACCATTATAGAAGTAACTCACCCTAAAATACAGATCTCATGCCTATGTCTATGCATATGAAAGCAAGCTGCACATACTGACATGCAAGGTCTGTCCAAATTATTTGACATGTCTGAACATCTTTCAAGAAAATCTTTTGGCACCGATTCATTTCATGGAGGAACAGCAGCAGCCTGCTGCATTCATGGCAGAAGACTGACCCCCTGCAGGATACACAATCCCCAACTGGGACCTGACCTGGAACAAGGGCCTGAGACATACGGGGTGGGGAGGGAGGTGAAGAAAACTGCACAGCACTATGGGAAAATTCCAAGAACAGATCCCAGGATCACTGCTGTGAGCACTTCAGCAACACATGCTTTGTGGCAGGGACCATCTTTTTCTTATGCGTCAGACCTGGAGAGAAGCCTGTAGAATGCGGACTGGCAGTTAGCAGCTGGATACAAGAGGCCCAATGTGGGACAGTTTTATTTCGGTTCAGGATGCACTCCAATAAAAGGTGGTTACCCTACCTGTGTTGTAACTGTTGTTCTTTGGGATGTGATGAAGACGTGTATTCCACAGTGTGTGCGCGCACCCAGCACATTGGAGCTGGAGAATTTTCCTAACAGTATCTACAGGGGTGACACTTGCGGCTCGTGGCTGTAAGCCCCTTCCCTGGCTATATGAGGCAGTGCTGCCCTGACCCCACCTCAGTTCCTTCACACTGAGTGTCAAAAACAGAGACTCGATTGCAGAAGGGATGCTGGGTGCATTGTGGAATACACATCTGCATCGAAGAACAGTTACACCACAGGTAAGTACCGGTTTTTCCTTCTTCGAGTAGATGCAGATGTGTATTCAAAGTAGGTGATTCACAAGTGGTACTCACAAAAGGTGGGCCTTTGAGTCTATTTAAAGGAAGATTGCAGGACTGCCTTCCCAAAGGATGCAGGTTCATAAATGTATGTTCAACATGACCAAGTGGCAGCCCTGCAAATGTCCAATATTGGAATGTCACTTAAAAACATTGTCAACATGGCCTGCGCTCTTGTAGAATGAGCTTACACCCTTTGAAGGGGTTTAGTCAGAGCTACTTCATATGCTGTCTTGATACAGGACGTTATCCATCTATAGATTGGAAGTGAAGAGACCACCTGTCCCTTCATTCGGTCTGCACACAACACAAACAGATGAGGCAAAGCACAAAAAAGTCTAGTCGCGTCCAGGTCTCGTCAGTCATATTTAGTTCTGTTAAGCTTCCCTTATAAATCAAGATCTCCAGATGTCTGATCATTTTGTTGCCACTCTAAACTCCATCTGATAGATAAATAATTTTCTGGAAATGAGAGGCAGGAAGCTGAATGAATATTCCAGATATGGTCACATCACAGCAGCTTCCCTGCTCGTGAGTCCTGTGAACGTCACCCAAGACTACAACAGCCTCTCTTGCTTATAATACAAGAAAACTTGAATCTAAACTGCTGCCTATTCACCCCAGGTCTCTCTCAGGCTTTGCTGCTTCCTGGGTTTTAGATTGGTTTCCCCCAGTGTGGACTAGGTGCATTTTCCTCCCTGGAACCTTATTTTGTTATGTTCCGCCCATGTTTCAATTCTCTCTAGGTCTCTTGGGATTATTTCTGTACTTGCTGGTATTTGCAACACCTCCCTCTTAATTTAGTATCAAATGCAAATTTTGGAATGTCCTGTTTACCTCCTCTTCCAACTAATTAATGAAGCCTATAATTAAAATCTGTTCTAGAACAGACCCCTGCTGCACCCTACTAGACAACTCCTCCCAGCACATATGGTTTATCATTACTCATTATTTACAGTCCTTCAGTCAGTTTTCAATCCACATCAATGTCATATCCAATCCAGTCAGAGCTCTTTTTCCACATGATTGTGACAGCAAAATCCTTTTCTAAAATACAGATTCTCCTTTTCCTTCATCCAATTTTGTAACATTACTAAAAGGCACCAAGTTTCTCTGTCAAGATCTGTTCTTCAGAACCCTTAAAACTGCAGACTGTTCGTGGTTCTATTACCCTCTAACTGTTCAGCACTTCTCGCTAGCACTCATTGTTCCATTACTTTCCTAGGGATATAAGTTAGACTTATTAATTGCCATACTCACTCCTCTTTCCTTTAGTTAAATTCAGAACCACTTTCCTTTCCGCAGGTCACAAGCACCTCACTGGATCACAATCACTGTAGCCCAAACAATTCTATGATCTTGATTTGAGCCCTCTATTCTCATGTCCAGTGCAATTCCCTCAGGAAGGAAGCCAAATTTTCATCATCCAACCGACCACATCTAAAAAGGTCTATAAAAACAGGAACTGCCACACTGGTTAAGACCAGTTGTCCATCCAATATCTTCTCTAACAGTGACCAGAAGCAATTATGAAACTACCTGCTCAAAGAAATTTTCTTCCTAACTTCTGTTAGTGGTTGACTTATGACTGAAGCTGAAGGTTTATATCCCCTATTTTAAAGGAGCTATCCTAATGTCACTGTAGACATCCTAGCTACGTCTGAGGGGTGCGGGAAATATTTTTCTGTATTTTCTGTAGTGTAGTTTAAATGAATTATTACTCAAAGTTCTGCTTTAATATATCTAGTAAGGAATCTGTTTGTCAAAAAACATTTCCTGAATCTTTTTTTGTTGTCTGTATTGTTACAGACATTTGCTGACAGGTATTTTGAAATAAATTACCAAAATAATTGAAACTGGCATGATTATACGGTGTTATTTTGACAAATAAAATATGCAGAATTTTTAAATATTGTGCCCTGAATTTTTAAATTTTCTTGACACCGAATTCCCCCAGGACTAGCCATTCTAATCTTTTCCGACTTACCTCATATGGAAGTCTCCCTAGGCCTCTAATCATTTTCATCACCCTTACTTGAATCTTTTCTATACCAGCCTTTGAGTTCTCTCAGGCTGGATAAGCCCAAAAGTCCCCACCAGAACAGATGCCATTTCCTCTCCATCTAATAATTATCTTAAGTGTTTCACACAAATGATCATCCAAGAACCCAGGAAAACCACTAGGGCTCATTTCTAAATAAAGCCCATGAGAGCATCCCCTTGCTGCCTCCGCCTCCACCACCACCAGTCCAGAACAGCCCCAGATCTGAAGTGAGTAATTGTCTTCTCTGCTTCACTCTAATGAACAAAGCTGTTGTGTCCGGAGAAGAGGGAAAGACAATGCACTCACTCTCTGCTCCCCACCACCAGAGCACCGGCATGCAGCTGCACAAGCCCACCCTCCCTCCCTTTTACTACTTCAGCCTGTCCGAAGCAATCACTTACACCAGCAGCGATGCAGGATCAAGCAGCACTGGGTAGCTACTCCCAATAGCTATGCTGGGCTGGAGGAAGCAGTGGGACAAGGCATGAGTGCATTTATACAGAGGAGGGAGGAAAGGGAAAACCTACTCTTTAGGCAGTTTTATTTTTCCAGGTCTTCTAGGGTAATTTTGCTGCAAGCCCTGCAACTACTATGCATTAGGAACAGCCTTTCCATCTAGTTCACTTTCTGGAACGCTACAGCTGATGAGAGGACAGATTGATCAAGAGCAAGATAACTGCACTATTACACTTATTAAGAACACAAACGTTTCTTCAGAAACTGGGGCTTTGTGTAAACTGGGATTGGAACCATGCTACATACAGCTACGCAGTTAGCTCACTCCTACCAGTGTGCACAGGAACTAAGGTCTTCTCTTTACTACAAAAATCTACTCGGCTTAAAAACTGATCTCGTTAAACTGGTGCAAATGCCTAATGCATATGCACTTCAACTGGTTTAACACTTGCTTAAATCAGTTTTGCTTGCCTCAGTAAGTTATTGACAAGCTAAATCAATCTAAGCACGGGTTAAACTGGTTTAAGTGAATCTACATTACGGGGTTGCATTGGTTTAACTAGATCAATTTTTAAATGATTTAGTTAACTACTGCATTTTTTAGTATAGACAAGGCCCAACTCATGTTTGATTACTCAGGGGCTTCCATGTTCTCACTGCTCATCAAGGCTGTGTCCCTAATTTTCCACTGCTGCTACCTCTGCTGCAGCTCTACCAAAAGTAGTAACACCAGAAGCACTAGTACACAGGGCACTGGATGCACGGTGTTTTAGCCACTGTCATCTGACCTGGCTCAGAGCAGGTCTATATGAAAAAGCCAGCCACTCATGGAGCTGTATCAGTAGGAAGTTAAGAAAAAATGTCTAGCCTGGTACTACAGATCCCCAGCCAAAAGGAGATTAGCAGAGGAATGGATGTTGCCCTAAATTTAAGATGTTCTTGCTTATGGTAACCATCTTATATTATTGACACGTGCAGTCATCTGCTTTTCTTCATTTTTAATCTTAAAAAAAGCAACCTCTTATAAGCAGATCTCAGAACATAATTGGGATGTAGAGGACCCACTGCATTTTCCAATGAGAAATAAAAATGTCTTGTCTGCCATTGCTCTTTGACCCTATACCCTGTTTCCCCGAAAATAAGACATCCTCCGAAAATAAGGCCTACTTACAGTTTTGCCTCTCGTTGTAATATAAGGCATCCCCCCGATAATAAGACCTCCCCGATAATAAGGCATCCACCGATGTGTACCGTATTCTTCTTCATTGAAAAATAAGACATCCCCTGAAAATAAGACCTAGCGCATCTTTGGGAGCAAAAATTAATATAAGACACTGTCTTATTTTCGGGGAAACAGGGTACAAGTCCCTTTGTATAGGATTTTATACAGAGTAGCCGGTGTCCTGGCAACATTCTAACTATGTCCTGCTTCCATAAATTCCCCTGCAGTTTCAATTGTTATAGAATTCTTCATCACCTGTCTTGAACTACTGCGTGTTGCATATTTATATTGCACTAATCACTGAGATATCTAGGCACCAGGAAGCCGCACTGGTAAACACCTGCCTTGCCCCATCTCAGTGGTCAGTGAAGCAATCCCCTATCCCCAAGTTTTTAAAGTCAGGGTGCAAGGCACTTGGGATTGCCTGGTAGTAAAGCACTATATATGTAATTTATTATGGATCGTTTCAGACACCAAGTAGTGGGGATACATTTAAGGACTCTCAAAGAGTTTAGTGCAGGACAGCTGATAATATAAACAAAATAACCTCTTTGAATATTTGCGGATTACAAATGTCACATATATTACGGGAACAGGTGTCCTAGAAGTACCTAAAACAGACAAAGGGTTGAAGGGGTTTAACCACTTTAAAGAGCAATGGCCACAAAACATCTCTGCAAGTTCTTAGAGCACAAAATCCATTCAGCACCAGCATCATGATCAGCGAAGTGAGATTCTGAAAAAGAAGCCACTCCCCTCCTGGACTGAGGTATGGGCTGCAAGCTACTGTCTGAGACAGGTTGGTATGTTTTAGTTATAAAACCCTCAAATTAGAAACTGTCAGAGCCTGAGGCAGAATGAACAGCACCACTATAAAAGCAGCAGTGCGTTTCACTCTGGTCCAGAGAAGGCATGACTCAGCCAGACTGCACAGCACTCACATCTGGGTAACAAGCAAGTTTCAGAGATCTAAGGCCTCAGAGCAAAAGAGGAGGAGGATGCATAGAACAGAGGTGAAGCAGCCTGACTGGGACTCTGCTCCACTTCCTGCAGCTACCTTCAACGTAAAAATCCAGCTTTC
This sequence comes from Chrysemys picta bellii, assembly GCF_011386835.1. NCBI lineage: Eukaryota > Metazoa > Chordata > Testudines > Emydidae > Chrysemys > Chrysemys picta. The sequence goes on from NC_088791.1 coordinate 3,966,736, forward strand.
CAGCAAGCAGAAGGGACCCTCAAGCAGTTTGTTTTCTTGACCATTCAATGCTGTATAGATTTCAGTAGAAAAATTCATTCAGAAAAAAGCCACACAGCATTGTCCAAATCTCAGTAACAAGGCAGCCAAGCAGCTGCCAAACATGCAGGCTGCTCCCCACAAACTGACACGTGGCTGCTTTGGGGCCATACTGTAAATAAAAATCTGATTTTAATCAGTGCAAGAATACAACCCCCTAGTTCTGACTGCTCTGCAACCCCATCTAGTCACAATAAGCATGGAATAGGAGTCTGAGCACAAGTGTGGAAGCTAAAGACTCCCACGTTATAAATTACTGTAATTTGTTGTAACAAGGTTATTTACAGTGTCCAAAAGAGACAGACACTAGAGAGAAAGTACATGGATATAATCCTGTGTCAAAGAGCTTATAACCTCCCAAAGAGTTACAATGAGGGAAGATGGGATGAAGCAGCTCAAAGGTTAGAAAAATACTTTCACATTGTTACTCTGGTAAGGTTCAAGCACCTTTTGGTGGCTCTATTAAAGCGTTTTGTATTGTTAATTAACATGTCACAAAAGGAGTTTAAACAGGGATCTAAATGAGGCGGCTTATTGAACTGAGATTGGGAGGTTTGTGAGGCAATTTAAATTTGGCCCAAAGCTTAAATGTGGTGAAAAACTTTTACAAAACCTAAGACCTTCCACAGTCTTAAAACTTATTTGTATAAAAATTCCAATGAAAGCAATCTCCCCCAACAGAATTTCAATTTCAAACATTGCTGCAATAAGAACCTGAAAACTAAACTTACTGGAAACAAAGTGGCTAACTTCATTGATTTTCATTGTTCAAACAGAAAAATACAAAAAATAAATACAGGTTTCAGAGTAGCAGCCGTGTTAGTATATATCCGCAAAAAGAAGAACAGGAGTACTTGTGGCACCTTAGAGACTAACAAATTTATTAGAGCATAAGCTTTCGTGGACTACAGCCCACTTCTTCGGATGCATATAGAATGGAACATATATTGAGGATATATATATACACACACATACAGAGAGCATAAACAGGTGGGAGTTGTCTTACCAACTCTGAGAGGCCAATTAATTAAGAAAAAAAAAACTTTTGAAGTGATAATCAAGATAGCCCAGTACAGACAGTTTGATAAGAAGTGTGAGCATACTTACAAGGGGAGATAGAATAAATTTGTTAGTCTCTAAGGTGCCACAAGTACTCCTGTTCTTCTTTTTAAAAAGTAAATAATAAGCATCAGAGACACAAATTAGATTTGCAGAATTCTCACTGGCAATAAATGAAGATATTAGCAATATAGTTACATAGGAACGGCCGTACTGGGTCAGACCAAAGGTCCATCTAGCCCAATATCCTGTCTACCGACAGTGGCCAATGCCAGGTGCCCCAGAGGGAGTGAACCCAACAGGCAATAATCGAGTGATCTCTCTCCTGCCATCCATCTCCACCCTCTGACTAACAGAGGCTAGGGACACCCTTCCTTAACCATCCTGGCTAATAGCCATTAACCGACAACCTCCATGAATTTATTCAGTTCTCTTTTAAACGCTGTTCTAGTCCTAGCCTTCACAACCTCCTCAGGCAAGGAGTTCCACAAGTTGACTGTGCACTGTGTGAAGAACTTCCTTTTATTTGTTTTAAACCTGCTTCCCATTAATTTCATTAATTTTGTTTACAGCGAACATTTTAAGTTGACAGTTCCTCAATGTTCCTGCAGTGCTCTGAAATGAACATACATGGAACACAACTATATAAATACTAGTAATTTGTTCCCAATCATACTGTTGTGCTGAGAGGAATTTTTGGAAGTGAACTCTATAGAAAATCCTCTCTCTCATGAAAGGGGATAAAGGAGTAGTCCGTTAAGCCAGCCACGCCATTACTCTGTAAATGTGTTAGCCCAGGCTCAAAAACTACTCATCTTCACCACAATGATACAAAAATGTATTTTATTTGCCCTACCAAAAGAAAGTTGCTTACCCAGGGTAAGAGGGTAAAGAGGATTTTCCAGTACTGCACTAAACAATCAAGATAGTGGAGCTTTGGAATTTCCAATGTAAAACTGTTATAACAGCGGAAAGACTCATTCAGATGCCCATCTCACCATAACAGGATTATGGATTTTCAAAGAGCAAGGACTGTTTGTTCCATGTATGTACAGCACCTAGCACAGTGGGGTTGTGAACCATGACCGGGGCTCCTAAGTACTTCAAGAAGCACGGCAATAGACATGTGAAATGCTACCCTGTCAGTGGCGGATGCAGACTACAACCTGTGCCCTTCCTTTACTGAGGTCACATTCTCTCTCCAGGTACTTGTATGGCACTGTGACGGGACGCGCATGCCCCGTACTGGGACTGCAGAGGTTAACTCCTCTCTCTAGGCCAAGGAGGCCAGGCCCCCTCGGCTCTGCTGGGCATGCTCTGGCTCAACACCAGACATGAAAGGGAGCAGCTCAGCTCATTCAGGGCCCGAGGGCCAGAGAGGAAGGACTGCCAGCACTTCAGGACACGGAGGACAGCCAAATGCTGGTGACCCACAAACCCCCGAGTCTGGGCATCCCAGAAGGAGTGACCGTGGGAATGCCAAGACGGCACATTGTGGAAAAATGGGTAGGAAGTGACCCAGGGAAACTTTGCGGGGAATTGGTTATAGAATTGGAGACTATCTCGGCATGTTTCAGCGGGAACCCGCCACTGTGTCAGGGCCCTGGGTTTGGACCTGGTGGAAAGGGAGGGCCCAGGCCCCCCTATCCCAGCCACCGCCAACCCTGAAGTGGTGGCTCACCTCACCAATCCTATTGACTCGGGCCACTAAGCCACCCTGCCCTGACAGAAAGGGCAACTCTATTGACTGAGTGTTAGGCCAATCTGCCCTGATAAAGAGAGTGGCTATATTGACTCTGGCTGTTAGGCCTAGGGCTGTAAATATCGTTTAAAAAGTTAATCTTTTAAACGATTAAAATTATATCGTTTAATCAGTGAATCGATAAAAGGGAGTGAGGCTGGGGCTGCTCCGGCTGGCCAGTCCAGGGTCACTCTGGCCAGCCGGCCCAGGGCTGGGGGTTAACAGTTAGGGTGCGTTAACCGGTAAGACTTATGCTTACCGGTTAACCGTTTCATATTTTACATCCCTAATAAGGCCACCCTGCCCCGATAGGGGAGGCAGCGGCATCGACTCTGGCCCTAAGGCTTCCCTTCCTGGTAGAAGGGCAGTCAGACTGACTTTGGCCATTAGGCCACACTACCCTGGGACTCAGAGTGGTCACGCAGACTTAGCCGCAGGACTAAGGCAACTCTTACCCCATCCCCAAAGGGGACAGGGTGTGCATGCTCCATGACCGGCACCTATTAGCACAGTATTAGAACACCACTCAAGTATTAAATGTACCAACTAGATCTCCTTCCCCACTTGTCAAAGTAAACATGGTTTAAATTTGCGTAAGTGTATGTGGAACCAGCTGCAGGACAACAGTCTCACTGCTGAGTTTTGAGCACTGAGAGACTTGTGGTCTTTTATCTGTTGTGGCAATGAGTTCCATAGCCTAGACACAGCATCTGAGACAGTTTACTCTCCCGTGCTCATGAGTCTCTCCCCACTAATCAAGTTTCTTATTTCCAGTGGAACATAACAGTTCTTCAAAGTCATGACAACAGAGGAAGAGATGATTTTTCAGATATTCAGAGCCTTCCATGGGTCTATCAAGTGAGAGGCCTTGACTTGGACTCTGTATTCAGTGGAGAGCAAGTGCAGAGTGGAGTACTGGGATGATGTGTTCATAGCAACCTGCGTTGCTAAGTGAATAGGAAACTGCCATTTGTATCAGTTTGAGCTTTTTTGGGATGTGTGGTTTCATCCCTAAATATGAGCTGCAATAACCAAGCCTGTAGCTCAAATACATGGGTCACCTTGGCAGGCTTGCGTTCAACAGGATGGAGCACAATCTTGTGGCCACTCACAGATGGAAATGGATGTTTTTCAAAGCTATGACTATTAGGACATTCAGTGGCAGAGAGTCCATCAGGACCCCAAGACTGCAAAGCAACTTCACATGTAGATGGTCTCAATAGAGGGGGATATTATGGAAGAGGCAAATCCTCTTCCACAATAAATCATGTTCATCTGTATGTCTGATAATTCTGTTCTTTACTATAATTTAAGAACATAAGAACGGCCATACTGGGTCAGACCAAAGGTCCATCAAGCCCAGTATCCTGTCCTCTGACAGTGGCCAATGGCAGGTGCCCCAAAGGAAATGAACAGAGAAGTTAACATCAAGTGATCCAACCAATTTGCATGATACTTAAGTTAGGCTTACCGACCTGTAATTAACAGGATCACCTTTGGAGCCTTTTTTAAAAATTGGTGTCACGTTAGCTCTCCTCCAGTCATCTGGTACAGAATGTGAAAGGATTTACAGTGACTGCTAACTGCAGTCAGCAGTGAAAGGATTTGACAGAATCTGAAACAGTTTCAATGCTCATGAAAATGAGGAACAGAGAGCACTGACTAAACTAGGTATATGGCGTGCAAGCTTCTCTGACACAGCTCTCAGTCCTGATGTGTAGCACCCCCTAGGATATTCCAGTCCTGGGCTCCCCAGACACACAGCTACACTGATACCCTCAATCCCAGCCTACATGCCCTCTGCAGTTCCAGTCTTGAGCTCCCCCTACCAAGACTGACAATTGCACCCAACCCTGATCAGCAGTACTCCCTAGCCTTTGTGTTCTAGACTCCTCATGAACACAGCTCTGCTACTACTCCACAATCCCAAACTGCAGTATTATTCTAATCCTAAATGTTCCCTGCACAAAGACTGCTAGTTGTTCTATGTAGTGGTTTTTGTGAACAGGAACTAGGGAAAGACCAAGCATTTCACACCTGAACAAAAACGGATATGAACCCAGACAATTTAAAGGGCAATCCACAAAGCTTGTGAAAATATGTATAATAGCGTGGTGAAGACAAATTAGTAAGAGAATATATGCTTACAGCACATTAAAAGTTTAGAACCAATCCTCTGAAAAAACCGATCATCCTTCATTCAACTGCCAAGCCCCAAGTTCAGCTGAAGACCTCACTAACAATTAAACCCTGGGCAGGAAGCTGTCAGAAAATGCTGGGTTTAAGGGTTAGTGAGGGGGCACAGTTTCATGGGGAAATTGTAAACTGGGGATAGGGCTAGAAGGAAGAGCCAATTTCTCAATGGTTTATTCAGAAATGTATCTTAGATTGTGAGCTTGTTGGGGCAGGAGGCTATGTCTTTATCAACGTTTTGTACAGTCAAGCACACTGGGCCTTCAGTTAATGTTAAATAAGTATTTGGAATCAAGCTGCTCTAGTCCTTTAAAGATCTGGCTCTCAGACAGTCAGACACACAGAGCAGCTTTGCAGTTAACCTTTTCGCTACAAGACTTCAAGGAAAGCAAAGAGTCCAGGGCTTTGCAAATGTAGCCATTTGTCAACATTAGTAGAACCACTCTAAGGCCTTGTCTACACTGTCTACACTGCCACTTTACAGCGCTGAAACTTTCTCGCGCGGGGTGTGAAAAAAACACCCCTCTGAGCGCTGCAAGTTTCAGCACTGTAAAGTGGCAGTGTAGACAGTGTACCAGCGCTGAGAGCCGCGCTCCCAGAGCTGGGAGTACTCCCCTCGTGGGGGTGGGTTTTTTACAGTGCTGGGAGAGCTCTCTTCCAGCTCTGGTGCCACGACTACACAGCCATGTTAAAGCGCTGCCGTGCACTTTAACATTGCTAGAGAAGACATACCCTAAGTGCAAACAGCTCAAGAGATTTGAAAACATCCTTTCACTGAGAATGGCATGAACAATGGCACAGTGTGACACAAACACTCAGGTATGATGAAACCAGTTTCCTTCTGCTGGAGTATTCTTGTTCTCATGACTACTTTTATCTGGAGGCTCTGAAACATACAACCCTCTGATAAAACAGTTGAAGATTTGCACAACACACCACTACAGAGATACACCAGCATTGGCTCAGGACACAAACAGGCTGTGGCGAGGCCCTGTAATCACAAGGTGCAAGTGATTGGACAGACAGATTAGAAGAGCGCGTCATGCAGCCACAGTTTGCAGGGGGATTTTGGGTTTGCTGTAATGCTTCAGCATTCTGCTTCACTGACCACAATCCCCAGCCTGACAAAGGGGCAGGAATCCAGTGTCTGGGCACATTAACATTAACAGTGCAAAATGCAAAAGTAGAAATTTCACTGACCAGGAGGTAAAGCAACTGAATCTTTGCTTGCTGGCCTAGGGCATCACCACATTGTCTGATTTTAGAGCATCCCATATTGGCTTCTGACCACTTCATGGTACAATTCGTCAGTAAGACAACATGTTTCCATGCAAGGGTCAGTGCTCATTTTACCTCATGCCCAAAAGATGAAGCCGCTGTCACAGCAGAGTGTTCCTACAGAGATCAGAATGGTTCTGCATCATAAGGGTATCTGTTAAGTACAAGACCAGACTCCCTTAGAAAGCTCATGTTGTCCACCAACTATAAACCTAAACAAACATTCTGAATGTGCTGGACTCCACGAGAGCAGTATCCAACCTCTCTAATGAGCCTAGCGCTGTAGCTGCCAAACCCCATTTCCTGTCTCTCTGAAGTAGTCTGAACTGGTTTATCTTTAACTTTCATTTCTGCTCCCATGAAGCTGCTGGTGCAGGGCTGGAGAGAAACAGACTTGCTGGAGAGTTTGCTGAACTATTCCAGCTTCCATCCTTTCACATATATTTCTCATGAACTAGGCAAGTTTCCCTTTCACTGTCCCCCACCACAGTCCCTTCCACCCTTGGATATTAACCCATCAGTTCACTACATTTCCAGCAGTTGGAACATCTCACCAAATTACAATGAAAATGGGATACCAGCAGCATCTGAGAAACCCACCTGGTACCCACAGGTCCCTGGAGAGCTACACCCACAAATTTTCCTTGGGGATATTCTGTGGATTGGAAAGGTCAGGAGGAGCAAAATAAGACCCAAGGCTTTCATTTCGTATGGCCCAGTTAAAGACAAGTATGTTTTGGATGGATTCCAAATAAGAGACCCTTTTCCCTCCTCCTAAACAATCGACTATCTCAGTAGCTCTCCCCAAGTCCAAGAGTCTGCATGTGTCCATGGCAGCCAATGCAGCCTCTCTCCAAGCTGCACAACACGCACACTTGGTTTGTAAGAAGGGCAGTGGCTGCATCCTCCATGATAGCAGCCAGTCACACAGGTTATGGCCATGTCAGGACTAATCCAATGAGTAAGGCAGTTAGTCACTTTCAGATGATGAAATAAATATTCTCCAAATTCAGCCACCATCCGAGGTCCTTCAGGGCTGGACAAGTGAAAACTGGAATCATGACATGGGGAGTGGAAATCAATGCCAAACTCGCCAAAAAAAAAAATCACTAACCAGTTGCCTGGAAATCAAACACCTTCTATACTTTGGGAGTTGGTCCCAAAGGCTTCTTACAGAGGTGGATTATGTTGTCCAAAACAAGAAGTGTCACTTCAGCCCCCCTGGCCTCCAGAGTATCCCGCACACAGCTTGTAAAAAGCATACCTAACCACTTGTTGGCTGAGGAGAGGGGAAGCTTTCTGGCCAGTACCAGGCAGGAAGGAGGTTAGGGCAAGATTGAAATTTACAAAACTGGCCAGTTCCCTCTTGTTCATAGTTTTCTGAGAAGGAGATGCAACTGACCAGATTCTTGCTTCCCTCTACTGACTGACTCATCTCTCTCCTTCAGAGTGATCCCCCAGCAACAGAAAACCAAATTCCTGCCTCTGTGGCTGCTTCTCATAGCATATGGTATGAACCCTCCTTGGGTCTCACTAGCATAATTCAGTTTGAGACTAGAAACACCGCTGAAGTCTAATGCTAGTACAGCTTGGAGAGAAGAGGATGTGAATAGTTCAAGGTAGAGATGCCCAAACTTCACTCAATTGCTGCACTGAGAGCTTACCAGAAGCTGGAGGCAAACTATACCCAACTGGTATCAAATTGCTGCCACTCTTATCTTTAACAGATGTGCATCCCTCAAAAATTACAAGGTCTTGGTACACAGTGCAACCTGTGAAGACTACAAGTCCTAGCACCTAATGCCCCATCTTGAGTTGAGCAGTCTTCATTAGCTGATTAATTTACTGGGCAGTGGCAGGAGCAATGTTGGGAGGGGATGAATAGCCAAAGCCTCAGGCATTTAATTTAAACATCAATCCCCATATTTCACCATTAGTGCTGTGCCATTAAAGCAAATTTTAAGATCCCTGCACCTCCAAGCCACATGATTGCAAGTTCTTTCCTTCCCACTGCACTACCCAAAACTATATACTTCACACCACAGCACTATCTACTGTTCAGCTTCCCAGAACACAAGCCATATCAAAGGTCACCACAAATCTGCATGACATTTACACACCATCTTCCCTCCCTTCCCATACTCAGCTTTCCAAACAACAAGACAAGGAAAATATGATTAAACTGCAGTTTTGTCTATGCACTTGTATGGCCCGCAACCCCACGGTATTTGATCACCTTACTAGCTATCACGGAAATATCTCCATTCGGTATCAGCTTCATATTGTGTATATATCAGAACCAGCTACAGCACCTCAAGTGCCACTGTGTATAGTTCTACAGCAGTTACAAAGGATTTTGGGGGAAACATCTGGAAGCCCAGTGAACAAGCCCCATGAAATCCAACATCCAGCAGTGTGTTGATGACAACTGAATCACTTCCTCCATTTCCTTCACTTTTTATTAACCGCCGAAGAGGCTTGCTTGTACTGTGATCCTGTTCGATGTTAAATTAAGAAAGGCTGAACTGGCTTGTACTTGGATGGTAGACCATACAAGGAACACACATATACTGCCTGAAGTTGGTTTGGGAATAAAGTTCGTGGAGCTCTTCCTTCTGTATCAGTACTGAACCAGAGCCTGGCACTATGGGACGCTGTGCTGCTAGATGTGTGTATTTTAGATAAGATACAAAAATGACAATTACATGGGATCACTAAAGATTTCATGGTACTTTTCAGAACTGTCAGGGCTGCTCTCCAGACCAAATTCCAAATCAGGTAATTATATTTCGCCTCCCTAAATTTACCCCCTGCTGTTGCAACTGGAACTGAGATTCTCCTTTACTTTTCCCCCCTAGACTATTGCGTGGTGTCACTTCATGCTAGTAAACACCTGCCACCTTCCTCACCAGAAGCGGCTGCATTTCAGGTGACCCCTGCACACAGTTTACTTCTGGAACAAGAGATTCTAAAAACCCAAGATCAATAACCAACGTTCAAGTATAATCAGTGCAATAGGAGTCAACCATATGGAAGAGTTAAACAGACTTGATCCCAACAGGTTTTTTACCTGAGATGCTGCTGCTGCACCACCGCCTACATCACTGTACCACTGTTCAGAGTCAAATGAGGTGGTTTTGCAGCAGCAACAGGACAAACATGACAGAATAGGAGACCAGAGCATGCACACACACTACAGTGCTGGGTGCTACAAGAAAATAAACTATATGACAGAGGTCAGATGTAACCTTAAGGCTCTTATTCCTTATCTTGGAATCCCGGTCTACAGACTTTTTGGGGAGAGGGAAGAGAAGAGATACATAGGAATTGCCATAGTTGATTAGATCTAAGGTCCATCTACTGCAGTATCCTGTCTCCAACACTGACCAGCCCCCATATTAGGGAGATGTGGAATAATCTAACCCCAGACCATGTCTCATGATGCTATTTATTACTTAGTAATCCAATCTCTAATTCCTGAATCACAAGGATTAATATAACTTTCAAAACGTTGTTAGCTCTCAATTTTCTGTGACAATGAGCTCCACAGTTTAACTGAGCATTAAGCATAAGAACAGCCGTACTGGGTCAGACCAAAGGTCCATCTAGCCCAGTAGCCTGTCTGCCGACAGTGGCCAATGCCAGGTGTCCCAGAGGGAATGAACAGAACAGATAATCAACAAGTGATCCATCCTGTCACCCATTCCCAGCATCTGGAAAACAGAGCCTAGGGACAACATCCCTGCCCATCCTGGCTAATAGCCACTGACTAACCTATCCTCCATGAACTTATCTAGTTCTTTTTTGCATTGTGTCAAAAAGTATTTCCTTTCATCAGTTCTGAAATTGCCACATGTCACGATTTCTTTGAACGTCACCTTGTTTTTTATAATACAGGGAGAACAGAAACTGTTGACCTACCTTCTCTGCACCATTTATCTGATATATTTTTATCCTGTCCCTGCTTATTCATCTCCTTTCTATGGAGCTCATTCCACCTGGAACAATTAAATTCAGGAGAGTAGGTGGAAGCAGTATGTGAAGACCGCTCCATAAAGCATAACTAGGGACGGCAACATACACGGGCCCAGAATGGATCCATTGCAAGGCAACCCCATGGGAGAAGCACAGACCCCTTGGGATATATTACATACATATAGTGGCTCACCTACCAGGAAGTCACTTAAACAAAAACCAAACTAATTTGGCAAGAATTAAATAAAAACAATGCGCCAGTGCTGCTCACTTTTTCACCTGCTGAGATTCAGCCATGGGTAGTTTGGACTTTGTAAAAACTGTTCCTCACTCAGTTTGAGGGATCCATCTCAAGTTAATCCCACCTCATTGTCTAGATGATAGAGCTCATCATCTTGCCCCCACACTTCAGAAAAGAACATGTAGTGACACTGCGTCCTATGTGAACAGTGGTAGTGAGAGGAGGGATGGGAGAACTCAGTAAAGTCCCTAACCTAACCCCTTCACACCTGCTCCAGTTCCAGAAATTTTTGCAGTGTTTTCCCAACCATGAGGTTTCTTAACAACATTGTGTCTACAAGCCCCTTACAAGCACACCTGGATTCCCTTCTGAGAATCCCACAAAACATTTCCCATATATATCCTAGGTTCTGGATTTTTCTTCTCATTTTCTATTAGAGAAGCTTGCACAAAAATAGAATCTCAGTCCCTTTGAGCTTGTCAGCTCCATCTCTTTAGTCCCACACGAAGGCATCTACCTGTGATCGCATTATCTTTTCTTCAGTGATGTCACAAAAGACTCTGCATAATTAAATCCTATTATCCCTGACACTGCTTGGAAGAGCCAATACAAGCTTGGAGGCCTGTTAAATTTCAGACTGAGCTAGAAATGGATACAATGCAGGTCTTCAATGACTGCTTAAACTGTCCCTGTAATTGAACAGAAGCCACTTTCTCCCTATGGTGGAACATGTGACATGTGAATGTGTTAAACGGCCTGCAGTGGTCAGGGATTTCAGATTCTCCCTTCCACCTGAGGTCAGATTCTCCCTTCCCTCTCTGGTTGCTGCTATTTAGGAAATAGCAACTTGTGACACTGTTTTCTTACTGACTGTAGGGGTGAGGAGAGGAATTCTGCCATGAAGGGAATTAGGCAAGATTAACACAAACTGGTGCAGCCTAAGGGAGAACAGAATGCATATCAACTCTCAGCTGAGGGCCTAGGCATTCAGCACAGGCAAGGCAAATACAGACTCCCACATTGACTAGTTAACACTGAGAATCCCATCTGTTTTCGAAGAGAGGCTACAGCAGGAATTGCAGGATTGCATCCAAACTAGTCAGCACTGACAGGTCCTCAGTGTCAACCTCATGAGCACTTATAAAGCTAGCTGCTGATTACCTGCTATTTATTCTCCTTCCACCTCGCCACCCACACCCAACCCTCTTTTCTCTGATGAAAGAGAACCCCGCCCTGTCCCCAAACAACCTACATCTACTTAAAAAAAGAACAGAAGCCCAGATCACAACTTCAGAATGAGTTATAAAACTCAATTTCCAAACATGTAAGCCACAAAACTGGCACTAACCAGTGAAGCATAAGCCACTGATACCACAATGAGTACCGGAGACACAGCCATCATCAGGCCTCCAGAGCAGGTAAAAATACAGGACAACAAAATACAGTTAAGCATCCGGAGCAAGACTAAGAACCAGGTCCACCCATACAGTATTTAGAGACCAGACGATTCAGGGCCTCAAGTCACAGAGTCTGCCCAGGTGCACATCTGTGTACTACTACCGGAACTGCTATAACCCCTTTGACAGGAGTCTGTTTTCTGAACATGTTATCTGTCAGCCAATTTATAATAGTGACATACAAGCCAATTCTTAGAAAGCCCCTCCTATGGCCCCTCCAGAGGCAGGAGCATTGTCAAACTCTAAGCATGTCTGTTGAAAAACTGCTCCCAGTTCTCCTCCTCATAGAAGAAGGTGGCTTCAATGAGCCAGTCTGAGAAGTAAATTCACTGACCAGCTCAAACGCAAACAAAGCTGTCAGTAGCACAAGCTGATATGACAATTTTCTGCTCTAAACACCAGAGCTGGCCAGACGTGGACATACTATAATGAGTTTCAAAGATTAAACTAAATATATTGCCAGATTTATAGATACACTTTACTTCCTCGAGAATGGAGTTATCTGGTCCTGCCTACTGCCCACTTCCTTCAACCAAAAAACGAAGACATCTGCAGTAACTAGACAGACAAAGGAAAAGACAGAAGAGCAAACAATGAGAAAAAGTGAGCGCAGACTAGTACTGGACTAGCCGACATTGGAAGTCAATTTACAGTAAGAGCCTCCAGACTCTCATCATACCCAATTTAACTCAATCCACCTCCTGCTGGGATGCCCCAGATATAAATATTCTGTCAGCATCCAGCAAGATATTGGCACTTCAGAATGGAAACCAATCCCAAGCACTGTCAGGATTCACTGTACAGCAGCCCTCCTCGAAGTTCATGATCTCTTGCCAACCTTCTACCACAAACAGGTCCTGGGGCGCCTTATCTCCAGACAGAATTCCCCAGAACATCCACAGACAATCAGATGAAAGGCTTTCCCTACAGGAGTAGCTGGTCTTGACCAAGCCCCAGAGACATAATGCCAGTGGGAAGACCCTTATGTGCATCTGCACAAAGAGAAATCATTGAGTCAACCAGAATAAAGTCATGCAATTGTGTAAACTGACACACAGAACATGGCCCCCATTACCTTTCCAGCAAACCTAACATGTTCCTTTTCCTAGCTGATCCAGTCCACTCACAGGGACAAGTGGGGGCAGAAGTTAGCAAGAGCAATGCCCTCCTTCCACCATTCCAGTAGAAGAACCATCATGCAATACACTATTTTGATTTCTCTCTCCATCCATCTGGACCTCTCCAGACCTTGTCCCCAACCCTCCGCTTCAACACCCCTCCACCCCATGCATTCCTCTGAATTTGTCCCAAACTTACTTGATTCCCTTTGCCACTGTCTAATCCTGCAATAGGTACCACACGCTCTCCATTGTCTCCTCTCTCCTTCCCCCTTCCCTACAATGCCAACACTAGTGCCCACTCCTTCCCACCAGGCCTGCTCAACCACAGGCCAATCCTCTTCCCCACCTGGCCCCTGATGGCCAGGGCCCATCTGCATTCACTGCCCAACTGTAAGGAGCCTTGCTCCCCAGCACTCAGCCACCCCCACCCCGGCCCCACACTCCAGCCCCCACCAGCCCCCACTCCAGCACTCAGCCACCCCCACCCCAGTCCCATATTCCAGACCTCACCAGCCCCCCTAGCCTTCACCCGTCCCCACCCCCCTTCCAGCACTCAGTCACCCCCACTCCAGCCCCCAGCCACCCCCACCCCCCTTCCAGCACTCAGTCACCCCCACCCCAGCCCCACACTCCAGCCCTCACCAGCCCCATCCCAGCCCTCACCCACCCCAGCTCCCCTCCAACACTCACCTGCCCCCAACCACCCCCCCCGGCAGAACCCCCTCCCCCAGACCAGCTCGACCAACACCATCACCCCTAAACCCCCCCTCCACCACGGTCGGCCCCCCGCACTCACCCAGACCGGCTCGCCAAGCCCCACCTCAGCCGGGGCTGCCTCCCAAACCCGGCTACGCCAACGGACTGAACCCAACCGCCAGCTCCCGCCGCTGTCACCCCCCCCCCCCCAGCAGACTCACGCGCCCCCCCCCCTCGCGCCCGCCCCCGGCCCGGCACTGCTCGCTCCCCCCGCGCGCCAGCACTCCCCCCCCCCCCCGCGCGCTCCTCCCCCCGGCCCGGCACTGCTCCCCCCCCCGCACCCCGGCACTGCTCGCTGCCCCCCCCCCGCGCTCCTCCCCCCGGCCCGGCACTGCTCGCTGCTCCCCCCCTCCCCCGGCCCGGCACTTCCCCCCCGCGCTCCCCCCGGCCCGGCACTGCTCGCTGCTCCCCCCCTCCCCCGGCCCGGCACTTCCCCCCCCCCCCCCCCCGGCCCGGCACTGCTCGCTGCCCCCCCCCCCCGGCCCGGCACTGCTCGCTGCCCCCCCCCGGCCCGGCCCGGCACTCCCCCCCCGCGCTCCCCCCGGCCCGGCACTCCCCCCCCGCGCTCCCCCCAGCCCGGCACTCCCCCCCCCGCGCTCCCCCCGGCCCGGCACTCCCCCCCCCGCGCTCCCCCCGGCCCGGCACTCACCGCGCTTGTCCAGCTCGTAGCCCACCAGCACGAAGTAATCCGCCAGCCGGGCCATGGCGAGGCCTGGCCGAGCCGGGAGCAGCGAGACGCGGGCGCTGGGGCGGGGCCCGGCGGCTCATACCCCGGCCAGAGCGGCCGCCCCCACGTCAGACTCAACCCGGCGGCGCCGAGCCCCAGCCGCCGCCATCTTCCCTCAGCCAGACCCAGCCCGGGCAGGGCGCCGGGCGCATGCGCGGGGAAGGCCCCGGGGCGGGGTTTCGGGTGGACAACATGGCCATTGGCCGCCACGCGGCGGGGGGTGGGGCCCGGCGGGGACGGGAGCCATGCGGGCCGCAGGCTGGAGGGAGGGGGGACTATTGCCCCAACCACAGAGACCCCCCCCGGCCGGGCCGGGCTGTGCCGCGGGGCGGAGTCTTACCCCACAGAGACCCCCCCCTGGCCGGGCCGGGCTGTGCCGCGCCGCGGGGTCTTACCCCACAGAGACCCCCCCTGGCCGGGCCGGGCTGTGCCGCGGGGCGGAGTCTTACCCCACAGAGACCCCCCCCGGCCGGGCCGGGCTGTGCCGCGGGGCGGGGTCTTACCCCACAGAGACACCCCCCCCTGGCCGGGCCGGGCTGTGCCGCGCCGCGGGGTCTTACCCCACAGAGACCCCCCCTGGCCGGGCCGGGCTGTGCCGCGGGGCGGGGTCTTACCCCACAGAGACACCCCGGGCCGGGCTGTGCCGCGGGGCGGGGGCGGGCTCTTACCTCATAGACCCCCGGCCGGCTGTGCCGCGGGGTCGGGGTCTTACCTCATAGACCCCCCCCCCCGCCCCCTGCGAGGCTGTGCCACAGGGAGGGGGAGTTACCCCCCCACACACAAACACACCTGGCCAGGCTGTGCCACAGGGTGGGGGTATTACCCCATAGGCCATCCCCTAGCCAGGCTATGCCACAGCATAGTGGTGTTACCCCATAGATCCCCCTGGCCAGGCTGTGCCCCTGGGAGGAAGTATTACTCCATATCCCTGCCCAGGTAGAGCCCCACTCCTACAGCCAAGCAGAGGAGGGACATGTTGTCACCATAGATCCCCCGAGCTAGACAAGCAGTGCCACAGGGAGGGGGATATTACTCCATACATCCCCCCTCTCTCCCCTAGCCAGGCTGTGCTCTGGGGAAGAGATTTTACCCCATCCCCATTTTCCCCACTCCCCAGGTAGGACTGCAGTAGAAATTCTTCAGCTTACTGAGAGACCATGTGCAAAGCCACATCCCCATGGACTGATTCTTCCAGCCCCAGAGATCTCCAGGGATCGGGGAGGGCAAGAGGGATGAATATCTTCAAGAGAGCCCAAAGGATGAGAGCTAATGCTCTGTCCCAGAGCCCACAGTCTCAGTGGAGCAGCAGGTTCAGGGTTCTCTTGCACTGGAGTCTCTCTGCCCCAGATTAAGCATCTCTACGAGAGAAAGTTCTGCTCTCAAGTCAGGAACAAACTATGGAGAACAACAATAATATTGCATTGCCCATGTGGGTGTAATATCTCAGAACTCTTTCCAGGTTGTATACATGAATCGCTTCACCACTGAAATGCAGCTGGCTCTGTGGTGGAGCGTGGCAGCTGTTTTAACGGGACACAACAACGCAGTATAGGGTGCAAGGCAGGAAGGGAATCGTCTACCCAGTAGAAACTGCCAGGAAACAAGAACGGTCTGTGCTGCTTCAAATTTAGTTCTAGGCCTTTCCTCGCCTTTTCTGCTCTCATGGAGGGGACTAGACCTGCCCTCTGCAGGGTGGGTGAGGAGGTGAAAGACAGGTGTGGGTCAGGAGCACCCAGGAAAGGAGCGGAGGCCTCACATCAAGTGGAGGTTGAGATGAAGGAACAGCAGCCCCAGCGATGCTGGCTGTGGCTGGGATTCAGCTGAGACATCCCAAAGCCTTTAGCTCCCTTCACTGGGCACATCTTGCAGTTCTGAAATGCGCTGGTATTTTACTCTGCACTTCGACTGACCTTTCAGCCTTGGATCCCAGAGATGCTGAAAAAAAGACCAGGCATTTCTGTCCTGAAAATGGTGCCTGCCCATGCCCCTGGGGGCTAGCAAAGTGTCGTTCTCCTCACTGCATAGAGAAGAGAAGGGACTTGCCCAAAATCACACACAGAAACCCTCCGGGTTCCTACTCCTGTCCTTAGCCCCATGAAACTTAAACCCCTGCCTCTCATCAAACAAGATAAACTTTTGCCCTCAGTCTCCTGTGGGTACTAGAGGCCTAGGTGGCGATAGGGTTGCCAACTTTCTAATTCCAGAAAACGGAACACCCTTGCCCCGCCCACTGCCCTGCCCCTTCCCTGAGGCCCTGTCCCGCCCCTTCCAGAGGCCCTGTCTCCTGCTCGCTCCATCCCCCCCTCCCTCTGTCGCTTGCTCTCCCCCACGCTCTCTCACATGCTCACTTTCATTGCAAGCATAGGCACCGATTTTCCCTCTTTCGCCTGGGTGCTCGACCCCATCTCTGCCCCCACTCCACCCCTTCCATGTGGCCCCACCCCCGCCCCGCCTCTTCCCACCCCTTCCCTGTCCCCATTCCAACCCCTTTCCCAAAGTCCCCGCCCCAACTCTGCCCCCTCCCTGCCAATATTCCAACTCCTTCCCCAAATCCCCACCTCATCCCCTGAGCGCACCATGTTCCTGCTCCTCCCCTTCCCTCCCAGAACGTGCTAACGGGGAAACACGTTCCGGGCGGGAAACGCTGGGAGGTAGGCGGAAGAGCGGGGACGCGGCACGCTCAGGGGAGGAGGAGGAGGTGGGGCGGGGGGGAGGGAAGCTTGGCTGCCGGTGGGTGCAGAGCACCCACTAATTTTTCCCCGTGGGTGCTCCAGCCCTGTGACTGCAAGGCTCAAACACGCATATTTATTGTTTTGACAGATGTATTATGCTAAGTTCAGGCAGGGGTGAAAGTAACTTAAAGGACTTACCAGTACGCCGGAGTCCTGAGTGGGGCATGGCCTCAACTGGAAGAAGCGAGGATTTAAAGGGCCCGATGGGGCCACTGCAGGGAACCCCGGGCCCTTTAAATCGCCTCTGGAGCTCCGGCGGCGGGACTCAGATGGCGCTTTAAAGGGTCCAGGGCTCCTCGCAGGGGCTGGAGCTCCGGGACCTTTAAATCCCCACCCAAGCCTGGCTGCTGGAGCTCCAGTGGTGATTTAAAGGGCCCGGGGCTTCCCGCAGCGGCTGGAGCCATGGGCCCTTTAAATCACCACCGGAGAAGCAAGTCCAGTCCATACCGCTGTACCATACCGTACCAGCTTACTTTCACCTCTGAGTTCAGGTTTTATTTGCAGTGATGAGGGATGTGGGTGCGGGGGGGTTGGGACAGGGAGGGATGCAGTGACCGGGATGAGGGTGCAGTGGGGTTGGGACTGGGAGGGATGCAGTGACGGGAGATGGGGGTGCATGGGGGTTGGGACGGGGAAGGATGCAGTGATGGGAGATGGGGGGCAGGGGGGTTGGGACAGGGAGGGTTGGAGTGATGGGAGATGGGGGCGCATGGGGGTTGGGATGGGGAGGGATACAGTGATGGGAGATGGGGGTGCAGGGGGGTTGGGACAGGGAGGGTTGGAGTGATGGGGGTTTGGGGGGGTTGGGATGGGGAGGGATGCAGTGAGGGGGGATGAGGGTGCAGTGGGGTTGGGACTGGGAGGGATGCAGTGATGGGAGATGCGGCTGCAGGGGGGTTGGGACAGGGAGGGTTGGAGTGATGGGAGTGTGGGGGGGTTGGGATGGGGAGGGACGCAGTGAGGGGGAAGAGGGTGTAGTGGGATTGGGACAGGGAGGGATGCAGTGAGGGGGGGTGGGGGTGCAGCCCCATTCACAGCTCTCAGAGACGGGGATACACACACCTCGAACTCCTGGTGCCGGCGATGGGGCGACAGACAGACCGTGGTTGGCCGCAGGGCACGGGACGCAGTTTGAGCCCAGCCACACGAGGAGCGTGAGGAGAAGAAGCCGGGCAGCAGCGGGAGAGACGCACCACACGACCCCTCAACAGCCGCCTGCTGCGCACTCATGAGTCACACTCATGCTAGCTCCTCCCCTGCTCTGACCCAGCCAATGGGAGGTGAGGGGCGGGGCAGCATGTGGACCCCACTGGCCACCCCTAAGGCTAGGAGCCGGACATGCCGGCTGCTTCCTGATCTGGGAGCTACGCGGCGTGGTGGCGCTGCCAACCACACAGTCAACGGCCCGGTCAGCGGTGCTGACTGGAGCCACCAGGATCCCTTTTTGACCAGTTGTTCCAGTCCAAAACCGGACACCTTGTCACCCTGCGTGGCAAAGAGTCTTCAGCTTTACCCACGCCCATTTCTCTGGCCTGGGCCCCCCAACTGCTAGCTAGCAGCATGGGGAAGCAAAGAAGCGCTGTGCATCCAGTGCCCGAGATCATAGTTTCCCCACCCCCCTTCCAGCCCCCTAGTCACTGCCAGGTTGCTGTTATATTGTCAGGTTCAAGGTGGTGAGTGTGGGAGCATGTGACCTGCCAAGCTCGTCCCCACCCATCTAGTCTGACAGCTTCTGCTCTTGATTCATTGCTGCCCAAAAGGCAGGTCGACAAGTCCAAGCCGCCTCCCCAGGAGGCAGCAGGGTTTCTGAGCCAGGAAAGTCATTTCTGTCCCAGTTCTGGTTCTCCACAGACATCCCCTCTTCGGGGTGGCCCTCTAGGTAGAGAGGGAGACACACCCCTTTTCCCTCTTTCTCCTGCTGTACTGAGTCCAGCACGGTCAGGGGGCCAGCAGCCATGCACTTAGTGGCCCAGAATCACGTTCCATTGTCATTCCAGGGCAGTAGGGTCCATAGGTTCCTCTGCTGCCCCTCCAGATGGGCTGTCCAGGGGGCCCAGGTCCCCAGCAGAGCTTCAAGGGGTTGGTTTGTTTCCATTCACATGCTACAGGCTGCTTCGCTACTGCCTGAAGTCAGCAAGGGTGACTCACAGGAGGAGGCAGGCTGAGGGCACTGGGAAGGACTGGTAACTTCTATGAGGTAGGTGACAGGCACCAGGAGCCCCTCCTCCTCTTTGCGATGACAGAGCGGATGTATTTGGGGCTGGCTATACACATGCCGTGTTGAATATCTGTTCATGGTCGTGGCCAGAGGCCCCAATCAGGATCAGGGCGTCACCGTGCCTCGGTGGGTCACAACGGAGAATGCCAAGTTCAGGACAAACTGCTGGGGAAAAGGGCAGATACCCCAAAACTGGTGATTATTCTTCCATGAGATACACCAAACCAGTAACCAAAGTAAACTTCTGTCTCACCACACTGGCTAACAAGAAGTCAGAAAAGCAGCCTCCTTAGGTATTCGAGTCCTGAATTCAACACCCAGACACTAGACTTAATGATGAGTGGTTATTTAAAACCAATTTAATCAATCTTCTGATCCCAGAGGACCAGCCACATACCCAGGTCAATATACAACTCAGATCTTACCCAATAATCACGCTGTTATCAATCTTTTAGTATCTAATATCTAAACATTTATAAAAAGAAAGGGGAAAAATGGTGAGAGTTAAAATTGGTTAAAGGAATCAAATACGTACAACAATTGCAAGGTTCTTGGTTCAGGCTTGAAGCAGTGATGGAATAAATTTCTGGATTGTTAAGTCTCCGGTTGCTTCCAAATCATTGGGCGGTCCTCAGTCCCTTGGTTAGAATGCTCCCATTAGTGTAAGTCCATAGTCCAGAAGTTTGAGCAGGAAAGAGGCAAAATGGAGATGTTTCCAAGGCCTTTTATAGCTTCTGCCAAGTGAAGGGAAATCCATTGTTCTAATGTGTGGAAAATTACAGGTAACAAGATGGGGTTTGGAATCACATGGGCAAGTCACATGTCCATGCATGCTTTGCTTAGTCATAGCATAGTGCTGGCTAAATACCTTGTGGGTGTTACCACAGGAGCAAACACATCAAAATACAGGTACATAGTTAATATTCATAACTTCAGATACAAAACTGATACATGCATACAAATGGCGTAATCATATTAAGCAAATCATAACTTTTCCGTAGACATCTTACATGCCACACTTTGTACAAGGTTTGTTGCAATTATATAACAGTGGTAGCAACAATGATCGACATGGTCATATTTTAATCAGATAACATCACACAGGGCTCCGCTGTGGAACAAACCCGTGGGAAGACAAGGTCGCATGGGCCAGAAGGACTGCCTTTGGCCACAGCTGTACACAGAGAAGTGTTGAACCATACATGGGGGCTTGCTGACTCCAACTGCTGCAGTAGGTAGTTATGGAATAACCTTCCTGTGCCCTCGAGTGAGAGGCTGGTTTCTGCCCTGAAGCAGGAGGGTTTATAGCCCTTCCAAAACCCTTAAGGGATATTATAATTCCAGCTCTTCTCCTTATCCATATAAATGTCCAGTCCTTTTCTAAACTGGGGGTTCCCAGTGCAATTCCTAATGGACCCATGTCCTGACAAAACACAGTCAAAAGTGCCACCAATTGTCCACCTGGTTAGTAGTCCCATCAGAGAGGCCAAGGACAGAATGGGTCATGGAGACCCTGGACTCTCACGCACCCCCGCACTATCCAGACAGGACTGAGGTGCGCTTGAGCAAGTGAGATAAATCCCTTCAGTCTGCTCTACACAGAGGTCTTCTATTGGAAGAAGAATGTCAGCTATGGGGATGAGGTTTTTTTGTTTGTTTGTTTGTTTTGTTTTTGTTTTTTTTACAGATATAGTTATTCCAGTACAACTCCTAGTGTAGATATCAAGGTGTCTTACGCTATACCGTTTATTCCCCTTCCCCTACGGGAATAGCAATACCACTATAAAACACTTTCATACTTCACCAACATTACTGCATCCACACTGGGGGAGTGTTATGCCGCTTTAACCTAAGTATCCTTAGAGGTGTACAACTTTTTAGGTTAGACCAGGCCTTAGATAGTCGAGAGGTAGGTTTAACCCATTCTGTCCAGCAGAGGGCAATGATGCTCAGGACAGGCCCCCTCTGCCTTGCTCCTGCCCTGCCTCACAGGGCACCAGTGCCAGAATGACTCTCCCTGACGCTTGGGGCCAGTATGCCGATGCATCAGCACTATGACTGTGTCCTTGGGAACAGAGCTATGAGTCAGTGTGGATAAATCATCCTCTCCCATACGGGACGTGGGGAGCGTGCTAAGTGGCCTGGCCTCTCTCCAGTCTCACAGCATCGCTTGCTCTGCACGCATTGCTGGGGGAGTTGCATGCTGTCACTCACGTTCCTCCACACAGCGGTGAGGTGGGCCAATCTCGCTCTGAAAGCTCTCGGGGCCAGCACATGCTGCTCCCCGGGCTGCAGACCACCCCTGGGTACACCTCAGCCTGAACACTCAGGGGACAGAGGGCTTCCTGCCTACAGGAAGAAGAGTCTGAGTCCTCTCAGAGGCAACAGCCCTTTTGGTTTACCTGCGGAGGGATGCTCCCCTGCTTAGCCCACTGCTCTTGAAGCCCTGCAGTGGAGGAGGCCCACCAGTGATATTCCTTAAATGGCAAAGAGGATTTCTAGTCTGTCCTACATCGGTTCTGACCCTGCGGCTCACTATCAACTGAGCCCCTTCCAGTCATGCACTAAGCAACATGACTAACAACAACTGTCATGTGTTTGTTCTCTCATGCTCTCTCTCAGGGGAGACGTGTGTGCAGCAGAGTGCTTTGTTTGGGATTAAAAAAAGCCCAATAACAATACACAGAGTGAGAGAGAGAGAGAACAATGGATGTGTATGTTAGAAGAGGATAGATGTGTCATGGAGGACAGGTCCATCAATAGCTATTAGCCAGGATGGTCAGGGACTCAACTCTGTGCTCTGGGCATCCCTAGCCTCCGAATGCCAGAAGTTGGGATTGGACGACAGGGGATGGATCACTCACCGTTTGCCTGTTCTGTTCATTGCCTCTGAAGCACGTGGCATTGGCTAGTGTCAGAAGATGGGATACTGGGCTAGATGGACCATTGGTCTGACCCAGCATGGCCGTTCTTATATGCTTATGAAAGGTCAGAGAAATGCACTTTACTTTAGAGCAGAGGTGGTGAAGTGTGTGATGGTCCTTAGTTCCTGGGAAAGTTCATTCCAGTCTTGGACTAGCCCCCAAGAAAGGCCTGTCACCTCCACAGACAAGTGTTAATCTTATTGTAGAGAGTTCCATTGGGCCAGATGAGCAAAGCTGGTCTTCATCCATGGTCTTCATCCCAGAGCTTCAGCCAAGCTTTTAGCTATCCTGGACCCAGGCCATTGAGCACCTTGAAGATAAGGACCAAGACCTTGCACTTGATTCAATATTCTCTGGGAAGCCAGTGTAAGTTTGGATGTGTTCATGGTGGCCTGCGTTGCTGAGAAGACTCGCTGCAGCATTCTGTACTGGTTGGAGTTTCCTAAGAGCTGAAGGTTTCATGTACAGGTATATTGCATTGCTGCAGCCCAGCCAAAAGTGATGACTAACTGAAGGCAGGTCATCGTCCACCAGGATGCGATGGCATCTCCTAAGCCAACCAGAGATGATAGAAAGCCTTACTTCCAGATGCTGCTATCTGAGAGCTCAGCAACAGTGAAAAGCCCAGGAGCTTCTGAAAGTATGGATTGAATTGACTAATTGCGGCTTTGTGCCTTCTACCAAAGGAGACCGCACTGTAGCCGCAAACTCTTCAAAATACGTTCCTCCGCCTACCATCATCAGTTGCTCAGGTTCAGCATCAGCCAGCTGTTCTTCATCCAAGAGCAGATTTCATCCAAGCCCTGGGTGTGGTCATATGTAGTGAAGGACAGGTAGAGCTGTGTGTCATCTGCATATTGCTGGCGGCATGTAGGTGTTGAACATATGCCAGCCAGGTTGTGGGCGGACAGACCTAGAAGTTAGAGCCAGAGTCCATAGTCACGAGACAGGAGTCAGCTGGTTTGGGATACAACAGCAGGAGACGAACTACAGATTAGAATCACGAGTCAGGAACCAGTCAGGCCAGGTCCAAGGCAAGAGACAAACTGGAGATCAGAACCACACGTCGGGAAGCAGTGTTAGGATACCAGGGGGTCAGAGGCAAGAGACAAACTGGAGGTGGGAAAACACAGCTCAGATGCCAGGAGTCACGCAGGGTTGGTTGGGATGCCAGGACGTCAGGCCAGGACAGCAGGAGCAGGGAACACAAGGCACACAGTCCAGAGCCCAGTTGCTCAGACAGCTTCCTGTCCCTGCTCCTGGCTCAAGTAGGGCCAGCAGACCAATCAGCTGCTCTGGGATGCCACCAATCAGACCTCAGGGTGGAGCCGCACACTGGGGCTGGGCTTTGTGGGTCCCAGGTAAGCCATTGTCAGCAGGCTGGTAGGTGGACGGTTGGCGTGTGGCTGCTCCTGAGGACCCAGGTTTGAGACTTATGGGTCATGACAACATCCTCTCCCCTAGGGGCACCCTCCAGGTGATGGGGTCAAGGTTTTTCAGGGGGGGTCCTATGGAAGGCCCAAACCAGGGCAGCAGCATGAACACTTTCAGCTAGTTTCCAAGTGCATTCTTCTGGGCCATAACCTTCCCAATCAATCAGGTACCGTAATTTGCCCTGCTTGATCTTAGAGTCAAGCACTTCATGAGCAATGTATGCCCCCTGAGCCGGTCTGTGTGGTGGGGATTGGGCTCTATGGGGAAATGTGTTCTCGGTGTACGGTTTTAGAAGTGAGATGTGGAATATGGGGTGGACCCTCAGGGGTTGAGGGAGCTGGAGCTTGAAGGCGACCCGGTTGATTTGTTGCCAAATCTGGCACAGACCAAGGAATCAATAACCTAGTTTCTAGGAGGGTCTGTCTGTTCAGAGGTGTTCTGTGGAAAGCCATCCCTTTTGTCCTATGGAGTAGGTGGGGCCCAGTTGTCTATGCTTGTCCGCATGCCCTTTGTAGTCCTCCTCTGCCTTTTCAAGGTGTCCCTTCACCTCCTCTTGGATGTGCAGGATGTATTGTACTAGGTCTGAGACAGATGGATTGGGGGAGGATGGGGGGTAGTTGTTGGTGAAATTGGGGGTCATATCCATAGTTGATAAAGAAGAGGCTATGGCCTGTGGATGCAACATCAGCATTATTGTATGAGAACTCTGCATAGGGTAACAATGAAGACTAGTCATCCGGGTAATGGTTGATGTAGCATCGTAAGTATTGTTCCAGGATCTGGTTGATTCTTTCCATTTGGCCATTCGACTGAGGATAGTATGCTAAGGACAGGCAGGCATTGGCTCCTAATTAAACTAGGGCCTTGTGCCAGAAGCAGGCAGTAAACTGTGGCCCCTGGTAAGAGGTGACATGATCCATGAGGCCATGAAGATGGGCTATATTGTTTATCCAGAGCTGAGCGTTTTCCTCCACGGAGAGTAAACCTGTGCAGGGAATGAAGTGAGCCATCTTAGAAAAGCAAGCTACCCATGTCAGGATGGTGATGAAACCACTGAATTCTGGTAGTTCCACCAGAAAGTCCAAGGAAATAGCCTTCCATGGCCGAGATGGGGTGTCCAGAGGTTGGAGGAGACCACAGGGTTTCTGGTGAGGGATCTTGTTGGGGGCAAACACCTGGCAGGAAGCTATGAAGTTCTTTATCGTGGCGTGCAACGGAGCCATCACAAGAAATGGGACGTTAGTTCTTGTGTTTTATATCCCCCTAAGTGTCCTGCCAGGTAAAGTCATGGCAAGTTGAAGAACTGCCACTCTCACAGGTCTGGCGGTGGGGCGGGAGGACATAGATGTGGTCCCTCATGAACATGATCCCCTCCTGGGGTCATGCGGTTCTCAGTTTATACTGGCCAACTCGTCTGGTGGAATTACAAAGGCAGAGTGGATGACAATGAGCAGGTCCTGGAGGTAAATTGCATTAAGGAAAGTATGGAACTTGAGAATGTGGGCCAGTTCCGGGCTGCGGCCTTGTGGGTCAGAGCCATATCTTCAGGACAAGGCATCAGCCTTGCCATTTCTGGTTCCAGGGCAGTAGGTGAATGTAAATTTGAACTGGGAGAACAGGGCCCACCAGAGTTGTCATTGGTTCAGGGTCTTCGCCCTGTGCAGGTACTCCAGGTTCTTATGATCAGTAAACACTTGGACCGGATGACGAGCCCCTTCCAAATAGTGTTGCCACTCTTCAAAGGTGGTCTTAATTGTCAGAAGCTCCTTGTCCAAGATATCATAGTTTTGCTCAGCAGGTGTAAGCTTCCTTGAGTAGTAGGTGATGGGATGCAGTATTTGCTTGGGTCCATGTCTTTGGGAGAGAACTACCCCAATCACTATACTAGAGGCATTGGCTTTCACCACAAAAGTTTGCGTCGTGTCGGGGTGGGCCAATACTGAAGTGGTGGTGAAGGCAAGCTTCAACTGCTCAGATGTGTGCTGGGCCTGGGGCAACCAATGAAACTTGGTGTTTTTCTGGAGGAGGGCAGTGAGGGGCTTGGATTGTTTTAAAAAATTGGAAATGAACATCCGGTAGAAATTTGCAAAGCTTAACAAATGTAGGTCACTGTAACGGAGACAGGACTCACCACCGCTGGCTCCTCCTCCTGGTTGCTCTGGGAATTAGCTCTGGTCAGCTGTGCAATGCCCTCTGTGTGCAGTGTCTCACCCGTTGTCTGCTCTGCTGATTTGGGAACCGCGTTGCTCCCTGCTCGGCGGTGTCCGCTTCAGGACACTGCCCTCCAGTAGTGCC
This sequence comes from Chrysemys picta bellii, assembly GCF_011386835.1. NCBI lineage: Eukaryota > Metazoa > Chordata > Testudines > Emydidae > Chrysemys > Chrysemys picta. Next base: position 3,992,965 of record NC_088791.1, read on the forward strand.
CACTACTCCACTCTCACCCCCCTTCCGGAGTGTGTGTGTAACGACAGTCCTTTGGCTTGCACCTGCCTCAGTGGTCAACCACAACACCAAAGTCTAGCCTCTCACCTCAGGGACAAGTTGCAGTCAGCCTCGGGCACACTCCTCCATGGTCAGGTGCAGTGCAAGGGGGGAAGGGGGAGACCCAGGCCCACCCGCTACTCTGGGTCCCGACCCAGGGACCTCTAGCGGCAGCCTCTCTCTGCCCTCCTTCTCTCCCCTCTTGTCCATCTATCTTCCCTGGGCCACTTCCCCTTTGCCCCCATGCACCTTCTCGACCCTTCTAGTCAGGGGCTGCAGCCTGGCAGGTAATGGTCTGGAACTCTCCTCTGCTCCCCCGAGCCTGCCCAGCACTGCTCTGTCCAAGGTGCTACTTCCTTGCCTCAGGAGCCAGTCCTCCTAGCTTGCTAGTCAGGGAGAGACTGCCATCTCCTTTGCTAGGCAGCCTTTATATAGGGCCCAGCCCAGCCCTGATTGGCTGCCTCTTTCTATGCCCTGATTGGCTCTCCACAGGCCTTTGCTGATTGGCTGCTGGTCTGCGCAGCCTCTCTGGCCTGTCATGGACAGCTTAGACTTGTGTGGCTCCATCCTGATTCCTTCCAAGGACAGGATGAAACCCAGGAACTCACTTGAGGTCTGATGGAATGTGCATTTCTGTAGTTTAGCATAGATATTGTGTTGTCATCATCTTTCCAGGACTATGTGGATGAGAGTGGTGTATTGGTCCAGATTGTCTGAGAAGGTTTAATATATCATCTAAGTACACCACCACAAACTGGTCTGGTAAGTCTCATAGCAGATCATTAATGAAGTGCTGGAACATCGCTGGGGCATTAGTCAATCTGAATGGCATAACTAAACAATCCAAATAGCCATAGCAGGTCCAAAAGGCTGCCTTCCATTCATCCCCCTCTCGGATACAGATGAGATTGTAAACTCCCTGGAGCTCTAGTTTCATGAATATACAGACAGCCCCCATGTGATCCAACAACTGGGGATCAGGGTAGCGGGTAACAGTTCCAGATTGTTATCTGATTTAAGGATCTGTAATTGACATGGGGGGCAGACTGCCATCCTTCTTTTTTACAAAAATGACCGGGCTGTCGGCTGGTGAAGTCGACTTGCAGATGAATCTCCGGGCTAGGTTCTTTATCCTTGTAACGCTGCCACTTCAGGCTACAACATTGCATATGTCAACCCAAACAGTATCTCTGCCCCTGGCTGAAGTTCTATGGGGCAGTCATGGTTCTGATGTGGGGGTGGGGGGAAACTTTGTGCATTCTTCTTCTCAAAGACGTCAGTATAGCTGCAGTAGTTGGGGGGAAGTTCCATAGTTCCCCCAGTAGGTGGACGACTACTGGGTCTTGGGTCTGGATGCAATTTCTCTGGGCCCTGGCCATGCTGTTGGCAGAATTCTGCTGTTGGCAGAATTTTCTCTTACCAGCAAATGAGGGGTCATGAAGGGTCAGACAGGAGATGCCAAGGATCAGGGGGAAATGTGGGGAGTGGATCACACTGAATTGTATTATTTCTTCTGTGTTCCTGAAAAACAGCCTCCAGGGGGACAGTCTCCTCCACACCTGGATGTGAAGACAATGGAGAGCCATCAATAATTTCAATTGTATCAGGCATGGCCTTGTGTAGCAGGGGAATCTGTAGGGCCTGAGCTGTAGCTACATCCATAGAATTGTCTGCTGCTCCCAAATTGATGAAGCCTTGTTGGAGGGGAATCCGTCCGGGGTTCCCCAGGATGTGCAGCTGGATAGGCACCTGCAACTGGGAAACCTCTGGATTGGGCTCAAGGTGCATCTCAGTGAGGACCAGGGTACGAGGACGTTCTCTTTCCTCAAGGCCCAGGCTGGCTCCCCCTGCCATGTCTGGGCCAGCGTGTTTCCTCAAGCTCTTTAGCGTTCATACTGGGTAGGCCAAGATGGCAAGGCCAGGTTCATCACCGTAGAAGCACAGGTGGCGCTGACAGAGCTGTTCCTTTTCTTCGGGTGTAAGTCACTGAGAAGCCAGATTGGCCTGCATAGATTCAGCAGGCAATACAGAAGCTGAGGTCATGGTATGCAAGTAGGGGGGCTGCAGGGAACCTCCTTATGTTCTCGCAGCCAATTATCTATGGCAAGGTCCACAAAGGTGTCTAAGTCTGTAGGAGTCTCTACTTGGGCCAGTTCGTCTTTGATTTCTTCCCGTGTGAGCCCCATCAGAACTGGTACAGCTGTGCCGCTTTGTTCCCCTCTGTATCTGCCATGAGGCGGTGGAAGTGTGCTGCCTAGGAGGTCACCGTGCCTTGCCCCTGCCAGAATCCCTTTGGGGGCAGCCTTGGCTGTTCGAGCTTGGAGTGGGTCATCGAAGATGGTTGACATCAGTTGGAGAAAGGCACAGGGCTATGGCCTTCCAGCAGGGGGAGGCCCAGTCTCACGCGTCTCCTGTCAACAGGCTGATTCCCAAGGCAACTTTGGCCTGGTCAGAGGCATAAGTTTGGGGAAACATCACAAATAGAAGGCAGCATTGGTTGATTAAACCCCAGAACTGCCGTTGATTCTCACTGAACCATTCGGGCAAGGGTATCACAGGCCCCTGTTCAGGGCCTGGCGGGGCGCTGCAGGCTGTGTTCGCAGCAGGGTAATCATGGAATGTTAGGGTTGGAAGAGACCTCAGAAGGTCTAGTCCCCTCAAAGTAGGACCAACACCAACTAAATCATCCCAGCTAGGGCTTTGTCAAGCTGGGCCTTAAAAACCTCTAAGGATGGAGATTCCACCAACTCCCTAAGTAACCCATTCCAGTGCTTTACCACCTTCCTAGTGAAATAGTGTTTCCTAATATCCAACCTAGACCTCCCCCACTGCAACTTAAGACCATTACTCCTTCTTCTGTCATCTGCTACCACTGAGAACAGTCTAGATCCATCCTCTTTGGAACCCCCTTTCAGGTAGTTGAAGGCTGCTATCAAATCCCCCCTCACTCTTCTCTTCTGCAGACTAAACAAGCCCAGTTCCCTCAGCCTCTCCTTGTAAGTCATGTGCCCCAGACCCCTAATCATTTTCGTTGCACTCCGCTGGACTCTCTCCAATTTGTCCACATCCCTTCTGTAGTGGGGGGACCAAAACTGAATGCAATACTTCAGATGTGGCCTCACCAGTGCCGAATAAGAGGAGAATAATCACTTCCCTCAATATGCTGGCAATGCTCCTATTAATGCAGCCCAAAATGCCATTTGCCTTCTTGGCAACAAGGGCACACTGCTGACTCATATCCAGCTTCTCGTCCACTATAATCCCCAGGTCCTTTTCTGCAGAACTGCTGCTTAGCCAGTCGGTCCCCAGCCTGTAGCAGTGTATGGGATTCTTCCTTCCTAAGTGCAGGACTCTGCACTTGTCCTTGTTGAACCTCATCAGATTTCTTTTGGCCCAATCCTCCAATTTGTCTAGGTCACTCTGGACCCTATCCCTACCCTCCAGCGTATCTACCTCTCCCCGCAGCTTAGTGTCATCCGTGAACTTGCTGAGGGTGCAATTCATCCTGTCATCCAGATCATTAATAAAGATGTTGAACAAAACCGGCCCCGGGACCGACCCCTGGGGCACTCCGCTTGATACTGGCTGCCAACTAGACATCGAGCTGTTGATCACTTCTCAGCACTGAGCTCCTGCAGCTGCTGGTTGTCTGAGGTCAGCTGCACAACTTGGGCCTGCAGGGCTTGGTTATCCACCTGGGGCGGAAGGCCTGTTCAGGAGAGTCCGTTGCTGCTGGTGGGCACAGCCGTGCTGCTGGGTCCATCCTTCTCACACCAGGCTTGGCCCTGCAGGGTTACTGTAGTTCTAACAAGCTGTCACGGCTGGCTCTTGGTGGCTAGACCTAGAAAGTCAGAGCCAGAGTCCGCAGTCATGAGACAGGAGTCAAGAGTCGGGTGGGTCAGGTTACTGGGAGTTCAGAGGCAAGAGACAAGCTGTAGATCAGAGCCATGAGTCAGACGCCCGGAGTTATGGCGGGTCGGGCTGTGAGAAAATCGTGCTGGGGGAGCAGAAAGCATAAGTGGAGCCCAGTTGTTCCTGTTCCTGCTGCTGGCTTAAGTAAGGCCAATGGGACAAGCAGCCACTCTGGGACTCTGCCTATCGTACCTCGGGGGGAGCCTCACCCTCGGGCTGGGCTTCATGGTGTGCTGGGGTGTTCACCTCTTTTCAGCTTGGAAAAGAGGAGACTAAGGGGGGATGTGATAGAGGTCTATAAAATCATGAGTGGTGTGGAGAAAGTGAATAAGGAAAAGTTATTTACTTGTTCCCATAATATAAGAACTAGGGGTCACCAAATGAAATTAATGGGCAGCAGGTTTAAAACAAATAAAAGGAAGTTCTTCTTCACGCAGCGCACAGTCAACTTGTGGAACTCCTTGCCTGAGGAGTTTGTGAAGACTAGGACTATAACAGGGTTTAAAAGAGAACTGGATAAATTCCTGGACGTTAAGTCCATTAATGGCTATAGACAGGACGAGTAAGGAATGGTGTCCCTAGCCTCTGTTTGTCAGAGAGTGGTGATGGATGGCAGGAGAGAGATCACATGATTATTGCCTGTTAGGTTCACTCCCTTTGAGGCATCTGGCATTGGCCACTGTCGGTAGACAGGATACTGGGCTGGATGGACCTTTGGTCTGACCAGTATGGCCATTCTTATGTTCATCCCTGAAGGGGTTAAAATGATTACCTGCCAGGATGGGCTGCACCTGGGTGAGGTGTTGGCTTGACAAATGGCCCTACCAGAACCTGAAGCCCAGCTGGGTGGAGAGAGGCTGGGTTTGTAGAAAGCCAGGGCGAGGGCAGGAGAAAGGGGGCTGCGGGGAAAGGGAGTTGGCCATCACTCTCAGGGCTGAGAGAAAGGAGTAGGAAGAAGTCTGTGCTGTGTGGGTCTGGAGCAGCTCCAGTGTCTCACGGCTCTCTGTCACCTGCCGGGAAGGGGAACAGGTCGTGGGTTGAGACTCCTTTAGGATGTTCAGAACTTCTGGAGGAATGAATGTACAGTACTGAACTCAGGGAATGGTGGAGTTTAGTGGCCTGTAGTACACAGGAGGTCAGGCTAAATGATCTGACGGTCCCTTCTAGCCTTAAACTCTATGATTAATCCCGGCCGCTCCGGGTTGGTGGATGCAGGTGGGGCAAATCCAGATTCACTCCCTCTTCCACTTCCCTTAGAACTGAGCAAGCTCCCATAGCCAACGCGTCACTAGCTGCAGCTTTCAAACTCTCTTTGCAGAGGCGAGTTCTGACTCAGGCTGGAAAGGTGTCTGGGACATGGCAGTCCTGGGGCTGAAGGAGGGAAGTGAGAGCTATACGGCTGAAGTGCAGGGTGCTCCAGTTTGGAAGTATCTGATTCAGCAAAGACTCCAAGCTGCCAGGATAACAGCATATTCACAACCCTGGGACCCCTTTGGCAGCCCCTCACACCTCTGAGCCGAAGGATCTCAACGTGCTCCACACACAGGAATCAAGCGAACCTCATGCCCCCTGAAACAGGGCTATAAAGGGTTCACTTCACCCAACACTGAAATGCTACCACTTCTGGGGTGGAATGGGACAGGTGTGCAACGTTGCACACCAGCTTAGTGTTGACTGTAAGTAGCAGGGGAGCAGGACATAATTAACCAAGTTGAATTTGGCCAGGACACTGGGTAAACCTCTCTGCCCTTGTGAAAGTGCCACGGAATACGGAGTGACCACAAAGGGCTGGGGATTGGCACAGTGGCACTTCCAGAAACACGATTGCCCCTGGAGTAACGCTGGGTGCCACCTACTGAATCGGTAGTGCCTCTACATGCACTCATCCCCCTCCCATCCAGGTGCTAACCTGACCCAGCCCTCCTTAGCCTGCGAGATCAGACAGGAACCAGTACCGGGAGGTGTGGCTGCAGGCCTGCAGGTGTGTGCTTTCCCAATGAACTGCACACACTTCCTCCCACTGAAGTGTTTTATGACCCATTTTTATACATAGCAACGAGAAAGCTTTGGGCTGCACAAGTCACCTTAAGGGTCAACCCGTCTCATTAGAGTAGACTGGGAGCATATGCACTGCCCAGGCCCAAAGCACCCTCTCCGATGTGTATCTGCGGTAAGAAATGGCTGAGGAACACCGCCAACCAGCCAGACTCCTGAGGGTAAACTTCCGCGCTCATCAGGAAACAGCTGGGAACGCATTGCACATGTGTGGGCGTGCAGCTCAGCACGAGGGAACTGTCATGTCATGAACATGCCTGGTGACTCATCCCTTCCTCCGCTGCCAGTCAGGTGGTTCAATCAGGGCCCCGATGGGAGGACTTCAGGTTGGGTTTGGGATGGTTCTGAGCGACATTCATTTTTGTTGCCCCAGCCCCACCCCACCCCCACCCACACCCTGCTCCTGAAGGATTCCTCAGCTGTGCCAAGGGAATCCTGTCCTTTCAAATGTCCGGATTTCCTGGCCAATCTCCAGTTCAAGGGAAGGTACCTCTTCTCCTCTAACCTGTTCTGTCTGGGTTCTCAGGCCAGGGCATCTGAGCACCACTCAACATGTAAATAACTGAAGGGCAGAGCCTGCCCAGAGGCCAGTTGTCCCCTTTCTTTCCCCCTGTGCATGGGCAGGTGGGATTTGTTAGAGCTTCGGCTCTATTTTGAGAGCAGTGGTTTCGTGTGAGTGTCTCTGAAAGGGTGAATGTGTTACTTGAGTGTGGGCGTGCATGTTTTGCCACAGCCTGTTGCCCTTATGGTGGCAAAAGGAAGAGGGACGGAGATGACCTGTCGTATGACACAGGGCAGACGGGCACCTGGGGTACCAGAAAGGGAAGGAAGACTGGCACAGCAAGCGGGAGGAGAGAATGGTCACCCTATTCCTTGAGCATGACCAGAGGAACAGGGATCAGGACCCGGGGCTGTTTGAGCAACTCTGATGAGCACCCGGCCAGCGCCAGCCACTGCTGATTTCCCTCCACGCTACCACATCCTGCAGCCAACGCAGCCTTGGAAAACTAGGTTACGAACGAGTCCCTGAACTGGACAGGGCTGACATCCCCAGTGCACCCCACCTCCGTACAATCCCGTCAGCCAGGGGAAAGACAGCGTGCCTGGCAGAAGAAGGTTTAATCGCGCATTTAGCAGTGGCAGGATGGTGGTGGAGTGCACATTCAGCAGGCTCAAAGCAAGATGGCACTGCCCACAGAACCAGTTGGATGCCCATGTGTCCAGTGCTGGCTGTATGGGTGTGACATGCAGTGAGTAAGCAGCGTTTCCTAAAATAACAGTGGGCGCAGATACCATGTGGGTAACCATGTTATATGGTTCCTGCTTGTCCAACCAGAAGGTGTCAGATCCCCTCAGCACCACAGCATCATTCCCCTTGCCATTAAATCCCACACCGGTGTCCAGGAGCCTGCCTTTGTGCTCGACCATGGCCTGCGAAGAGAGTAAGTACCCTCTGCAGTTGGCGTACTCACTCGCTTCTTGTGGGGGGCAAATATGGGCCATTGACAGCCCCAGGACAGTTTGGGAGTCCATTCTCTGAAAGCCAGCTATGATTCCTGGCACACTAGTGGGTAAGTCACAGTGTTAATTGTCTCATTAATCTCCACCACCACAGTACCAACAGTTGATTTGCCAACACCAAACTGATTAGCCACAAACGTGTAGCAGTCAGGATTAGCCAGCTTCCACATAGCAATCACAACCCGCTTCTGCACTGGTGTGGCCTGTCTTTTAGGGGGGTCCTGGTGCTGAAGAGTCAGGACAAGTGCCTCACGTGGCTTCATGAAGGTCTGCTTCCTCACGGAGATGTTTTGGAGCAATGGCTCGTCATCCCAGCTCTGCATGACCACGTGATCCCACCACACTGACTGTCCTGCATCAGAAATGCCGGTCTGCAGATGAATAATCTGCAGTGATTGCAGCAAGAGACGGATATCTCCGGTCTGCCACGAATGGACTCTCCTTCCAAGTTCCGTCACCTTCCCTGGCTCACAGACAGCTGTTGAAATGGCACCCACCTAGCAGAATATCTATTCCGCTGCAAACACGGTGCAGCCACAAGCAGGAACGGCTCATCCAGTGGTGCTGGGTCTGTGGCTTGGTCCCAGCTGGAGTGGAAAGAGCGTAGCCTGTGCAGAGCTGGAAGTGCCTCAGCTAAGTGCATTGGGGGGCTAAGACTATTTTTCCACAGGGGCCTGGGAAGGACAGACAAGTTCTGCTACAAACACAGTGAAACATTTCTTGGAGCTGCTCCAGTTAGTGAGGCACTAAGAACCCTGGGATTTGCCCCCAGAAAGCCTAATGCCACACCTAGGTAACTGCAGAGCCAGTGTGGATGTGGATACGCAGGTATGGGTTGTGTGCAGTTCTGCAGTGCGGATGCTAGGCGGTAGGCTGGGTTAGCACATGCCTGCATGACTAGGAGCCTGGACACAGGTACACACAGCAGTGGAGACATACCCTAAAGTCTTCTACACACTGACCATGTGGCTGGGTATCAGTTTCTCTAAGGATTGCTGGGGCCATAAATCTTCTGGCCCAGATCTTTTTGTCTAGCCTTCTTGTCATGAGAAAGGAAGGGCACAGGTATCTACTCGCAGAAGGCAATGATCTGAGCACGACACAGGTGTTATTCTTGCATTGTCAGTATCAATGTCCATACTGAAGATAAGATCCAGTGAGTGACTCACAGTGTGGCAGGAACCTGTGATTACATAAGAACATAAGAACTGCCAGACTGGGTCAGACTAATGGTCCATCTAGCCCAGTATCCTGGCTTCCGACAGTAGCCAATTCTAGGTGCTTCAGAGGGAATGAACAGAACAGGGAATCATTGAGTGATCCATCCCCTGTCACCCATTTCCAGCTTCCGGCAAACAGAGGCTAGGGACACCATTCCTGCCCACCCTGGCTAATAGCCATTGATGGACCTATCCTCCATGAACTTATCTAGTTCTCTAGCAAACTAGTTCTTTTTTGAACGCTGGTAGTGTCTTATCCTTCACAACATCCTCTGACAAGGAGTTCCACAGGTTGACTGTGTTTTGTGTGAAGAATTACAGTAACTCCTTGCTTAATGTTGTAGTTATGGTCCTGAAAAATGCGACGTTAAGCAAAACGATGTTAAGCGAATCCAATTTCCCCATAAGAATTAATGTAAATGGGGGGGTTAGGTTCCAGGGGAAAAATTTTCCCCAGACAAAAGACTCTCTCTCTCTATATATATATATGTACAGTATAAGTTTTAAACAATTGAATACTGTACACAGCAATGATGATTGTGAAGCTTGGTTGAGGTGGTGGAGTCAGAGGGTGGAAGAGGGTGGGATATTTCCCAGGGAATGCCTTACTGCTAAATGATGAACTAGCACTCGTCTGAGCCCTCAAGGGTTAACACATTGTTAAAATTGCCTCACGCTCTACAAGGCAGCATGAATGGAGGGAGGGGAGACAGCATGGCAGAGAGAGACAGAGACACATGCCTTGTGTGTGGGAGAGAGAGAGAGAGAGACGCGCATTGCCCCTTTAAGTATCCGGATACCACTCTAAGTACACTGCCTTTTTAAGTAGGAAGTTGAGACAGCAGCTGCTGCCAGCAAGCTCCCTCTGTCCTGAGCCCTGTCGTGTGTCCCCCCTGTTTATGGAGATGGGGTAAGCAGGGTGCAGGAGCAGGGGGGAGAGAGACACCCTGACATTAGCCCCCCTCCTCCCCCCCTGCACAGCAAGCAGGAGGCTCCCGGAAGCAGCAGCACATGGCAGTGGGAGGAGGGACAGCTGAATTGCTGGCAATTGATAGCCTGCTGGGCGGCTGCCGCACAGGGAACTTAGGGGAGTGGGGAGCTGATGGGGGGGCTGCCGGTCCACCCTGCTTCCAAGCCCCCACCAGCCAGCTCCAATGGGCTGCTCTTCCTGCAAGCAGTGGACAAAGCAGGCGGCTGCCAAATGATGTTATAAGGGAGCATTGTGCAACTTTAAACGAGCATGTTCTCTAATTGATCAGCAACATAACAACGAAACAACGTTAACCAGGACGACATTAAGTGAGGAGTTACTGTACGTCCTTTTGTTTGTTTTAAACCTGCTGCCTATTAATTTAATTGGTTCCTGGTTCCTGTGTTATGAGAAGGAGTAAATAACACTTCCTCATTTACTTTCTCCACACCAGTCATGATTTTATGACCTTTATCATATCCCCACTTAGTCATTTCTTTCCCAAGCTGAAAAGTCCCAGTCTTATTAATCTCTCCTCATACAGAAGTTGTTCCATACCCCTAATCATCTTTTTTGCCCTTTTCTGAACCTTTTCCAATTCCATTATATCTTTTTTGAGATGGGGCTGTCATAAACATACAGCTAAGAATAGCATAAAATCCCTCCTTTACCTGTAAGGGGTTAATCAGTTCAATTAGCCTAGTTGGCACCTGACCAGAAGGACCAATGGGGAAAGAAGATACTTTCAAATTGGAGGTGGGAGGGGGAAAGGTTTTGTTTGTGCTCTTTGTTTTGTTCCCTCTTGGGACAAAGAGAGAGACCAAGCCAGTAACCCAACTCCTACTGAAACGATACATCTAAAATTACAGAAATTGTAAGTAATAGCAAGGAAATGCATTAGATTATCTTTTGTTTTAGCTTTGAATTTTCCCTATGCTAAGAGGGAGGTTTATTTCTGTTTTTGTAACTTTAAAGTTGAGCCTAGAAGGGAATCCTTTGTGTTTTAAATATTTTTATTACCCTGTAAAATTACCTTCCATCCTGATTTTACAGAGGTGCTTCTTTTACTTTTTCTTTATAATAAAGTTCTTCTTTTAAGAACCTGATTGATTTTAGTGTCCTAAAGAAAGGGTCTGGTCTGTACTTTTATTAAAGGCAATTGGTTGGTATATTATTCTCAGGCCTCCCCAGGAAAGGGGGTGAAGGGACTTGGGGGGATATTTTTGGGAAATAGGAACTCCAAGTGGTCCTTTTTCTGAATCTTTGTATAAATCACTTGGTGGTGGCAGCAATACTGTCCAAGGACAAGGAAAGGAATTTGTGCCTTGGGGAAGTTTTAACCTAAGCTGGTAGAAATAAGCTTAGGGGGTCTTTCATGCGGGTCCCCACATCTGTACCCCAGAGTTCAGAGTGGGGAGGGAACCCTGACATGGGCGACCAGATCTGCACGCAGTATTCAAGATGTGGCTTATTTTCTGGGAGAAAACCCTAGTTAACAAAGAGATGGGGTCTCTGACCAATGTCTCAGGGAGTCAATAGTACGGCTGTGGCAGTCTCCGAAAACAATGAGACTGGAGGACTCCACCACACAATGTCTCTTTGGAGTTGGTCAGGCCTGTAGATTTGTTCTTCTGCAAGTTCAGGCATTTGTTAGCCAGTGGGCTCCTCCGGACAAGTTTGTCCGGAGAGTTTCCACTGGGCCTTCTGTGGTTCATTGTGCCAATCCAAACTCGTGGAGGCATTTTAGCCACTCGTCTGGATAAATCAAGTCTTTCCTGCTGAGTTTTGTCCATTTGTGGCCACCCCATGGTTTGCAGGGTATCCCCTCTGCAGAGCTGCCCAACCACAGTGGGACTTTCCTTTATACACATCAGTGGTGGGTCTAGCACTGTGGTGCTGTACACACCTAGATCCCCATCTATACGGGAATTGTGTGGCCTGACTAACTGGCCTGCATGCTTCTCTCCTGTCCCTGTATTTCCCCCCCTATGTTTTTCTAGTAAACAATCTGCATCCAAGAATCCAGACTGAGAACGGAAGGTCCTTTCCAAGGGGGTTTTAATAAAAACAGGTTTTCCTTGCTGCAGCGTTGCACCGTTGTACAATCTGTAACACACAACCCTGGGACAGCATGACAGTGACTGGATGGATGACTCAAGCTGCAGCCTTGCGGTTGCCACAATCCCTCATCCATAATGGAACGAGTAAGAGGAGAAAATGTCTGTAAACATCCCGAGGAAAATGGAAACATGAGCCAGGAGCAGCACGGGGGGAGTTCAGCGTAGCGGGCAGCGTTTGATAAAGCTTCTCATGAAATCTTCCATGAAAACGTCATTCAGGGAAGTGTGGATGTGACATGGCCTGGCCTACAACTGACCAAAGGCTGTAAGCAAAGTGTCATGAGAAAGGGCACGTACTGACTCAGGGAGGGAGGTCCCCATGGATACTGGCAGGGGGCAGCACAGATTAAAGCTCTTCGGGATAGGGACCTAGCACAGTAGGGTCCTGGTCCATGACGAGGTGCTATTACAATTAAATAAAATAAATTAATGGAGATATCCTATCTTCTAGAACTGGAAGGGACCTTGAAAGGTCATCATGTCCAGCTCCCTGCCTTCACTAGCAGGGCCAAATACTGATTTTACCCCAGATCCCCAAGTGGCCCCCTCAAGAATTGAACTCATAACCCTGGGTTTAGGAAACCAATGCTCAAACCACTAAGCTATCCCTCCCTCTTTGGACCTGGGAGAGGGAATAGGGGGAACATGCATGAGATTCACAGATGGTGCAAAGGCCTTGTCTGCCCGGGTGTAGCTGCACTGCTGTGAATCCCTAGAGGAAATGTGCGGCACTGGTGAAAACCATGACTTGCACCACTGGGAGTAATTTTCACCAATGCCCCACATCTACACTAGGATTTGCAATGGTGCAGGTAGAGGAGATGCAAACACTGGTCAGGACAGGGAAATAAGATAAAGGAATTGTGAATGGGTGGGTCCCTCTGCTACTCCCCGTCTAAAACAAACAGAATAGGGAGCTGGCCAAAGTTCTCCTTCTTTCTGGGGTTGGCTGTAGGTCTTCACTTAAATCCCAAAGCCCTAAATAGGGACTATACTTACCCTGTACCATGTATTGCTTTAGACTGAGCTCCTTCCTGAGCTGGCTCTGTATCTAGGGCTTCTTCCTTTGGGTCCAGCTGCCCCTTCCTACCCCGAGCTGGAGCTAAAGACCCATCTGGTCTGGCTATCAGGGTGAATCAGCAGAACGGCTCGGCACCTCCCTCGACACACAGGCAGGCACAGGGACAGACAAAGAGTAGGAACATGAGCAACAAATATTCAGTTTGGAGCAATCCAGTTAATCCACCTGGGGAAAAACACCCTGAAAGGCAAATAACTCTGTGGGAGAGGGACCTGGGAATCAGCACTGGCTGAAAGATACCCAGTGGGAAGACTGGGCAGCAAACTAGACAATGTACTATTGCAGTGAAAATAGGCCAATGCAACTTGGGGCTGTATCTGCAGGGGAATCACATCATCGACCAGGGAGGGGACACTCCCGGCTTGCTATGGTCTGGCATGACTGCTCCTGTGGGATTGTCCTCACAACCAGAAAGATATTGACAAACTGGAGGGGACTCAGAGAAGAGCAACAAAAATGATCAGGAGTCTGGAGGAAAGATGAAAAGAGCGAAATGTTACTGGGACGGGACCATTCATTCCCCGCTGTTCTGTACAGAACCTAACACACAGATAATACATCTGCCCAGCCTGACTAACCTATGCCTAAGAGGGAGAAGATGTAATAACACTCTGCCAATATTTCAAGGATTGAAACACAGTGCAAGAGAGGAATTGTACAGTATGATCCACAGGGGCGTGATCAGGAGCAATGACAGGAAAATGAAAAAGGGGAAAATATCTGGTTGAATAGCTGGAATAAAAAAGTGTCCTGACAGTGATATACATGAGGTTGTGGAATCATCTCCACAGTGGACAGGATGGAAAAAGCTCATAGCCACGTAAGCAGGAATCTGTGTGTGTGTGTGTGTGTGTGTGTGTGTGTGTGTGCGCACACACGCTGCTTCATTAACCACTGGGACAATGCTGCCTTTACTAAAGGAGTGAGCAGTAATGTGCAAATCACCCTGCGACTAGGAATTACAGCTGTTCGAATTAATACGCTGCTGACAAGCGCAGAAGCAGGACGGACACTGTCCGGAAAACCAGCCCAGGAGGGATCCCGCCCTGCACTGCATGTGTCGGAGTCTCCTCGGTAGCGTGCCTGTGGTTGCTTTCGTCTGCACGCTGATACCCCAGAGACCTGTGCCACCCAGTGAAATTCATTATCATTATCACCACCTGAGCACTATGTACTTGGCTCTGTACAAACACGGGGAGATTTGTCCCTCTGCGAAGCATCAAGACAAGGCCGAGGCGCCAGCTAAGACCTACTTAACCCACTTAACTGAGATTTAGGGGGCGGCACAGGCCTGGTGCTGGCCCTCTGCCCCGGACTGAGTGTCACCCTAGTGGAGATGAGGTCCCTGTCTGCTCCCAGGAGCTTACAGCTTCCACCAGGTGCAGACCGTTCTGACACCAAGCACGGCAGACGGCAGTTGAGGGGTGAAGTGGAAATCACAGGCAGCTCCGCCTAGACCACATTCGCACCATGTTATTATGAATTATTTGTATTTCCGTAGCAGCCGGGAGCCCAGTCGTGGAGCACCACCCCATTGTGCTAGGTCCTGTACAAACACAGGACAAAAAGGCGATCGGTGAGAGAAGTCCTCTGGGATCCTTCAGTCCTGCCAGTGAATATCTGGGGTGTTCCTCACGGTTCTGCTGGGACTTTGTTATACTGACATAACAGGTCGGTCAGTGGAATGACCCAGCAATGCAGCTGGTTTCCTCTGTGGTGCTGGTGTGTTCAGCTGCGCCCCATCCTGTGCATCCAAAGGCTTGTGCCAGGTGATTCCAAATCCTTGGCGATCTTGGCAACTGTCGGAGCCGGCATAAGCGCAGGGTAATGCAGGTGAGTGTAACAGGCATATTCATCGGGGCCGGCTTTTGGCCGGTTAGCTGCTGGAGAGCATGTTCAAGGTTTCATCTCAGCAAAACCCTCTTTCCAGTTTGCTCACCTGTTTCAGGGTAGGGCGGGACCGGCCACTGGGGTGCCCCCCACTGACCAAACAAAGCACTACTCACCCTGTCCTGATGGAGGTTCATAGGCGTGCGCAGCCCATTTCATTAGGGTGTGCACCAGGGAGCCCCGCCCTAGCCTCGCCCCTGCCACGCCCTAACCCCGCCCCTGCCATGCCCCCATCCACTCCCTCCTACTTCCCGCCCCCTGATTTCCCCCCTCAGAACCCCCAACCCCCCCTACTCCTTGTCCCCTGACTACCCTCTCCTGGGACCCCTGCCCCTAACTGCCCCCCAGGACCCCACCCCCTACCTAAGCCTACCTGCTCCTTGTCCCCTGACTGCCCCCCTAGGACTCTTCCTGTCCTCTGACTGCCCCGACCCTTATCCACACCCCCGCCCCCAGACAGACCCCCGCAATTCCCATGCCTATCCAACTGCTCCCCACCCCCTGACAGGAGCCCCAGAACTCCTGACCCATACAACCCCCTCTGCTCCCTGCCTCCCCCAACCCCTCCCCACACCCCTGCCTCCTGATAGCCCCCCCAGAACTCCCGACTCATCCAACCCCCCCAGCTCCTTGACCAAAGACCCCCCCAAGACCCTCCTTGCTCCCTGTCCCCTGACCTCTATCCACCCCCCACCTCCTGACAGACTCCGGGACTCCCATGCCCCATCCAATCCCCCCCGCTTCCTGATCGCCTCCTCCAGAGACCCCCACCCCTATCCACCACCCCATAATCCCACTCCCTATCCAATCAGGGGTGGCAGGTTTGTACGATTTTTGGTGGTGCCCAAGCAGAGCTGTCCCAACCATAGGTCGGTTCGGGACAACCGCCCTGGACCCTGTGCTTTGGGGGGCCTTGTGCTTCAGGGGGACACAGGGTCCAGGGCAGCCTGGGGGCTTAGCGGGGAGCCTGGCACCAGCGAGCAACCCGGCCCCAGCATGCCCCACCCCTTCCCCCAAACCCCACCACTGAGCAACGCTGGGAGCCGGCGGGGTGGAGCAGAGCGGGCGGGGGCCAGGTCACTTGCTGCTGCCCGCGCCAGACCCCCGCTAGCCCCCCAGGCTGCCCTGGGCTCCTTGTCCCCCTGAAGAATAGCCTGAGGCTCTCTCTGCCTGCAGCTCCCTCCCCGTCCCTGCAGGGGTGGCGCCGCCCCCTACAGCTCCCATGGGCCGGGGTTCCTGGCCAATGGGCTGGGAACCAGGTCAGCGCTGGGAGCGGGGGGGAGGCAGCGTACAGAGTTGCCTCTGCCGAGACTCTCCCCTGCACGCAGGGATGCTGGGGAGGGGGGAGCTGCCCCCGAGGTGAGAGCGCCCCCCCCAGCCCAACCCACCCTGCTCCCCGTCCCCCGACTGCCCCCCGCCACTTCCAACCCGCCCCCCCATGAGGGAGGCTCCTAGCAGCGTCTGGCTCAGTACGGCACCATACACACTGCCCTGCGGGAGCACGCAACCCTGCCCCCCACAGCTCTGCCTGCCCTGCATTAGGGTGTGCCCAGACACACCCGGCACACCCCCTGCGCACACCTATGTGGAGGTTTGACACCTCTCACTGGATCTGAGCAGTGGTGCTTTCGCCCTCCGGCTAAGGTGGGGTCCAACCCCCTCCGGAGTATTCAAGTCCCAACATAAAGGAATGCTATGAACTCAAAACAGGGTTGCCTGATGAGTCTGTGGCAGGACCCCGCATGTCTGCTCAGGGCCTGTCTTCCAGGAGCCAGTCCTTTTCTTGGGGGCCCGGCTCACCCCATCCACCAGGAGTCTTGTCCAGGCAGCAAGCGGTCTCAGACTCTTGGCTAAGAGCAGGCTTCCCTCACCAAGTTCTGCTTTCCTTCCTGGTCTGCCCCAAACTGACCTAGGCCTTCTCCTTTGAACTCCCCACTCCACACCTGACATTTGCTGCAGGTGTAGCGGAGCAGGTACCAGTTGGCCCATGTCAACCCTTCTCCTTGCCAGCGTGGGGCCTGAATGCTCTATCACAGGATGGAACAGAGGGAGTTGTTGACCCCAAATTCCCATAATGCCCTGAGAAGGAGTGTAGGCATCTACAGAGGGAAAATTTCCTGCCAGGTAAGTATGTCTGAAGACGGCATAGAGGACAGTGGGATGCTGACCCACAGTGCAGCACCCCCGGCAGAGAGCCAGCTGTGAACACACTCCACCAAAGTGGGCGCTGGCACTTTGCCAGCAGAAACTTTTCTGGTTAAAGCTTTCTAGTGTAGACAAGCCATGAGTGTCTCATCCCAGATCCTGGATAAAGTCTTAGCCGCAATTAAACAGTTCCCTGAGGCGGATTCAGTGCTGCCATCACACTGATGGAGTTTCAACAGACGTTGGGTTCTGCGTGGTCCCTCCCACAGATCTGCCTTTGAAATGGGCACCCAGGGGGGTTGGGATTCAGGTTCAGTCCTGGATGTCCATAGGCCCAACAGGTAGATGACTGCACATTCAAGCAGACAGAAAGAGAGAGTTGGCAGTTATTACAAGGCTGGCACCATCAGGATTGGGCAGTCCACGGACGAAGAGGGAACTCGTTAAGAAGATGCACCTGCCCACCGTGTGAGGAGCTCACTATGCTAAATGAGCGAGGTAACGCTAAGCCCCACCTATGGGAGGAGCCCACTATGCTAAATGAGCGAGGTAACGCTAAGCCCCACCTATGGGAGGAGCCCACTATGCTAAATGAGCGAGGTAACGCTAAGCCCCACCTATGGGAGGAGCCCACTATGCTAAATGAGCGAGGTAACGCTAAGCCCCACCTATGGGAGGAGCCCACTATGCTAAATGAGCGAGGTAACGCTAAGCCCCACCTATGGGAGGGGCAGCCAGATATTTCCTTCTAGGCGGAGAGGGCATGAGCCCAAAAGGTTTGAATAGCGAAAACCTTGTTCTCTCCTGCTCCCATGGACTGCAGAGGGCCCCAGGCCCCTTCTGTTAAGAGGGGAGAGATGAGATGAGACCTGAAAGGGACTGACTGTAAATCTCCATAGGTGCCTCTCTGGAACGTGTTCACTGTGTAACTCACAATGTAAATACCCCCTATATCTGTAACCTCCTTTGGCTGCTCCCTCCTGAAGGCACGATACTATAATGTATCCATTATGGGTAGACCTGTTAGTCCTCCTTTATCTACCTGTCTGTCTGCCTTAGTTTTGTTTGAAGGTGCCCATCACCATGGAGCTAAGCGCCTGTCACCGTGGTTATCTAAGCACCTGTCATCCTGGTATCCAGGTGTCTGTCACCACGGACTATCTAGGCTTGGGCAAACAGAAGCAGATTTGCTCTCAGTTACAATCATGCAAATCCAGTCACTTCACTGATTTCAGTAGAATAAATCTGGAGTAACTGAGAGGAGAATTGGTCTTGCAGAGTTTAAATTCCAGCCCTGACATATAAGCAGTCGAGGGAGGCTACGTTGCTGTGGTGCGGACCAGGCACCCATTAAAAGATCCAGGCTGTACCATAACAGTGCCTAGATCCTGCAGAGATCTGCGCCCTACAAATCCCTTAAGCAGATAGAGAGAGAAAGACGCTTGGAAGTGCTAGGGTTCTTGGAATGGCATCACATGGCCTGACGCCTGCGTCAGCCAGAGCCTCTCTTAAATACCGTTTCTGCAAGGCAGGACTCTGATGCCGAAAAGGAAGTTAAACACACAGGCCTGGTCTACCATTAAAAATTAGATCAACCTACTTACGTTGCTCAGGGCTGTGAAAATGTCCGCGCCCTGTGCAGTGTAGCGAGGTCGACCTAACTTCCGGGGGAGGTCGACGGAAGAATTCTACCACCTCTCGGAGCGGCAGATGAACCGCATTAATGGGAAAGCCCCTTGTGGCGAGGTAGGAAGTGTCTACGCTAGGGTGCACAGTGGCAAAGCTGCGGCACTGTTGCTGGGCTGCCGCAGTGGCTGTACTGTACATGTAACCACGCACTGGCGTGATCTCCTCAGTGCTGCACCCAGGCCTGTGAGAGACGTAGCACCTGCAGTCTCTCGCAAGATCCCATGTAACATGGGGCCCTTCTGACACTGCCATTCAGTCCCTTGGGTGCCAAGCACCAGAGGGGAGAGTGCCCCATTCTGCAGGTTCCTCGTCTTGCTCAGATAACTCCATGGCTAGGAAGGTTGCTGCTTTCGCCCACTTCTCCAGGGTACGGTCCCATTCCCGGCTGCATGGATGGCAGGCTCCACGTTACTTTGTGCCTGGCCAATGGGAATTCCATGCAGCAGGCTGGCTGTGAGGTTCCTCTGCAGCGTCCTGGTATTTCCATGATTTTCTCCAGAATGGGAGCTGCCATTTCAAGGAACGAAGCGAAGGTTTGGGCTGCAAAGAAAACTGGCTGGATACGCCGGAGTCTGCAGACAGAGGGTGTGCAACAAAGGCTCAGAGAGGTGGGAATTGACCCAGGGATCTCAAGAGGGCATCAGCTGAGAAACCTGTTGATGATGTCCGTCCACACTCGAAAACTCCCCGTTCTGAAGCCCTTTTCGGCAAGCACCTGGAAAGCTGAGTCAGGTCCCTTAGTCGGTGAAAGCCAATGACAGGTGAGTGAGAACCGTTTCCATGTGCACTGCGGGTTCCCTGGCTGGTGTTCAGCCACTCCTTGCCTTGTGGTGGTGAATCCTCCTGCAGCCATTGGGGAGGTAGGAATTCACCCGGCAATCACCCCAACACCTTTACCAGAAACAAACAAACAATCAGCCACCGGCACCTGGATCAGCAGACGCACAGCCCTGGTGCCCTCCAGCCTCCATCCCTCAGTCACCGATAAGGGGATCAGCTGCCTTCTGTGCACCCTCTCCTGGCTAGGGGTGGCTCTGCGGTGCATTGCCTCTGTTTCCCCTTCTCGGGGCCCTTAAGAACTCCATGCAGCCCTCCCCATGGCTAACTTCACCCCTGCCTGGGGCTTGTTCCATAAAAGAAATGGTTCAGATGCACCCCCCAAGGTCCCAGAATAACGTCCATCACCATGGCACGAAAGCTTAGACTCAGCGCTGGCATGCGTCGTGCCTGGAACTTCTCTTCTGTCTCAGGCTGCCCCCGAAGCTGACACTCCCAGGGCTTCCTGGAGCTGCTGTCTGGCTCTGGCTTCCGAGCCATGGGTGCCAGGTTTATATAATTGGTGGTGGTGCCCAGAACAGGTCTAAGCAGAGCTGTCCCATTCATAGGAAAGACCAGGGCAACCGCCCCGGGCCCACGCTTTGAGGGGCCCCATGCATCAGGGGGACGCGGGGTCCAGGGCGGCCTGGGGGGGTTAGCGGGGTGCCTGGTGCCGGCAGCAGGGAGCAACCTGGCCCCAGCCTGCCCTGCCCCGCCGGCTCCCGGCATCGCTCAGGGGAGGAGACAGAAGCCGGAAAGTGGCGGGGCAGGGGTGGGGGTTTGGGGGAAAGGGTGGAATGGGGATGGGGCAGGGGCAGGAGCTGGCAGGGTGGGTCAGAGCGGGGTGGGCTGGGACTGGGTCACTGGCTGCTGCCGGCACCAGGCCCCCTGCTAATCCCCCAGGCCGCCCTGGACCCCGTGTCCCCCTGAAGCACGGGGCCTTGCAAAGCACAGTGCCTAGGGGGGACAGCTCTGAAAATATCAGCCCAAACGTTGGTGGAGCTGAAGCCCACCGTTCTGAATATTGGTGGAGCACGGGCACCACCATATAACTCGCCGCCTATGTTCCAAGCCCCTGGCCGGCTCTCCGGCCGGACAGAGCCTCCACTCCTTCCTCCTCTGACACATGTTGCCTGTTGCCCTCTGGCTCTCTATGGGGAACAGCCGCCCTCCATCAGGGCCCATCAAGGCTGTTCATGACCCACAGGTGGGCTGGAGGCGTTTCCTCTTAAAGGGCCCAGTCCACCCTGTGACAAGGGGTCTCCTTCCTTTTGGGCAGTGGCTGAGTCTGGGTGTGGTGCTGGCTCATGGAGGCCGCCTACTCTGGCTGGTCCTTAAATTTGTCCCACAGCCCGGAGCTCAGACTCTCACGAGCCCTCTCTGGCTGCCCGCCCATCCCTGTCTCCAGTTGGAGGTGAGTGGCAGCAGGATGGAGGGGTGAGATTTCCTGCTAGTTCTCTGGCTAAGCAGAACTCCGTGAAGGGGAGTGGGGTGGTGCGGCTTCTCCTGTTTTCTCATCCCCTGGCAGACCAGGCTCCGGGGGCCTGGCTGGCCTTCTACAGCATAGCTACTGCTCTGTGGAGTGGGGCCCCATGCCACACCAATTGTCTAATGCCATTATATCCATGAATGGGACAGCCATGCCTGGAAGAGTGGGATCCGTCCTGGTCACCCTCATCTCAAAAAGGACATTGCAGAACTGGAGGGAGGGTCAGAGACAGGCAATGAGAATGATTGCAGGCCTGGAAATACTCTCCTGGGAAGAGAGATTGAAAAGATTGGGACTGGTTACCTTAGCGAGGAGATCGAAAAGGGGGGAATCGAGAAAAGGACATACAATATTGCAGGGATAGAGAAGTCTCATAACACAAAACCTGGGGTCATTCAATTAAATTCGAAGGTGGCAAATTTAAATAAGATAAAAGGAAATACTTTCTCCACATCAATTAGCCGGTGGAACTCATTGTCACATTATATCATTGAGGATGAGAGTTTGGTAGGATTCTAAAAAGGCTTAGACATTTGTGTGGCTAACAAGGACATCTGGAGTTCAAATAGCGAGGATTAAAAATAAGAGCGAGCTTTGGAAGGGATATAAACCCTCCTGTTTCAGACCTTAACACAACTTCCAACTAATGGAATTAGGGGAAAAAAAACTTCCCCAAGGGACAGTTTATTCTAGAAGTGCCTTCTCCAAGGTTTCCTGCACCTGAAGTAGCTGGTGCCGGCCACCGTCCGAGAGAGGATACTGGCCTAGATGGACCATGAGCAATACAGTAATTCCTCCATTCCTATGTGCATAACTGAGCCATAATGGCAGTGTTGTCAACTCTGTCACTGCTGAGCGTTTCAGCAGAAACATACGGCTCCTGGGCTTTATTTCTGCGGCGTGGCTGGCTCCCTGGGGAAGGCTGTTTCACGGCGATGAGGGATGTCCACCATAAAGATGCAAGCGATGGACTGCCCTGGGGAATACTGAATGATCTCAGTTACCTCAGTGTAAGGAGGCACATTGGATCCAGAGCATTTTTAGTGTAACTTTCGGACACCAGGGGATGTCGGAGAGAAGTGTGTTTGGGATAACTGAGGTTCAGATCATCGTAGTTGGGCCGGGTCCGAGTTTTTCTGGCAAAGGGCCTGGGGGCTGGGAGAGAAGGAAGGACAGATCATTCTAGGCAGGGGACTGGAAGGTTTCCGGAGGGAGAAGTAGGGGAGATCTTAGGAGTGAGGAGGGTGGATGAGCATTCTCAGGGCTATGAGGAATCCTGGAAAATATAAGCAGCGCAGGAAGGGTGAAATCAGAAAGACCATTTTGTTTAAAGTGACTCAGTAAAGACATTCCGTTGTGGAAGAATTTATCACTGGTTCCCCCATTGCTCGGAGGGACGCTCTTTAACATTTTCCACAGATTGATTTTCCTGGAGAATTTCTAAAGATTTCGCAGAATTTGGACATTTCCACAGAATGGGACAAGTGCTTCCCCACGGGGCCTTCCGGCAACTCCCCAACCCCTTTACAACACAGCCGCATATTTCTCCACTCCAGCTGGCATGTTCCGAGCGGGGTTCAGTAAACAACCGGAGCCGCACGCTCCTCTCACTGACCCTGGTGTAGATCAGGAGCAACTCAGCTGAAGTCAGTGGAGTTCCAGTGCTGTAATACTGGTGTGAACGAATCAGCCTCCGTGGGCGTGTCCCAGCTGCTGGCCGGGTTCCAAGTCGGGCCCTAGGATAGGTGCTGTCTCCCCTGGAACTTTCCTGTCTCGTACGCATCACAGGGGAGTCGTGTCTCCCCATCATGCAAACAGGGAGCCCATTATGTGCTGTCACGGCATCAGTCAGGGAGGTCTGTTTCTCCGGATGCTCCTTGTAGCCGGTAGGACTGCTCAGTAAGCCGCTGGCGTGCTACCCGGCGTCATGCCCAGCCCTCTCTTTACCCACAAGTGTCAACGGCTGGGTGGAGCCAGTGGACCATCCCGAGAGCTATTGCTGGATTCCTCCAGTGGCTGGATGATTTGCTTTAGTCCGCACTGGTTAGCAAAGCAGTTGTCCTTATGACGCACTCAAGAAAAGCTCTGGGCAATGGCTACATGGAAGTTCCAAGTGGGCTGTAAGTTATCTGGGGTAGAGACTTTTTTTGTTACTTGTTTATTTGGTGTCTGGCACAATGGGGCCCTGATCCTTGCCTGGACCCTGAGGCTGTGCTACATATGGGATTCTCCATCACTGGACATGTTAAAATCAAAACTGGATGTTTTTCTAAAAGATCTGCTCTAGTTCAAACAGGTATTGTTTCGAGGAAGTTCTCTGGTCTGTATAATACAGGGTTCTGACCTTGGAATTTGTGAATCTAATAGATCAGTATTTCTCAATGACCAGTCTATGGACCGGTGCCAGTCCTGGATAGCTCCCGTACACAGTTTAGGAAGGCAGCAAGCCGGTTCCTGGTATCAAAAAGATTGAGAAACACTGTAATAGATAGCTAGACAGACAGACAGATGTTCTGTCTTGCAGCCCCCTCCCATTCACCCAGGCCGGTGTCTCTTGGCTCACACTCACTGATTGTTTCTTTTCTTGGTCTCACTCTGGGTAACCTCATTCACCCCAAAGGAGGGGTTCCTTTACACGAGAAATGTTTTCATAACATTGAATGCAATGAAAGAGACATCTAGTCATAGATTTTAAGGCCATAAGGGACCATTACGATGATCTAGTTTGACCTCTTGTATAAGACATGCCAGAGTCTTGCCCACAAATTCCTTCACTCAGCCCATATTTGTGGTTGAGCCAGAGTATGGGCTTCTTTAGAAAGAGAGATCCAGTCTTGTTTTAAAAACTTCAAGGGATGGAGAATCCACCGTGTCTCTTGGTAAACTACCAAATAAACAGCCCAAAATCTTAGCAAAGAGGAACGCATCCATTTTGGCTAAACCAGCTCCAGATGTTCAGCTCCTGTGTCGCTGGGGACCATTTCAATACGTAGTTAGATAAACGAATCCTTGTCGTAGGATCATAGAAATGTTGGGCTGGAAGATCCTCAAGAAATCATCAGGTCCAGCCCCCTGCGCTGAGACAGGACTAAGCAAACCTAGACCAGGGTCTCGGGACACATTTTTTGGTGGCCTCAGAATGCGGCCACCACGTCTTGCTGGTGGCTGCTCTCACACTTTTTCCTAAAATCCTGGATTAGCTTTAGGAAAACCAAATAAATATGCACATAGACACGGCCAAATCATTGTAATTGATGTATTGCTGGCTAGTAAGTCTGTTGTGAAAAGTGATATTAACAAAGATACAAGTATCACTTTTCACAGCAGATTTACTCAGCCCTGGCAAGCCCGGGGACAAATTAAGCCCTGGACGGAGGGTTGGGGGAGGCAGTGGGGGCCAGCAGAGATGGGGGTGGGGGGCTGGAGACTGAAGCCCTGTGGCCGGAGCCTGAGTCCGGCCACTGTGCAGCTAGAACCCAGGGCTGGAGCCCGAAGACCCACAACCAGAGCCTGCTGCCCCGTCACCCCAGGGCTGAAGCCCAAAGCCTGAGCCCCACACCCCAGGAAAGTGGGGAACTCACTGGCTGCCTGCTCCTCCAGCGCTGTGCACCAGGCGTCTCCAGAGGGGGGCAGGGCCCAATCCCTGCTGCTGGCCCCAGCATCCAGGAGCAACACGGGGGGGGGGGGGGGTGTTCTATTTTGCCCTCCCCCCATCACAGCCCAGGAGGCTGTGGCCGCAAGAAAAGCCCCCGGTGGCCGCATGACCCTTCCTGACCGGTGTTTGTCCCCCAGTGATGGGGCATGCACAGCCAGCCTTGGACGCTCGTTCCAGGGCTTCACTATCCCGAGAGTTAGAAAGTTTTTCCTAATATTTAACCTAAATCTCCCTGGCTGCAGATTAAGCCCATTGCTTCT
This sequence comes from Chrysemys picta bellii, assembly GCF_011386835.1. Lineage (NCBI taxonomy): Eukaryota > Metazoa > Chordata > Testudines > Emydidae > Chrysemys > Chrysemys picta. Next base: position 4,017,845 of record NC_088791.1, read on the forward strand.
TGTCCTGCCTCCATCGGCCACGTAGAGAACAATCGAGCACAGTCCTCTTTAGAACATATTTGAAAACTAACCATGCCCAGGTTTTAACCTTTCCTCCTAGGTCAGGTTTTCTGAACCTTTGATCATTTTTGCTGCTCTCCTCGGGACTCTTCCCAATTTGTCCACATCCTTCCTAAAGTGTTTCACCCAGAACTGGACACGGTATCCAGTGCTGAGCAGAACGGGACAGTTACCTCCTGTGTCTGACATACGACAGTCCTGCCAACACCCCCAGAAGGAGATCAGCCTTTTTTGCAACTGCATCACATTGTTGACTCACGTTGAATTTGTGATCCACTGGAACCCCCAGCTCCTTTCCAGCAGTGCTGCCCCCTAGCCAGTTATTCCCCAGTTTGTAGTTTCATGATCTTTTTCACCCAAATTGCCTTCCATCTTCAGACGCGCTACCAATTCCTTACTGTTGGTCGAGTCTAAAATGGCTCTTCCCCTGGTTACTTCCTCTGCTTTCTGCAGCAAAAAGTTGTCCCAGTACAGCCCAAGACTTCTTGGGCATTTTGTGTTTTGCTGTATTCTTTTCCAAGAGACATCCGGGAAGTCCAAGTCCCCCCATTACAACTAGGTCTTGTGATTTGGATATTTTTGTTATTTGTTCTAGAAATGCCTCATCTACCTCCGCTTCCTGATGTGGTGATCTAGAGTAGACACCTACTATTACATCACCGCTTTTTTTTACCCCTTTTATCTTTACCCAGACACTGTCAACTGGTCTGCCTCTCACCATCTTCCAGACCTCACAACAAGTGGATATAGTCTTGGTGTATAATGCAACACCTACTCCCTTAACCTTCCCTGTCCTTCCTGAACAAGCCAGACCCCTCTAATCCAGTACTCCAGTCATGAGACTTATCCCACCAAGTCTCTGTGATGATGTGACGAAGTGGGGGATTTTCTTGTTTGTTTTCTTGTTTTTGGTGGGGTTTCAATGGTTTGCATGCGGAGGGGTTGGGACTCAGTTTCCCTGGGTGTTACTGGTTTAACGAGGTGAGGGGAGAGGGCGTTTGTTGTTACAGAGGACCGGAGAGGGTACGTGGGACCCCAGCCAATGGCCTGGAGGATGGATACCCATGCGACCGGTGACCTGAGACCCCGACCCGGAGGCCCAGCTGAGGAGATGCGGCTGGTTCTGGCCAGTGGGCGGACAATGGGCTGCAGAGTGAGGACCCAGTGACCTAACCAGCCGGTTCCAGCCAGAGGACAGAAGCGAGGTGAGGAGGCCCCAGTTTACGGCCCTGTTTACCTGGAGAGAAGACAATGGACAGAGGCGGGGCTTGGGGCCGGGGATCTCAGATGCCCAGCTGGGAGGCAGGGGGGCTCTGGGCTGGAGAGGGGGAGCAGGCAGAGCCCACCTGGTTGCAGAGAGACTGGGATGTGCTGGACTGAGGGAGGCCAGGCCTGAGGCCCTGAGAGTTTCCTGTGCTGTGTTGAACTCTCAATAAATCCTCCTGTGCTATGCTGGCTGAGAGTCACTCCGGTCTAGAGAACAGGGTTGTATCAACCCCTTCGGGGGTGGAGGCTCCGGGGGTCCAGAGCGAGGGGACTCCCTGAGGGGGCCCACAGCAGAGACAGACCTGCTAAGGCTCAGAGAGGTGCGGCTCCAGGAGGTGGAGGGGCCTGACCCCGAGAGAGAGTGGACCCCCGAGAAGGGCTGTCGCACTGAAAGGGGCACCCCCCACGGAGCACACGGGGCCACGAGTGGGCACGATCTGTGAGTCTGTGACACATGCCAATTGTCATAATTTAGCTTATGGACTGGCTTTTGTCACTGGCCCTCTTTGAACCTCGTTTAAAGCCCTCTGCCCTAGACTGGCGAGTTGGTGCGAGAAGAGGCGCTGCACCTTCTTGGTCAGGTGGACCCCATCTCTTCCCAGCAGACCTCCTTGTCCTGCTTAAATGGGAAAAAAAAAAGAAAAAAAAAACCTGGCCCAGGGCCACAGAGGATCACTTGTAAAATGTTAATTTGCTTAATTACGTCACGAATTAGTCGAAGCCAACGAGTCCAAACACACCTGTAGTTACCACACAATAGGCACAAAGCCTAAATCAACAAGAAAACAGCACAAGCAAATTTAGAAGGAAAGAATGAATCCCAGAGCATGACCAAAGTCTCCGCCCAGCCCTGAGATGGCCTTGGTCACCTCTGCCTAACTGGGTGGAACAGAGATGGGTACAGGCAGGCAGGCAGGTTCCGTTCTTCCCTCAAGTCAACTGAAGTAGAGTGGCAATGGAGATGACCCATGACAGACAACAAGGAGCGGCCGGACACTCACGCATAACCCAACTTTCTGCATCACCTCCAGAGCCAGGGACTGTCCCAACATCCACAAAAGGAAAATCACCCTCGGGAGCAAACCCTGGGGATTCACAGAGAGGCGTGAGTCAGGCAGAAGCGGCACAGCTGGTGTGGTTCTGCTGCTCACGGGGAGCCGGATCTGGGGAGCCCACTTGGGCTGTGCATCTCCTGCCTGTGCTGAGGACACTTCCATGATGGCTCACGGTGCCTATGCAGCCCAGATGCGTTGTTGGGGCAGGATGGAGATGTGGCGGGGCAGAAGTGGGTCTGGGTCCAAGAGATCCACAACTGTGTGGCTCACCGGTAGTTTCTCCTTCTCCTCCCACGGGGGTGCACAGAGACAGAGGGGAGAGCCCTAAGGGTAGAACATCACCAGTGCAGACTGGTGGAGGAGGGTTCCCCTGCAGGTCTCAGTGCACAGCACAGGTACTTGGGCTGTGTGCTGGGTACGGGATTCCACTCAGATAGACCAATTTGGGCAGCTCCTTAAATATTGCTTTCTTTTCATCTTCTGGCCTCATCAAGTCAGAGGGAGGAATTTGCCTTTACTGCATTCTCTGAGACGTCATTAGACAACGGATTACCTGTCTCACAGGATCCGAGCTTTCCCAGGTAGGTGGCTCTTTGGGGAAATCTCACCACCTGAGACTGGGATCCATGAGATTAAAGTGCCATTTGCCCTGGGAGTTGGCCTCTTCTGTGGCAGGACAGTTGCACAGGGAAAATCTTTCTTTCTCACCAAAGTATCTGAGCGCCTCTGTCCCAGCCTTATCGCTTATAGGCAATGAAATTGGCAAGGGCACTAGTGGGAGGCAGGCCTCTGGCTCCGGAGAGAAGAGGTTTTGGATCCATAAACAGAAAACAGGGAAACCACACTGGACATGAATGAGGATTGAAGGTTTGTGTCTGGTTTTCCCTCCATGTAAATCCGTCAGGCTCCTTCAGTTCAGGGACACCAGATGATTTAGGGTGACCAGATGTCCCAATTTTATAGGGACAGTCCTGATTTTTGGGTCTTTTTCTTATATAGGCTCCTATTACCCCCCACCCCCTCTCCCGATTTTTCACATTTGCTGTCTGGTCACCCTAAGATGATGTCGGTGTAGCTTAGCGCACAACGGGCTGGGTTTCTCTCGTTCCATACATGAGCTAGACTTCATGGCAGACCTAACGGGCCAGCCTCTTTCATCAGATTAGACAGCAAAGCCCTGGACTGTGCATTTTCAGGGTGGAGATGGCTGTCCTGGGCTGGCTATTGGGACCTATGTAGCGGGAGCCAGCCTGGCCCATTTCAATCCTTTTTTGTTACAGTCCCTTTGGGGTGCTCTGTGCATTGTGCATATGCGACGGGGGGCTGACACCCAGGATTGAACGGAGCTAAAAGCACGAGCCGATGAGCCAGGCTTGTCCGCTGAGAGCTCTAGAACAGACCCATGGCCTCCGTGGGAATCATCACACACATTGACTGTGCTTTTTATCAACGCAGGAGCCTGGATTTCCAGGAGTTGTGGCCTCGTGTCAGGTTCCTAAATCCGTACTTAGGCACCCAAATCAGTGAACTGATTTCGGAAGTGTTGAGCGGTCAGCAGTGCCCATGGACTCTGGCACAAACCGCTGAGTGCTCAGCACGCTTGGGAGTCAGGCCACTTATTTCGGTGTCTAAGGAAGGATGTAGGAGCCTGACTTTAAGCACCTCTTGTTGAAAATCTGGTCCTGGAGTCCCAATGTATTTGAACGGCTCTTGGCTAACCGGCGGGGGTGGGCGGGGAGCCATGAGCTCATTAAGTTAATTGAATCTTAGCAAGTGATTCTCGTGACTTCAAGCCAGGCCTTTTCCCCTGAAGCAGCACAATGCTGGTAGCGAAAGAGAACGACGCGGCTGATCAGCAGCCACTTGTACTGCCGATCCGGAGAAGTCTCGAACCGTCTCTGTATCTCGCCAGCTGTTTCGCTGCTCGGCCCCTGGACATGCGGCTGCCAGGAGTGGAATGCAGCCCCCGTCTCCACCTTGTGCTATCTCCTCCAGGACTCACCTTCCTGCACAAGACGCGATTGCCGTTAAACCCCAGGTTATAAAACAATACAGGCCCAATTAACTCTGCTCACTCGCTGATTATTGAGGAAACAGCTCTGTTTAGTTGTGAAAGGAGTCACGTAGAGTAGCTAGGGAAGCGGTATTATCTGGTGGTTGGAAGTCAGGACTCCTGGCTTCTCTTCCAGCTCTGGAAGGGACGTGCGGTCTAGTGGTTAGAGCAAGGGAGTGGGAGATAGGACCCCGGGTTCTCTTACTAGTTCTGCTATCGACTCACTGTGTGACTGTTGCAAGTTCCTGCCCCTGCCGGTGCCTCAGTTTCCCCATCTGTAAAATGCGGAAATTACTCCGCTTTCTGACAGATTCGTTGAGAGGCCTAATTTACGAGCATTTGTAAAGCACTTTGAGATCCTAGGCTGAGAGGGGCAAAGTATGGTTATAAGCATGCCAGTCTGCCCACCACCCACCCTACGCCTCTGATCCCCTGTGGCAGCCCAATTCTACAGGTGGGGAGCGGAGGGCCCTCTCCCCATCTAGGGCTGGTCACCCCCTCCCTAACAGAACAACCTGAATTAGCCTAACATTAATTAACCAAAGCGCCATAATCCAGCCCAGGTTCCTGTGCTCCCAGAGTTTACTAATAACACTGATAATTCCCTGGTGATCTGGATTTATCCATGGGACATGTGGGGGAACTGAGGCTGTCTCTCCTGGGGGCTGGTCCATCTTACAAGGTTCTGATCGGGCACTGGCTCTGGTGAGACCCCTTTGTTCTGGGCTGGAAGCAGGAAACAGAGTCTGAGATGTAGCAGCAGCTGATCTCCCTCTGGCCCAACCTGCCCTCCCTGAGAGGCTGCTGACAATGCCAGTGTGCCCAACACCTGGGCCCTGTGCTATGGGGAATCTGTCCCAGTGTTTGGTGTGTGGCCGCTAGGGGGAGCTTGCAGAGATGCAGAGGAAAGCTGGCGTGCCCGGGACAGAAAGAGAGGAACATTATCACCCCCCTTATTCTGTCTGAGGCCTTGGCCGCATGGGTGATTTGGCCCAATTGCGGCCATCAGTGTAGCTGCACTGGCACAATCCCTAGGGGGGCAAAGCCTCTGTTGGCACGAGCACAGCTTGCTCCTGTTTCCCCAGGGGGTGGTGTTCACTACTGCCGGCTGGCTAAGGATTGAGCTCATCCTAGTATTGGTGTTACCCTGTCTCTCCCAGCCCCGCCCTGAGCCGCTTGCCTCCCCCACCTCCTATGTCCTGTTTTCGAGACTGGAAGCTCTCTGGGGCAGGACCCAGCAAGATGGGATTTGGAACACAAATGCACTTTGCAGCTGGGACATTCAACCCTTCGCTCACTGTGGAAAACCATTGAAACTAGCCTGGCCTCTGCTTCTAATGCAGCACCAGGCCTGGGAGGATGCACCGGGGACTTTGGGGGTAGTAGAGAACGCAGGGCCGGGGCTGGCAGTGGCCCGCTCGCCTTCAGGATAATAAAGGTGGGGCAGGGTTCCCGGAGCTCGAATATTCGATCTCCAGTTTTCTCAAGTGCGTGCGTGTTTTTCAGAGTCCCGTTCTGCCTGTGTCAATGTCCCTGAGCTAATCCAGCAACAAACAAATGAAAGAATGTGGCATACCACAAACATTCCCCCGGAGGGAGACGATTCAGAGCGAGTGAGAGACCAGGGCGCAGGGCAGAGGCCCTGGGCGATTGCGGCTCCGTTTCAGTTAAGAATGAAAACAAACCCACTGCGACTGGCGGATCTGGTGCTGTGCTGTGACCCTAAGTCACTCTCACCTCCTTTTCCAGCAAAGATGCCTCATGCTTTACCCAGCAGCCTCTTCCTCCCAGTGCAGCCACTTCAAAGCCTCTTTTCCCACTGGCACTGGGCTCCAGTAGCCCTCCCTGGCCGGTCCCGGGCATTGCCGCTGACACATGATCAGGTGCTGCTCTAAATCCTCCCTACGCGGGGAAATGTGAAGTGTTTGAAGCCTTTGTGTCTTCATAATGCAGAAGAATCTAAGCGATTCCGAGCATGTGGAGCTCTCTGGCCTCTCCGTGCAAGGGGGGCCTGAGAATGGAAAACCACAGCGAGGAGGGCACTTGGGCTGGGTGGGGGGCCCCAGATACTCGGGGCCTAAGAGAGCTGGGGGGGGGCAAAGGTACCCCGGGCCCTGGGGAGCTCTGAGGAGGGAGCTCAGGTACCCCAGGCCAAGGGTACTTCATTTTCCTCCTTGGGCCAGCCCCACCCCTCCATCCCCCAACCCTACCCTGCCTCTTTGGGGGCTGCCTATCTCCATCCCTGAGCTATTGTCCTTCTAAGGCTCTGTTGCTGCTAGCTACCTCTCTCGCCAGCTCAGGGGGACGTTGGGCAGCACTTCACTTCCCCCACCCTCCAATCTGTCCTAGGTTGGGCGGTTTCCTCCATGCTCTCCTCCTGCTGTCTGAGCTACCTGCCCCCTTCCCTCTGGGCTCTTTCCCCTCAATAATCTCCTTGTTAGAGCCGGCCCTGGTGCACAAACAGGCAGCCCCCAGTGGGTGAGGCTCAAGACGGGGAGCAGGTCTCAGCCCACACGCAGGCACCATAGTGAAGTGGCTGCACTCAGAGACTGACCATCGCAGCTCTGGTTGCTGTTCTGGGGGCGAGGGGGTCTCAGATCTGCTCCCAGTGGGTACTGTATCCGGGTGAGTCCTAGTACAAAGTCAGCACCGCTTCCGAATCATTCCCCACTCCCGTCCAATCTCCGGTGCACCAGCTTCCCAGCCGTAGCTGAATGCAGTTCTGTTTGCACTCATCATACCTGTTCTACCTAGCAACCTCCCGCACACCGCCAGCCCTGGCCTGCTCTTGCATCTCCAGGGCTGAGAGATGTGCTGACTCTGGGACATCCCCTTCTCAGGAGAACGCTCTTCCTTCCTGCTCCAAACCACGGAGTCACTCTACCTGTCGCCTAGCGATAGCGATCTTCACAAAGGTCCTAGGGCTCTGCTAGGCTTGGAGAAGGTCCAGGTTGACCAGATGTCCCAATTTTATAGGGACAGTCCCGATTTTGGGGTCTTTTTCTTATATAGGCTCCTATTACCCCCCACCCCTTGTCCCGATTTTTCACATTTGCTGTCTGGTCACCCTAAGAAGGTCCCCAAAATCTGAACGTTTCCCTGACCACTAGAGTTTGCAAACGGAGCGCAGCAAGGTCTGGTGCTTCCTGCTCGGGCAGGGTTGGGTTCTAGGTGACACTTTGGGTCTGTTCTCATTTTATCTGGGGTGCTCCCAGCATCTGTCCTTTCCTTTTCTCTTTAGTTTATGGGTCCCACTCTCTTCCTATCTCTCTCTGAAGTGCTTTGTGACCCTGGGTGTGAAGGACACTATAGAGCAATGAATGGGATCACACTGTGATGTATGTGCTAGTTGGTGGCTGGAGTTCTCAGGCCCGGGGGGATGGAGGCGTCTTTTAATATATGTAAATAAGAACAATATTTGCATGAATTGAGCCTCTGTTAACTAATTTTATTGGCCGCCTCCCTATGAAACTAAAATAGGACGACTCGGTGAGGGTGAACTTTTGTCCTGACCTGATCTTCATGGGATTTAGGTTTCCAATTATTCTCAAAGGCCAGACGCTGATGCTTAAAAACGTTAAACTAAATTAGCCCTGGTACAAGGTTCTGGGATGCACTGGTCTGTGTATACCCACAGCTGGTACAGCGATGCCAGCTACACAAACACCACCACCCCGCCCTCTGACAATCATGTCAGCCCCGACTGGAAGGGCCGGGAGCTCAGTCACCCTGGCCCGTTCAATCAGTGGCATCTCTGCTGAGCCTACCAAGCCGGGGGCGAATTAATTCACCCACTCGTTTTAAGACACAGGAGGTCAGCCACCCAGAGGGGACCGCTCTCCGCCATAACAGACCTAGGGCTGAACAAAGACAGGTGACCTACAGGTGAATGGCTCCACAAACCAAGCTCCCTGCCCCATGCCAGCCCAGCCACCTGGATTTAGCTTTTAAAAAATGGGCAAAATAGAGCGCAGAAAATTGGGGCTGCGTGTGTGACATTCACCAGCCCTTCCAGCTCCGTTATCATGGGCTCCCTGGGGGCGAGCCACCCCTTTTGCACTGTCTGATGAGGGCACGCAGGCCGAGGCAGGCAAGAGAGGAGTCTGTGTACCTCTGGGGTGAAGGACAGAGGAGTGCGGGCAGTGAGGAGGATGAGCTAGGATCAGGTATTTGGGGGAATGCAGGAAGACCAGGAGTTCAGGGAGGAAGGACAGAGGCAAGAGTCCCAGGGTGGATCTGCCCTCACCTGGACAGTAGAGGTACTGCAAAGCAGGCAGGCCAGTAAGGTGAGAGAAGGGTATGAGAATGGAGGAGGAAGAGGAGGAGTGTGGAAGAGAGGAATCTCTCTTTCTCTCTCTCTCTCTCCCCACACATCTATCTATCTATCTATCTATCTATCTATCTATCTATCTATCTATCTATCTATCTATCTATCTATCTATCTATCTATCTATCCACATACACCCCATCTATCTATCTATACATACCCTATCTATCTTGCATCTGAAGAAGTGAGGTTCTTACCCATGAAAGCTTATGCTCCCAGTACTTCTGTTAGTCTCTAAGGTGCCACAGGACCCTCTGTTGCTTTTTACAGATTCAGACTAACTCGGCTACCCCTCCGATACCTACCTATCTATCTATCTATCTATCTATCTATCTATCTATCTATCTATCTATCTATCTATCTATCTATCTATCTATCTATCCCCAACCACCCCATCTATCTATCTATCTATCTATCTATCTATCTATCTATCTATCTATCTATCCCCATCCACCCCCTCTATCTATCTATCTATCTATCTATCTATCTATCTATCTATCTATCTATCTATCTATCTATCCCTGTACACCCCCAATGTCCTAGCTATGGGAGGAGGAAGGCTGGGGTCTCTGGGCTGCTCTCGTTGTGTGGAGCAGCCGGGTTGTGTCTGGGGCAGGGGGTTCCTGGGTGGGTGGGAGGGGACGGACTTTGCCGTGCGGATCTGTGGCAGGGCCGGGGCCGGGGCAGGGGTTGGGCCGCAGGAATTCCAGGCAGGGGCCGGCCCCGGCTGGGCTGCTGTCCCTCCCCCGGCGCAGAGGCTGGGCTGGACCGGGAAGCCCAGCCCAGCTCCTCCCGGCTAACAGGACGCCAAGGGAATATTTAACCTGGGAGCCTGGCCGAGAGACACAGACTCCGACAGACCGAGCCAGATTGAACCCAGCGGGACAGGGGTCCTCAGCCGCTCCCACCCCCGTGGCGGTTCGGGACAGAATCCAGGCTCAGAATCTTACCGGGACCAGGACGAGAAAGCCGGGGCAGATCCGAACCACACCCGGGACAGGACCAGCCAGGGACCGAATACTGGGGCAAATCCGAATCTCTCCGGAAGGAGACCCAGGACAAAACCTAGGGGCGGAACACAGCCCCTCCCGGAGCCGCGTCCGGGCAAGAAATCAGGGACAGGACCAAGCAGGTACCAGACAGAATCCACCGGTAAAACCGAACCGAGACCACGCACGGACTTAGGGACGCAGCTGACAGGGCACAGAACCGCCCCCGCCTCGGGCGCCAGACCCAGGCACCTTGCAGAACCCGGGACCAGGACTCCAGAGCCGCGACCCGGCGCAGAACTCAGGTACGGAACCGCCCGCCCCGGGCAGTGAAATAAGGACTGGAGTTGGGAAAGGCGTCGGGTATCCGGCAGCTGGCGGAGAATCGGGGACTGGACCGACCGGGGCTCCAGAACTGGGATCCCGGGGGCATCAGAAACTTCTCAGCAGCCCGGTCTCTGCTGAGTTAGGGAAAGAGACTCCAGGGGCAGAGGAGCCCGGAGCGCTCCAGGAAAACGGGATCTCAGAGCGCTCGAGGGACAGGGGGGCGCGGGGAGCCCGGGGCGCTCCAGGGACAGGGGGCGCGGGGAGCCCGGAGCGCCCGAGGGACAGGGGGCGCGGGGAGCTCGGCGCGCTCCAGGGACAGGGGGCGCGGGGAGCTCGGAGCGCTCCAGGGACAGGGGGCGCGGGGAGCTCGGAGCGCTCCAGGGACAGGGGGCGCGGGGGGTGCGGAGCGCTCCAGGGATAGGATGCGCGGGGGGTCCGGTGCGCTCCGGGGACGGGGGCGCGGGGGCCCGGTGCGCTCCAGGGACAGGGTGCGCGGGGGGCCCGGTGCGCTCCAGCGACAGGGGGCGCGGGGGCCGGGGCGCTCCAGGGACAGGGGGCGCGGGGGCCCGGTGCGCTCCAGCGACAGGGGGCGCGGGGGCCGGTGCGCTCCAGCGACAGGGGGCGCGGGGAGCTCGGCGCCCTCCAGGGACAGGGGGCGCGGGGGGCGCGGAGCGCTCCAGGGATAGGAGGCGCGGGGGGTCCGGTGCGCTCCGGGGACGGGGTGCGCGGGGAGCCCGGGGCTCTCCAGGGACAGGGTGCGCGGGGGGCCCGGTGCGCTCCAGCGACAGGGGGCGCGGGGGGCCCGGTGCGCTCCAGCGACAGGGGGCGCGGGGAGACCGGTGCGCTCCAGCGACAGGGGGCGCGGGGAGACCGGTGCGCTCCAGCGACAGGGGGCGCGGGGAGACCGGGGCGCTCCAGGGACAGGGTGCGCGGGGAGCCCGGGGCTCTCCAGGGACAGGAGGGCGCGGGGAGACCGGGGCGCTCCAGGGACAGGGGGCGCGGTGGCTCGGTGCGCTCCAGGGAAAGGGGGCGCGGGGAGCCCGGAGCGCTCCAGAGACAGGAGGGCGCGGGGAGCTCGGAGCGCTCCAGGGGCGGGAGCACGGCGCGCTCCCGGTCGAGCGAAGGGCGGTTTCCGGGAGCCGGGCGCTCTCCAGGGTCTGGCTCTAGGGAGCCGGGTGCCCGGAGAGTCCAGCGACCCCCATGGGACTGGCTCCCCATGTATGTTTGTGCCAACGGCTCCGTATGCCGAGGTGCCCCCGCCCCACCCCGGGGCCCCTCTGTGCAGCGCGCTGAGTGCTTCTCGCTCTCCTTTTCCAGCCTCCGGAGCCGCTTCACCTGCAGTCCCCGGGCACCCGGGGTTCCCCGCCCGCTCCCAGGAGCTCCCTGTCCGGCCCGGCATGAAATCTCTGCCTCCGGTTGCGCTGGGTTGCATCAGCCTGACGCTGTGTCTGCTGCACCTGCCGGGCGCCCTGCCCCTGCCCGTGGGGCGCACCCTGCTGCTGCCTAAACACAGGTGAGCACCGACCGCTGCTGCCCGTCTCCTGCATCCCCGGCCTCGGCCACTCCTCCCACCGCCCCCTGCTGCAAGGGAGCCGGGGCCAGCCTCCAAATCCAGCGGCCCTGCTGATCAGGGGTCTGTCTGAGCCTCCCCGGGGAGAGAGGCAGAGCAGGGCTAGTGGCCACTGATGCAGGTTGCCCCTTGGGCCTGATCTCCAGAGGGCCTGTGCTCCCGTGGCTGCCATGGGACTCTATCTCCCCTTGGAGCTGTGGGTGTGACAATCTGGGCCAGGGCTCCCAAGCTGGGCCCCCCAAATTGGTGCCTCCTTGTCCGGGAAAGTTCTGGCCCCTGCCTGGTCCCCTGCCTGGTATCCCTGCCTGGTCCCCTGCCTGACGTGGATTTAATCAGGGGAGGTTCAGATCCTTCTCTTTTGGCTCTGACACTAGATTAGCCAAGCCTGTGTTGGGGGAGGCGTGGGAGAGGAGAGGAGAGAAGGAGCAGCATAGGTGGGGCCACAAGGCGCGGCTGCCCTCTCTCCCTCTCAGGCGGCTGTCACACCGAAGCTGGGGGCTGCGTAGCAAGTGGGGCCTTTCCATGGGGCCCTCGGTGTTACTGAGAAGCCAAGGAGATGTTACAAAGATGCCCACCAATGTCATCAGGCGCATTCTGGGTCTCTCTCTCTCTCTTCTTTGGGCTGGCTCCGTGGAGATCTCCCTTCGTAAGGCCCGGGCATGGCGGGGCGGCATCCCGTTTGGAGCAGGGCCCTGGCTAGCTTAGCAAACCCACCGTGACCAGGTTTCAGTGGTGTTCTAGGCAAGCCCAGGACGTGCCCTGCAGCCTGCAGCCAGCGTGTCCTGATTGCCCTGAGCGCTGGTGCATGGGATGGGGCGAGGAGGGATTCCCCTGCTCTGGAACAGAAGGGCCTTTGTGTTCGCAGCAGGTTGGCTCCATGGCCGGGGGGTTTCAGAGACACTGCGGCCTTGTCATGCAGCTCCACTGCGGAGTCAGCGTTAGGGGGGAGTGTGCGGGCGGGGGCTTGGTGGTGGGGACTGGCGTGTGCCTGTGTCCTGGATGCAAGCTGCCATTACACCATGGCTGTGTGGCTGTAGCTGTGGGAGTCCCGGGATATCAGTGACAAGATGGGCAGTTCTCATTACCTGGTTGGGTGCACCAGCGCTTATGGGGACTGGCAGGTTCTCTGGGCGGGTAGGGAGGGAGACTGGTCTAGTGGTTCGATCCTGGGACTCCTGGGTTCTATTCCGGACTCTGCCACACCCTGGCTGTGTGAGCTGAAGCAAGTTGTTATGCCTCCATCCTGCAGTTTTCCCAGGCATGAAATAGGACAAAGGTGCTTAGTAAACCCCCCCAGGTGTTGCGAGGTCAGATAACAAATCAATGTGTATGAAGGGGCTGGGAGCGCTCCCATGGGAACAGTCTGCTCTCCGACTCTTTTCACCAGCAGATCTCAAAGCCCTTTCTGAACAGAAGCTGCTAGTGCTGACGAGCTGGGCGAACAGCTGGTGTGTGCCGGCCCCTGGGAGATTCAGGGTGAACTGGTCACAGAGGACAGCAGCCCAGCCTGGTGTGTTGGGGGGCTGGGGCCTGCCTGTGCTGGGCTCACTTGCAATACCTGCCTTCTGGCAGAAAAGTGGGCTGGGATTCAAACCAGGATCTGGGCAGCATGGGCCTGTCCCGTTCAGCTCAGCAGGCGAGCGGTCCCCGGCCCCTAGCTTCACACCCAGACTCTCTGCTCTGTTCTGCTCCACTCAGGCTGTGTAGGGATAGTCTGAATTGGTCTCTCATGGGAGGGACATGGGGGGAGGGGCCACCAGGGCTCTCCTTTGGGCTATCCCACTTTGGGGCAGAGAGATGGGCTTGTCTCGGATCCAGGGGGAATATTCAGCATGCATTCATGTAACTGGCCACGAGGTGGCGTGGTTGCTGGGAGTGCATTGTAGAGTGTAAAAAGCAACAGAGGGTCCTGTGGCACCTTTAAGACTAACAGAAGTATTGGGAGCATAAGCTTTCGTGGGTAAGAACCTGTGTGTGTGCATGAGAAGGGCCAGACTGGGCCAGACCAATGGTCCATCTAGCCCCAGCACCTGTCTCGGACAGTGGCTGGCGCCAGGCGCGTCAGAGGGAAAGACCAGGGCAATTATCGAGTGATCCATCCCCGGGGGGCAGTATATTTATACCTTCCCCCCTTGCCTCTGGTGCCTGCTCTAGCTACCCCCGCTTCCCTCTACCTAAAAACCCTCCCTCCAGATTGTCCCCTCGTGTCCCAGCTCGCCGGACCCCAGTGCATGCAGGGGTCCGGCGACCCCACCCGAGGGCGAGCGACTGCCGCAGCCCCATCCCCTGTGTTCACACGCGTGTGCACACGTGCTCCCAGCAATGCAATTTTGCTCCCTCCGCTCCGTGAACCCCCCCTGTTCCTCTGTGGCTGCACCCCTGTACTAGGGTCATAATGGCTCGCGGGGCTGGGGGGAGCAGCTGGGAGAGGGCGAGGGGCTGCAGTGCAGAGGGGCTTGGCTGGGCTCCTTGGCTTGATTCATTTTCAGTTGGCTCAGAGTCTGTTTCTGATGGGGCGGGACAGAGCTCCTGCTGGGAGCGAAGGCTGAGCCAGCCGTGTGTGTCCTGCGGGGGGAAGAGGGGGTGTCGGGCAGGTGACCCACGGAAGGGGCCAGCAGGGATGTGAGCACAGGGGGTGCTAGGACAGGTGCAGTGAGGAGGAACAGGACAGGGGGCCGTGGCCAAGGGAAGTTTCTCAAGGAGGAGGCGGCTCTGAACATAGTGGGAATGTTTGGAGCCTGACAGTGAAACGCTGCCCTGCTCTGCTCCAGTGGAGCAGACAACGCTGTGCATCCTGCACAGGGAGGGAGCGCCAGGCCGGGGCACTCCTTCTCCTGCAAGTGTGGCACTGACGCCTCACCCAGAGCCCCCCGGCGGCCCTGCTGCCAGGTGCTGCCGCCCAGTCCAGCGTAGGAGCAATGCGGGGCCGCAAGGGGGGATGGACGTTCCAAACCGCCCTGTGACCCCAGGGCCAAAAAGGCAGGTGCGGACTTTCAGGGTTACAGGCAGACTGGCAGCTACAGCTCCTGCGTGTGCCTTGCGCCAGGACACACACACGAGGCAACACACGTTCTCAGCCTGCCTGTGGGCCGTGCCCGCTCTGGGTGCACTTGCAGTACAAGTCCTTTCTCTATGGCAAAGCAAGTCAGGCCTTTTTCAGAGGAGTAGGTGGGCGGGGCCAGCAGTCCGGGCCCTGCCCTGGTTACCACATCTCTGGTTGCAGCGAGCATCACGCTGAGGCTTAGGGTGCTGCATGCATTCAGCGTGCTAAACCATCCGCAATTCCAGGCAGCAATAAACCTGCTTTCCCTCACCTGGCTGTGGCCGCTGACGCAGCCGGCGTGCACCTAACAGCAACAGGAACGAGAGACTCACAGCCTCCCGCAGCGCTGGCTCCCTTGCCCTTGAGTCTAATCAAGCTAATCCGCCAGGCTAGACATTCACCAAGTGCCAGGAGAGCAAGGAGTGGGGATGGGGCGGGAGGGCAGAAGAGAAGCCAGCCAGAAGGGGAACTCCACAGTCAGGACGAATCGCATGGAAATCCAGCGGAGGGCGTTTCTCATTTTTATATTAATCAGACGGTGGCATAAGCAGCCACGGTGCTGCGCAGCAGGAGGTGCTGTGCCAGACAGAGCCTGTGGGCTGGGGACATGGTCCAGTGCCCCGCGTTGTCCGTACAGCAACGGGGTGCCAGGTGCCGCCGTCTAAGCCCCAGGCAGCATCCGGGAGAAGCCGAAGCCCAATGCTGAGGATCTGGCCAGGGCGAGGGTTTCTGTCTCCGGGGCTGTAGGAATTTGTCTGGTTGTTCCTTGCCCCCGGGGGCCGTTGCTGGGGGAAGCCTAATAGGGAAGGCCTGTCTGACACTCTCGTCTGGACACTGTCAGCTTGGGCCGTGTCTGAACGTCCCGTGACTGGCATTCCAGAGCCAGGGCTCTGCTCCCCGCCACCTCATATCCCAGCCTCTCCCTCAGGATTGACCCCTCCTCCCCTCGGCCAAAGGGCCCTCCAGGCTCCGGCAGTGGCAGGGGGCTCACACTGCAGCTCCTGGGTGGGGGTCTCTTCCGCTGTATGCACGGCCCTGACCTGACACGCTGGGATGGAGCCGGGGGTGTGCCGTGCCCAACCCTGCACCACGCCCGGAGGGTTGTGCAAGTCAGCATGTCCCCCCTTCCGAAATGCTCCTGCCCAGATGCACAGAGTCAGGCAAGGCACCAACGTGCGTACAGAGGAGTTAGAGGGAGCTGCGGAGGCACATATGCGAGGGGGTGGGTGTGCACAGGCAGGTGTGTGCACGTGCTGTGGGGTGTGTTGGCACACATGGAGGTGGTGGTGGTGGGGATGAACAGATGAGGCCAGGGCAGGTTGGAGTGTGGGGATGTGAATGTAGGTGTGGGCGTATGTGGGTTGGCGGGTGGGCAAATGGAGGTTGGCATGAGGGATTGTGCATGCAGACGTGGGTGGGTGGGGGCCTGAGAGGGTGCACATGATGCGTGCATGTAGGTGTGGGTGCACATGGGTGTGTGTATGCAGGTGTGGGTGCACGTGGGTGTGTGTATGCAGGCGTGGGTGCACGTGGGTGTGTGCACGCAGGCGTGGGTGCACAAGAGGGTGTACATGGTGCGTGCATGTAGGTGTGGGTGCACATGGGTGTGTGTATGCAGGCGTGGGTGCACGTGGGTGTGTGTATGCAGGCGTGGGTGCACGTGGGTGTGTGCACACAGGCGTGGGTGCACAAGAGGGTGTACGTGGTGTGTGCATGTAGGTGTGGCTGCACATGGAACCCTACACCCTTGTGGAAAAGGCAGAATATTGGCCCGCTCCCTGAGTCAGCACCCGCTGGGAGGTTCCTCTGGGGAAGTGACCCTGAAACTGGCTGTGGGCCGTGTGCTGGGGGGATGGGGGGGGGACAGCAGGGCAGGGCCCAGCCCAGGTGTCACTAAGGTTCAAGAGCCAGACAGCCTGGCCTTGTGGTTAAGGCCCTGGCCTGGGAGGCGGCTGAGCCAGGCTC
The DNA here is from genome assembly GCF_011386835.1 of Chrysemys picta bellii. Classification (NCBI taxonomy): domain Eukaryota; kingdom Metazoa; phylum Chordata; order Testudines; family Emydidae; genus Chrysemys; species Chrysemys picta. Next base: position 4,034,500 of record NC_088791.1, read on the forward strand.
TGCTTGCAGATCTGCCACCGCCTCCCCTGTTTGACGTGAGCTTCCCTGAGCCCGTCTCCAGTCCCCTGGCCTGTGATCATGGGGTGTGGGGTGGGCTCTTCCCCCGAATCCCCAGGTCTGCCCGCTCACGCCCGCACTCGTAGCTTCCCCAGGCTAAGCCAGTGCCGGGGCGAGGGCCTGACCTCGGTGGGCACTGGAGATCCCCAGACCCTTTCCATAAGGCTCAGGGCTGGTTCAGCTCAACACAGCAATCCGGGGCTGAGGACCCACCTACCTAAGAGCCATCTCCTGCTGCAGCTGTGGTCACTGGGGCCCCCAGGGACATACAGGAGGGAGCCCCCCACTTTGGCACACTCTCCCCTGTGGGGCAGGCTGCCGAGGGCTGGGGAGTTGGGGGGAGGGGTTGGGTTTTAGGGCCGTTGGGGGGGGATTAGGGTTTTGCGGGAGCTGGGGGAGCATTCAGGAGCTCCGTGGGCGTAGGGGAAGCTGGAGGGCCCCATGTTGTGGCCTGTGGTTTTCGGGAGGCCCAGAGCCCGGGAGAGGTGGACGCCTGGGAGAGTTTTTCCAGAGGTAAAGGCTGGGACGAGCCCCGCTAGCGCTGCCCGGCTCCATGCTGCGTGTGGCACGTAGCATGTGGCTCCCAGGGGAGCGGGGGCCCGGCGGGCAGGTACGTGGCAGGGCGGCCCTGGCAGGGGCAGGCAGCAGGCATGAGTCGCCAGCTGCGGGCCGGTGTTTGCAGAGGCAGAGAGCGGGCGCCCTTTCCCCTGCGGCTCCCAACCGCCTGGTGGGATCCTGACGCTGCGGAGGCGAGGCTCTGGCTTGGCTTGCTTGGAGGAGCCAGAACCGGCATGTCTGTGGGATAAGGGCCTTTGATGCAGCGCGTGCACCTCCCTGCCGGCCCTGAGTGACTCCGGAGAGTACGTGTGCCGCAGCAGGTAGCTGCTCCTCGGCTTGGCTCCACACTGCTGCGGTCTCACGTGCCTGCTGCTGTAGGGCGTCCCTGCCCCCCCAGCCCATGCGCTCCACTCCCTCCTGCTCTGGATTCCTTCCCTCCCCTCCTCCTCCTCTCTCCACCTCTCCGCTGCCTTCCTTCCAGCCTGCGCGGCAGCCGGGCCTAGTCTGGTCCTGGCGCTGGGAGCTTCCCTGCAGCAGTGCCTTGCTAGTTCTGCTCCCAGCGCTGCGAGCTTCCCTGCAGCAGTGCCTTGCTAGTTCTGGTCCTGGCGCTGGGAGCTTCCCTGCAGCAGTGCCTTGCTAGTTCTGGTCCTGGCGCTGGGAGCTTCCCTGCAGCAGTGCCTTGCTAGTTCTGGTCCTGGCGCTGGGAGCTTCCCTGCAGCAGTGCCTTGCTAGTTCTGGTCCTGGCGCTGGGAGCTTCCCTGCAGCAGTGCCTTGCTAGTTCTGGTCCTGGCGCTGGGAGCTTCCCTGCAGCAGTGCCTTGCTAGTTCTGGTCCTGGCGCTGGGAGCTTCCCTGCAGCAGTGCCTTGCTAGTTCTGGTCCTGGCGCTGGGAGCTTCCCTGCAGCAGTGCCTTGCTAGTTCTGGTCCTGGCGCTGGGAGCTTCCCTGCAGCAGTGCCTTGCTAGTTCTGGTCCTGGCGCTGGGAGCTTCCCTGCAGCAGTGCCCTGCTAGTTCTGGTCCTGGCGCTGGGAGCTTCCCTGCAGCAGTGCCTTGCTAGTTCTGGTCCTGGCGCTGGGAGCTTCCCTGCAGCAGTGCCTTGCTAGTTCTGGTCCTGGCGCTGGGAGCTTCCCTGCAGCAGTGCCTTGCTAGTTCTGGTCCTGGCGCTGGGAGCTTCCCTGCAGCAGTGCCCTGCTAGTTCTGGTCCTGGCGCTGGGAGCTTCCCTGCAGCAGTGCCCTGCTAGTTCTGGTCCTGGCGCTGGAAGCTTCTCAGCAGTGACCTGACGCTTCTGTGCCTGTTGCTGGTGCTGTGAGCTTCCTTGCAGCAGTGCCCTGGCAGTTCGCTCTATAATTTCACAGCGTGCATTTTCTCGATGTAGCAGATTTCTCTCCCTTTTGCCTGGAATCCCATCTCCGTCCCCCCCCTACCCCCCGAAGGATGTGCCCGTGTAGGCTGGGGAGCGCTGTAGGCCAGGCTGGCTCATTGGCTCCTTGGAAAGCTGGGGGCTGGTTCCAGCAGCTGCTGTCCACTGTGGGATCTATCTCAAAGGGCTTGTTGTGTCACGGCCAGACCTCAGTCGGGTTCTGCTGCGGGAGGGAGTAGGTGGGCGGCATCTGCGGCCTGGGCAAAGGCAGAACATCTCTCAGTGGGGCTGGGCAGGGGATTTGCCCTATGGCCAGGCAGTGTGCCGCTGGCCGTGCCACCCGGAGCCCCTGCGAGACAGGCAGAGCCCTTGGGACATGGGACATGCCACTGGGCCCAGCTGAGAACGAGAGGCCAGGGAGGTTCCAGCCACGGCCCCTCCTGTCTAGTCTCCAAGGTTCAGTCCAGTCTCATCCAAACTGCACCAAGCAACGGGGCTTCCGGATCAGGGACTCGGCCCCCGACACTCAGCCTATTAACTCCAGGCTCCGCTCCCGGGCTCCCTCAGCTTCTCTGGCCTGGCCGTGTTTTCAGGCTGTCACCACCAGCAGGGATCCGGCTCGCGCAGTGGTACTGCACAGACATTCACAGACTGGCAGCAGGCCTGGGAGATGGGGAAGGGGCGGTTCCCAGGCACTGCCGCTCAGAGCGTCTTAAGGCCAATACTGCCAGACCGACTGGCCTGTTTTACACGGCAGCTGAGCACTGAAGTCGCCCGATGCTGCAGGGAGAGAGGGGCCGGAGCGGGGGCCCATGCACCAGCCTCGCTCTGACCCCCTTGCACACCTGAGGGGATATAGGTGGGCCGAGCCAGGCCGTCATCCTGACCTTTGTGCTTTTCTGGTGCAGGGAGCCCCCGGACAGGAGAGCCGCCACGCCGCTGGGGAATCGGCCCCTGAAGAGGAGGACGGTGGAGCTGCTCTGGGTTGGCACTGCGAGAGCTCAGCTGGACTGGGAGCAGCCTGGGGGGACCCCAGCCACCCTGCCGCAGCCCCTGGGCGGCGCCAAAGGCAGAGCACAACACTCACTGACTGGCCCCTGGCGTGCCAAGCGCCACGCGGCCCCGCGCCGCCACCACGCCCACCTGATGCGCGTGGGCTGCGTCCTGGGCACCTGCCAAGTACAGAACCTCGGGCACCGCCTCTGGCAGCTGATGGGCCAGTCGGGCCGCCAGGACTCGTCACCCATGAACCCCAACAGCCCCCACAGCTATGGCTGAAGGAGGGGGCAACCGTGGGGCACGAGCATGTGGGACTGGATTGCTTCGGGCCGAGACCTCACCCCATGTGCTGCCGGGGGTGGCCACCGCCCCCGTACATTGTGTAGGAGCCTTTACTAAAGCGCTTCCAGAGCCAAACCCCCATTTGCTGTGTCTTCTGGTCCCATGCAGCGCCGGCTGGGACCTTGGGCTCCCAGCCCCAGGGGACAGCTGCCCCCCAGAGCAGAGCTTGCAGACCCCATGGCTGCAGGGGGTGGCCTAGCCCAGTGCATAGACGCGGGGAGGGGCAGTGAGTTTCCAGCCCGCCAGACATGCACAGAGGATGCCAGTGGCTGTGCCCTAAAGGAAGGGCATGGGGTTGTGGGGCAGGACACAGCCGGTCTGGCAGGTGTCAAGAGGGTAGAGATGCAGAGTCCTGAGGGAAGAGGGGAGCAGTGTGGCCACTGGGGAAGGAGCAGACCCTGCCCCACTGCGGATCAGGAGAAGGGCAATGAGGCTGTAGGAGAGGAAGGAGACGTTGGCTGTCTCTGCCCATATACGCCCCCCCCCCCAATCTGGATGTGGAGGCCATGTGGCAGGCAGGGGTCCCATGGTATTTGGGGTGGGCTATTTCCCAGGGGCCCAGCCACTCACTCCAGCAGCCAAACGTTCCCCAAATTGGGAGAGGTAAAGGTGAAGGCCTGACCCCCATGGTCACGGAAGATTCCCCACGCCCTTTTCATAATGCTCAGGGTGTCCTGGGCATGTGCCAACTCTGGGAATTACTTTCCACCTCCCCAGATTCCCTTGTGTTGATTGGATCTGTGCTTCCCCCTTCACGGCCGCTCCTAAACTCTGCTGTAGCATTGCTGGACACGGTCAGGCAGCTGTCGTGCTTCACCCCAGAGGTGGCTGCATGTCAGTGCTGGGTGGAGAGGTCTCTGTGGACCCAGTGGCATAACCCAGGGCAGGACTTAGCCTGCAGTCCACGAAGTGCTTTGGGATCCCTTAGGTCGGCATGCAGGAGAATGCAGCCTGCCGGACCCCAGCTGTGCCTTGCCAGATGCCCCCCGCAGCGTGGCCTGCTTCCCTGGCCTGCTGGGGTCCATCACGAGGCCGGGCTGGCTGGCAGACTGCAGCCACTTCCCGCTAATGGGTAACTAGCTTCCCGCCGCGTCCCGCTCACAGGCCCCGAGGGAGGCACCTGAGCCCAGGTCAGAGCAGAGCCGGGGCTGGGGGCTGGGCCAGTTCCTCCACGGGCCAGAGAGAGACCGAGAGCGAGCGGCCATTGGAAAGGACTGGGGCACAGCTGGCTCCAGGGCCTTGCCTAGAGTCACCCCCAGGGGGCAGCACTAGCCAGAGAGGCCCCTGGCCTGCGGCGGTGCGAACTCTGCGATGCCCCAACCCCTTGGGTGGGGTTTGTGGCCATGGGGCAGCGCCGTGGTGGGGGGGTTCCACCGTGGGCACAAGGGGTGCCCGGGGGCAGAGCTGCCATAGGTCCCCCAGGCCCCTGGCGTATCTAGGGCTACAGAATAAGCATCAGCCCCCAAGAGGGAGTCACTGGTGTGGGTGGGGGATCCAGGGAGGGGGTCCCCAAGCCCCAGCCTGACCCCAAGGGGCTGGGGGCTCGGGTCGGGTGGGGAGGACGTGTCCCTGGCACCGAGTCCCTGGCAGGCCCATGGCCTGGTCCCCCGAGCAGAGAGCAGGATGGCGACCCTGGGTCCAAGGGGCACCCGGGCCGTGACTCGTCCTGCTGACTGAAGCAATAGTGGGGACTTGTGACAGCGCTGGGCCGAGCCCCTGGCCGAGTCAGCAGTTTCCCTGCACAACAGGCGACGGGCGGCAAGGCACTGGGGGCCACCCAGCTGGGTCCACAGTCCCCAGCGCCGCTGCATCAGGGCCTGCGGTATCCCCCGTCCAGGGCTTACAATCGCTCTGCACCCCTCTCGCGGCCAGCAGCACCCCAAGCCCTGCGCCTGTACATGACAGCCCGCGCCCCAGCACCAGGAGGGTGTCTCCCCGAAGCCCGCCGTCCCCCAGTGGGCGTGGGGATCCCGGGGAGCACGGCAGGCCGCTTGGAGCAGGATGGTGGGTGCTGCTGGCCGGGGCAGGGTCCGAGCGCCACCTTCCCCCACATGCCCCACATTGCGCAGCGTGGGGCAGTCTCCCTTAGCCCCAGGCTGAGTCCTGGCCATGGGCCGCCGGCCTTGCAGTGGGGGCTGTTTCTGGGGCACGGGTGGTGCTGATTTGAGAAAGGCGGGTGTCCTCCAAGGACAGAGCTCCGCTGCCTTCCCTGGGAGCCAGGTCTCTCCTTGGGCATTAGCCGTGGGAGCCTCAGGACTCACCACTAATCACAGGCCATTGCTTTGCAAACCCGGGGACCTGGGCCCAGGGCATGCGGCCCCTGGTCGCTGCTGCTTGGTTTGCTTTTCCTCTTGCTTTGTCACTCGGCCTTTCACGCCATCGCCCCCCTGGCCCTGTCTCCCCTGGACTCGGGCTACGCTAGGCACCATTCCACGCTCCCAGCCCTGCCTTGCTTAGGGTCCTTCCCTTGGGTCAGCCGTGGGAGGGGGCGCTGCCACCCCACCCTGCCATGGGGCATCTCCTGGCTGCTGGGGACCAGAGACGAATCCGACTGAGAGCCTCACTGGGCTCCATCCCAGGCAGCCAGTCTGCCCGCTGGACTGGGAGGGAGCCTTGCCCTGGGTGAGCTGAGGGGAGCTGCCCCATCCCTGGCGAGCTGCTCAGAGCCCCGTGGAGGTGCTCTCAACTGGTCTCTCGGCTCAGCATCCCCTGATGGTCTGTCCAGCCCCCTACCCCGTCTCCAGCGCCGGCTGATAATGGCTGCTGCAGAGGAAGGCAGGCAACCTGCTTGGTTCTGCAATCCTAGGGCACCAATGGGCAGAATTTCTCCTGCTCCCAGCGGGGATCTGCTCAGAACCTGAGCTCCAGGTGGACCGAGGGCCCGTGGAATTTCCACTCCAGCTGGTTTCACTGTTGGTGCTATCTGCTCCATCTCCTGCACCAGCGAGTTCCACAGGTGAATCATACTCCGCTAAGGGCATTTTCGCTACCATGTTACATTTGTTGCTAATACCTGCAGAAGCAGGCAGCCTGACCAGCCTTCTCTGTGTCAGGCTCTGCTCACCTCTCTCCTCCTTTTCAAACCCCATAGCCCGTCTCTCCTCTCCCTCCCAGACCGACCCCCATGCGCATCTTCCTACTTTCATTGGCCCGTCTCTGGACCTTTCCCATTTCTTCTCTGCCCTACTATTGAGGAGGTGGAACCTGGAGCAAGGGTCTCGATAACAGCACTGCATTTCCTGCGCCAGGCAGTCTACGGACGAGTCTGCACCCCAGAGGTTGCCGCAGCTGCAGTGTCCGTAGTGCAGACACACCCTACACTGGAGGACGAGGTTTTTCCAGCTCTGTAGTTAATCCACCCCGCAGAAGCAGTAGCTAGGTTGACGGAAGAATTCTGCCACCAACCCAGCCACGTCTACACCAGGGGTTAGGTCGGCTTAACGACGGCACGCCCGGGTGTAGAACAGGGGCAAAGGTGCCCCCCCCACCTCGACAACGCACAAAGGGGTGGGGTCTCTCTCACATTGGATCAGGAGGGGGGTGGGTGACAGGAGCCCAGTTAGGACATAGGTCCTCCCTCCACCCAATTGTCATTGGGCCTGGGGGCAGCTGCCCAGGGTGGGGGTTCTGGGTGTCGGGGGTGGTGGAGGGAGTGTCAGGGGCCTCGCAGGTCAGGCCGCAGCCAGCACTGAAAGTAGGTTGAGTTTGAAGCACTTTATGGGCGAGGGCCTGGGCCAAACGCATGCGGTAGGGATGCCCCGGGAGACGGAGCACATATCTCGTGTGCCCAAGTGTCTGCCAGGCTGGCCTCAAGCCCAGGCACCAGGCTCGGGCGTTTCCTGGGGGGCTACGGTGGGGGAGCAGACCCATGGTCTGCTGTGGGGCTAAGGTGCCTGGCAGTTGTTAATGCACCCCCTAGGCTGCGTTTAGGGGGCACTAGCTGCTCTGGAGCCAGGCCAGGCCCCTGCGGAGTTTGCCAAGAGCTGGCCAGACGCAGAGTCACGACCCCGTGTGCGGAGCCCCCCAGAGGGCACGGCCCTGTCTGTTATCGGCTGGCCCCTGCCTGGCGGCTCACCTGGCCAGCGGCTCCTTTAGAGAACTGTGAGGCTCTGATGATTAAACATGGTGGGAAACACCACTGACCTGGTCTGAGTTCGTAACAAGAGCGCGGTCGTTAGAGCCCTGCCTGGCCACCTCTCTCCGGCCATCTGCACCTCACCCGGCCCTGCGACCTCTCTGCTCCCAGCCCCTGGGGAGCTCCCGGGCCACATGGCTCCGCTCCCCCAGCCCAGGGAATCTGCCTGGACCCTGGCCCCTCTGCGGTGGGCCAGGCGGGGAACGTACTTTGCTTCTCACCCAGCCCCCGGGGTTCCCCCTCCCTCGCAGGACACAGGGCTGGGATCGCCCTCCCAGCAAAGCAAGGTCAGGCAAGCCCATGGCTGCAGGGGGCCCTGGTTCAACCCGCCTCCCATCCATTACTGCACCATCCCCTGTTCCCGTAACAACCTTACGCCCATGGTCCTTGCTCTGGACATATCCCACCCACCCCGGGGGGCAGGGAGCCCTGGAAAGAGGCCCCGGACCCCAACTGAGGGACTGTGTGTGGGCACGGGGGCCCTGGCTGGGCCCACCGTGTGCGTCAAGCCGGAGCTGCCCAGGGCCCACGCCAGGGGAGGATGGATATTGGTGGACTCCCCTCAGCAGGAGCGAGGCTGCACGACAGGCCCCGGGCAGGGGGGAGACACTCTCCTGGCTGTGAGCACAGAGCCCCAGGCCACAGGGGGCAAATCTAGGGGGCTCATGCCGCCTGTGAGCGATTCTCCCTCCGCCCCCCGGCAGCTCTGCAGGTGGTTGCCCATCCCTGCCAGAGCCCGGCTGCAGCCCATTGAGATGGGACCTCCCTGTAGGGTTGTCAACTTTCTAATTGCACAAAACTGAACACCCCTTCCCCGAAGCCCCACCCCACCCCGCCCCTTCTCTGAGGCCCCGCTCCCACTCACTCCAGCCCCTCTCCCTCCCTCCCTCGCTCTCCCCCACCCTCACTCACTTTCACCGGGCTGGGCAAAGGGTTGGGGTGCGGGAGGGGGTGAGGGCTCCAGCTGGGTGTGTGGCCTCTGGGATGGGGCCAGAAATGAGGGGTTCAGGGTGCGGGAGGGGGCTCCACGTGCTGCCCACACCTTCAGGTGCTGCCCTGCAGCTCCCATTGGCTGTGGTTCCCGGCCAATGGAAGCTGCGGAGCTGGTGCTCGGGGCGGGGCCAGCGCATGAAGCATCCCTGGCTCCTGCATGTAGGGGCCGCAGGGGCATGTTGCTGCTTCCGGGAGCTGCGTGGAGCCAAGGCAGGGCGCCTGCCTTAGCCCCGCTGTGCCACTGACCGGACTTTTAACGGCCCAGTCGGTGGTGCTGACCGGAGCCGCCACGGTCCCTTTTCGACCCGGTGTTCCGGTCGAAACCCGTGCTCCTGCTAGATACCCCCTGGCCCTGCTCGCGGCTCTGCACAGAGAGAGCGACTTGTGCAACGGGGCGGCTGCCCGGGCCCAGAGCCGCTGCTCACACACGGGGCAGCAGCCCGCAGGAGGGAGCACCCGGGGCAAAGACCAGCCTCTGGTGGTGGGCGCTGAGGGTTGCTTCTCTCTCCAGCCTGGGGGTGCAGCCACGCCTTGATTTGCCTTCTGGGGCGGGCGCAACTCACACAGACCAGCCACCTTCGCTCCCCCTTCGCCAAGGTTTCCGGCCGGGCTGGTGGAAGCACGGAGGCTGGCGATGGGCAGAGCAGAGGTTACGCCCCAGCTCGCAGGGAGGGAGTTCGGGGCGGGGGAGAGGGGGGCTCTTCCGAGCTGTTTGTCAGCCCGACATCACTCTATTAATGGAGCTTGATCAAGTAATCGATACACCAGGCTGATCAAGAAACCCCCTCCCGCAGCTGCGCTCAGCTAACAGGGCAGGGCAAGGCCGGGCTAGCTCAGAGCACAGACAGCCGATTGGAAGCCTTGTAGGGGACCCGGTGGTTTTGTGATTAAGGCCCAGACCTAGGTGTGAGGGTAGCTGGATTCTGTTCCTGGATCGGCCGCTGAGCGGGGGCAGCCCACTTCGCCATGCACTGCCTCAGTTTCCCTCCAGTAGTACTAGGATAGTGATCCTGATCCCAAGGGGTGTAGGGGGGCTGAGCCAGTCACTTGTGCAAAGTGTCTTGGGGGTCCCTGGGCCTGATTCTGCCGGGCCCGGGACCTCGTCATTTACGCTGGTGCAAGGTAACGTGTGGCCATTCCAACCCTCACTTTGCACAGGTGTTCACGATGACGCCAGGTGCTGCGCAGGAGAGACTCAGGCCCTGGGCTGTGAACACTGGAGGCCAAGGGATGATCTCGAGCCTGCCACGGGGGTTGATATGGGGCACGTAGGGGTGAGTTTAGCAGCAGTCCAACGTCCGTGTTGTTCTTTAGTCCTTTTGCTTAGAGCCACACTGGAGGGATGAAGGGGCCGGGCCCAAGAGATGCCAATGCTCAGACATCCAAAGTAACAGAGCCACACACGGGAGTGGCGGGCAGCTAAAGATCCAAACAGCCCCTGCAAATAGTGGGGAAGCCAGGAGCCCTTGGGAGCGTGTGTGGGGTGCAGAGTCACAGAACGGAGCCGTGCAACAGGGCCAGGCCTCGGGAAAGCAAACATGGAGGGACTTAAGAAATCTAGTGAGTAAGGTGCAGTGGGGGGGAGTATCAAAGGCGCCCCAGGGCACAAGAAGGCCGGGGGGCTACAATGGAGACAAACGGTGGCCCAGAATAAGGCAAGGGAGAAGATGGGGCCCTCGCTGAGAGGGAAGGGAGCGCCTCCTTTGGTAGCTGAGGTAAGACATCCAAATCCAGCTAGAACTTCCCCTGTCACTGGGCTGTGACCACTTAGACCTCCCAGCAACAGCAGGGCTAGAGCAGGGGTCGGCAACCTTTCAGCAGCGGTGTGCCGAATCTTCATTTAGTCACTCGGATTTACGGTTTCGTGTGCCAGTTTAATACAGTGTAACATTTGTAGAAGGTCTCTTTCTATAAGTCTATAAATATAGAACTAAACTATTGTTGTATGTAAAGTAAATAAGGTTTTTAAAAGGTTGAAGAAGCTTCATTTAAAATTAAATTAAAATGCAGAGCGTATCAGTTTAGTGCAGTGGTTCTTAACCTGGGGTGCACACACCCTCTGGGGGTGCGAGACAGGCGAGATTTTGTTAGAAGGTAAATCATCGAAAACACAAATTAAGCACAGGCACATAAGTAACTACTTTGTTTCATCAAACCAATGTATTTATTAACATTATACATGTTTTAACGATGACTGTAATAGACGAAGTTTTCAGGTTTTTAAGCTGATAGTAGTGTAATTGTTGATAAGGGCTGCGAGAACATATTTTGAGAACTCCAGACAGTCAGTGGAGGGCAGGTGTAGTGTATTCAATTGCTCCCCATAGGAATATGCTACTTACGGTGTACTACTTACAGCTGCCAGTCCTGATGCTCTGAGCGGCATGGTAAGGGGACGGGGAACAGGGGTGTTTGGATAGGCGTGGGAGCCCCGGGGGGGCCTGTCAGGGGTTGGGAGGGTGGATAGGGGTCGGGGCAGTCAGGGGACAGGGAGTGGGGGGCTTGGATGGAGGGTGGGGTCCCAGGGGGCGGATTGGGTGGGGGGTCCCGGGAGGGGGCGGTCAGGAGACAAGGAGCAGGGGGTTGGATGGGTGGGGGGTTCTGAGGGGGCAGTCAGGGGGTGGGAAGTGGGAGGGGGTGGATAGGGGGTGGGCTGTTCGGAGAGGCACAGCTTTCCCTACCCGGGTGTAGTGTATTAAATGTCTCCCCGTAGGAATGTGCTACTTACGGTGTACTACCTACGGCTGCCAGTCCTGGTGCTCCGCAAGTAGCACATTCCTATGGGGAGACATTTAATACACTACACCGGCGGACAGAACCCCAGACTGGCAGTGGGCTGAATGGGGCTGGCGGCCGGGACCCCGGCTGGCAGCAGCGTGCCAGTAAAAATCGGCTCGTGTGCCACCTTTGGCACGTGTGCTGCAGGTTGCCAACCCCTGGGCTAGAGCTTGGATCCATCTGCTCCAAGAGCACAGCCTCCCGCTGCTGAATTAAAGGGGAATCGCCGTGACCTGCTAGCAGTGTAGGGCCAATGACACACAGAGGAGCAGCATGGATTCCATCCAGGAGAGGGCAGCAGAGTACAGACACCTGAGGCTGCTCACAGACGCTGGCATGTGAAAGCGCTGGTAGTGAGTTACCATCCTGCTGGGGCGAGTTATTGAGCCAAGGGAAGGATCCCGTGTGCCTGCAACGCTGCTCCTTGGGAGAAGAACCAGCGAGCACTTTCTTGGGTTCACCCAGTGAGCCTCTTGCTTTGGGATGTGTCATCTAAGGTGGAGCTGGGTCTCATCTCCACGCTCCCTGGGGAGGAGTCCCCATTGGAGAAGCCCGGCCGCTCAGGGGGCAGACGAAATGCTGGAGACAGAGCGATAAATAATAAGGAGGGTGGAAATCAAGAGGCCTCTGAAATGGCTGAGGAGCTGGACTTCTTTTCAGCGGGGCGTGACAGGTCAAATAAGGAGAAAGGGGTAAAACTGTGAAGACCTTTTGTGACACAGCCCTAGTCTCCCCCTGCGCCCCATCCGCCTTCTCAGTATTTCACGCTGGGCGGTCGTGGGGGGTCTCTGCCAAAGGCCGGGCGTCACGGTTAGTGTGAGATGGTTGTACAGGAAACAGTCGCCGCGTGATGTCACGGGCAGGGTGGTGGGTTCTAAAACCGCCAGACATGAGACTCGTCACCTGAGGCGGGGGAGTCTGAGAGCTGACACCGAGAACCAGGCCCGTCCGTGGGGCCAGTCCCATGTTTACTGGCTGGCCCAGGTGCAGGCTGGAGTTCTGACAAAGACGAAAGAGCCCCAAGAAAAGTCTTGGAAGAGGGGACCCACGTGGGGCTAAGTGCTGATCTCCCCTATAATGATAGCGCAGTGAAAAACACCATGCCCTGTGTGGTGAACGTCAGCCAACTGACGCCTGGGGCGAGAATTTATTCCTCGTCTTACCACTGCCTCTCAGAGGTGGATTCCAGTGAGGGAAGAACCCCTTTCATTGCTCCAGGACCTCGATAGGCTATAGCTTGGGTCTTACGCTTTCCTTTTATTTGTAACTGATTTCCAACCCCCTCTCCTTGCTTTGCTTTGCTTTGAATCGCTCGCCCAAGCTCTGTTCAAAACACTTCCGTTTGGTTTTACTGTCGACACATCTAAGGGCCTGGTGCAACGGAGGTGATTCCACTACTCTGGGTGCAGCGGATGGGAGCCCACGGGGGGGGGGGGGTCCAGAAGACATGGGGCTGGGCACAGGCAGGGCGCAGGTGGTGATTCACCCCAGGGACTCAGGTAACCCTGAAACGTGTCACCCCTTTCAGAGCCAAGTCTTGATAAGAAGCCGATGAGGAAACACTGAATACAGGTCGATCAGCAGCCCGGCAGCCTGGAGTGTAAAGGGAATTATGAGCCACGACATTTTCTGACTGTAAAAGGGTTGCTGATTCCTGAACACCCCCTCGTGGCTGGGGGAGGGGCTCTGCAGCAGCCCTGCCTCAGTTTCCCTCCAGGGCTCCCAGAAATAATCCACAAAGGCTTTCTCGTGTCTAATATCCCCCTTCCTGGGGCAGGTTTAATAACCAAATCCGTTCAAAGCACCTCTCAGAGACCCCAGATAGAGTCTATCCCCCCAGCACAAAAGCTTATACTCAGCTCTGGCATCTTCTTCCGGTCCTGAGGCCCCTCTCAGTCCCAGTCCAATCTTCATCCAGCAGCTGCTTCCAGGTCTTCCTCCCTGGAGTCCTTCCTTCCCCCCACCAAAACTCTCCCTGGGTTGGCTTCTCTCTGGGTTAGAGACGGCCGCAGGGAACCCCCTTGGCAGCTCTGCTAGCCCTGGCCTGGCATCTCAGCGGCCCTGCGGGAACTTTTCAGCCCCCGGGAGCCTTCCCCAGGCCTTTGCTGAAGTTTCTCTCCATCCACTCAGGCCTGTCCCTTATTTATCTGAGGGGCCTGATTGAATCAGGCGACTCCCCCTCCATTTGCCCCACCTGAGAAGGAGAGTTATTAATGTCACAGGGGAAGCAGAGACCCATAAAGGGCCAGTGGCCCTGTGAGACTGACGGTTATTGAGGAAAAGTCCTGGACAAAGGCAAACGTCGTGCTAATGTTCATAAAGAGACTTGGGGCAAAGCCTAGCGGTTATTGCTCAATAAACCCAGCTCCACTTCCTGGTAAAAAAAGTGCAACCAATAGTAAGAGGAAAAGTTTAACCGCTGGAGGACAAAGGAAAGTGAAAAGTGCAAGGTCACGCATTAGGGATTAATAACGAGAACTATTGTTATAAGCTGGGGAGGCATCAGTTGGAAGTAACAGAGGAGGAGAAGGACCTCGGAGTATTGGTTGATCACAGGAGGACTATGAGCCGCCCATGTGATATCGCCGTGAAAAAAGCTAATGCGGTCTTGGGATGCATCAGGCGAGGTATTTCCAGTAGCGATAAGGCGGTGTTAGTACCGTTATACAAGGCACTGGTGAGATCTCATCTGGAATATTGTGCGCAGTTCTGGTCTCTCATGTTTAAGAAGGATGAATTCAAACTGGAACAGGTACAGAGAAGGGCTGCTAGGATGATCCGAGGAATGGAAAACCTGTCTTATGAAAGGAGACTCAAAGAGCTTGTTTAGCCTAACCAAAAGAAGGCTGAGGGGAGATATGATTGCTCTCTATAAATATATCAGAGGGATAAATATCAGGGAGGGAGAGGAATTATTTAAGCTCTGTACCAATGGGGACACAAGAACAAATGGATATAAACTGGACATCAGGAAGTTTAGACTTGAAATTAGATGAAGGTTTCTAACCATCAGAGGAGTGAAGTTCTGGAACAGCCTTCCAAGGGAGGTAGTGGGGGCAAAAGACATATCTGGCTTCAAGACTGAGCTTGATAAGTTTATGGAGGGGATGGTATGATGGGATAGCCTCATTTTGGTAATTAATTCGTCTTTGACTACTAGTGGTAAATATGCCCAATGAACTGTGATGGGATGTTAGCTGGGGTGGGATCTGAGTTACTACAGAGAATTCTTTCCTGGGTGTCTGGTTGGCAGGACCAGCTCCAGGCACCAGCCGACCAAGCACATGCTTGGGGCGGCCCCTTAGAAGGGGCGGCCAATGTTGGGGTGGCGGGGGGCGCTCGCGGTGCTTTTTTTTGTTTTTTGTTTGTGTTTGGTAGGGCGGCGCTCAAGGTTTTTTGTTTTGTTTTTTGTTTTGTTTCAGCCGGGCAGCGCAGGGGGTGTTTCGGTGGCGCGACGCTGGGGGAAGCGGGGGATTCAGTGGTGCGGCTCGGTGCTCCGGGGGTTTGGGCGGCGCGGTGCGGTGCTCCAGGGGTTTGGCTGGCCCGGCGAGGTGCTTGGGGGGAGGCGCGGTGCTTGGCTGGCCCGGCGAGGCGCGGCACTTGGGGGGGCTTTGGTGGCCCGGTGAGGCACAGCGCTCGGGGGGTTCGGGCGGCCCGGCGTGGCGCTCGGGGGGTTTGGGCGGCCCAGCGCGGCGCTCGGGGGGGAAGCGGGGGTATGGTCGGCCCAGCATGGCACTCCGGGGGTTTGGGCGGCCTGGCGAGGTGCTCGGGGGGAGGGGGGCGGGGTTTTCGGTGGCCTGGCGCGGCGCTGGGGGGGGAGTTCAGCGGCTCAGCGCTGGGGCAGGGTTGTTACGTCGGTGCGGTGCTCTTCTTTTTTGCATTTTTTTAGAGCCTGCCCTGCTGGTTGGTGAGTCTTGCCCACATGCTCAGGGTTTAGCTGATCGCCATATTTGGGGTCGGGAAGGAATTTTCCTCCAGGGCAGATTGGCAGAGGCCCTGGGGTTTTTTTCGCCTTCCTCTGCAGCGTGGGGCCCGGGTCACTTGCTGGAAGATTCTCTGCACCTTGAAATCTTTAAACCATGATTTGAGGACTTCAATGGCTCAGACACAGGTTTGATACAGCAGTGGGTGGGTGAGATTCTGTGGCCTGCGTTGTGCAGGAGGTCAGATTAGACGATCATAATGGTCCCTTCTGACCTTAAAGACTATGATTCTATGATCCATGAGAAATAAAGAGTAGTAATTTATGCCTTTTGTCACTTACAAGGGTGACGCCCTCTTCTGCCGGGCAGCCAAGCAATACATAAATAATAGAAATGAAGAAAATCTTAAAAAGACCCCATCAAACCGGCAAGGCCCACTCCGAACAGAGCGAAGCGCAGAGACTTCCCGAAGTCCGTTAGGGATTTCGCTGTTGCTATTGATTGTACGTGGCAGGTGCTCACGGCGATGGGGTTAGATAAGAAAAAAGAAAACAAGTGATGCTCGGCCAACGTGATGGGGGCTTTTTAAAAATCGAATGACGAGCTCCGTGCATGGAAAGACTCCAGTAAGTGTAATAGGCCTTCAGCGGGAATAAACCGACACACAACGATTTATACCAGATGGGAATCTGGCCTGAATCTGGACTTTAATGACGTGTTTGGGACAGTTTCTCCTGCAATATTTGTTTGGCCAATGGCAGTGCCGGGACACCGCAGCCAGCGATCAGGACCCTGCTGTGCTAGGTGATGTGAACACACGCAGTACGCACACCGTCTAGGCCAGTGCTTCTCAACCAGGGCTACACAGAGCTCTTCCAGGGGGTACATCAACTCAGCTAGAGATTTGCCTAGTTTTACAGCAGGCTACGGAAAAAGCACTAGCGAAGTCCACCAACTAAAATTTCATAGAGATAATGACTTGTTTATACTGCTCTACATACTAAACACTGAAAGGTAAGTACAGTATTTATATTCCAATTGATTCGTTTTATAGTTCTACGGTAAAAAGTCAGCAATATTTCCATACTAGTGTGCTGGGACACTTTTGTATTTTTATGTCTGATTTTGTCAGCAAGTCGTTTATAAGTGAGGTGTAACTTGGGGCATGCAAGACGAATCCGCCTCCTGAAAGGGGAACAGTCGTCTGGAAAGGCGGCGAGCCCCTGGTCTAGGTGAATGCCAAGCTGTAATGGGCGGATGCGACACAAAGGAGTGGGAGAATGAATGCGGTAACCACAACCCAGCCTGATTTCACGGGGACTGGCTGGGTGCACAGGACGCCTCACTGCCAGCCTACGGTTCACGCAAACTGGAGCAGAGTCCAGCCAGCTGGGCTGAAAACTAGCGTAAGGGCCACAAGGGAGGGGTGATGATCACGGCCGTGTACTGACATGACCCAGCTGCCCCTCTGAGCCATCCTCAGACCTCGCATCTTCTGGAGTATTCTGGGAGGGGGCCCTTTGGGGATGCGTAACATGGGCGGGGGCAGGGGATAGCTCAGTGAGATTCAGCCAGGACCCCCCTGGGGGGATATAATCCAAACCCCCCCTGACTGAGCAGGAATTCACACCACAAACGTACATACACTGGGCTGTACGGTAAGTGCTCCGGGCCCAGCAAGCACGGGAATTCCTGCTGTTAAAGGTGCAAGGTGGGGGCACTGTACTGTGCAAATCAGGATGTGCGGAGAGCCTGGGGGGTGGGGTCTGCACAGAGCAGCAAAAAGACCCGGCCCAGCTCTGAGCTGGCATTGCAGAGGCTGCCCAGCCCGGATCAGGGAGAGGACAGCCCCTCTCGGTCCAGTTCTGGGGAGGAGCCCCCCACCCTCCCGGGGATCCTGCACTTGGCTCTGGCCCCCCCAGAAGTATACTGACAAACTGGGGGGAATTCAGAGAAGAGCCACCCTAAAGCACCAGGGGATGGGAGGGCTGATTTATGGTGAGAACCGCATGACAGCGTCTGATCCGAAGCCGAGGTAGTCAACAGCCTGGGGTTTGGGTCACACCCGTACTCATGACAAAACCCTGAAGAACAGAGCGTGGGGAACAATTCCAAACACCCCCCTCCCCGCAAGGGGTTAATGCGTCTTTTCCCTCTCGGATTTCTCCGACTCCGTCAGCCCGACCAGAGTGAGGCGGGGGGAAAGGAGACAGGAGGGTCAGTTCCCTGTGCTAGGGCCTAGCCTGCTGCTGAATCACATGGGCAGGCGCCCGCTCTGGAATCCTCCAGGGGGTGGGGAACACGGCGCCCTGCCCCCCCCTTCAGATTCCACTCTTAATCTGGCAGGAGACAAGCTCCGTTCCCCATGCACCCCTGGCAATTCTTTCGCTGCGTTCCCGCCGGCCAGACCGCCGGCTGGAGAGACGGGCCCGTCAATCACGCGCCCGCCGCAGCAAAGCCGGGGAGACATCAAAGATCTCCCGCTTGCGGGGCCTGAACCCTTCCAGCCGAGGCTGACAGATTTGGAAACTGCCAGTCCCAGAGACGGGGGAGGGTGGGCGATTGCTCCTCGTTGCCTTTATTTCTGCAGGCTCCGTTTTCCAAGTCGCCGGCCCGGATTAATTCATTTTTGCTGAGAGCTTGGAAGAAGAAAAACCCCACGGAGCTACTGAGGGGTCTTATTGTGTTATTCTCTCTCCTGCTCCCGGGTCCACTCAGGGTATGTCTACACTGCACATTAAGCCCAGGGTCTGGCTCTGGAGTGAGACCCAGCCCCACTTCCGTCCACACACAAATCGGACTTGGGTCAGCAAGCGCTCAGGACCCGGGTCCTAGGCCCCTGCTAGCATAAGCGCTGACTCTGTGGGTGCTCTGGGTCTGGAGCACCCTCGGAAAAAAAATAGTGGGTGCTCAGAACCCACCAGCAGCCCCACGGATCAGCTCCTCCCCTCCCCCCAGCCCTCCCGCTCATTGGCGACTCCACCAATCAGCTTCTCCCCCTCCCTCCCAGTGCCTCCTGCAATCAATGTTCAGCGGCATTCAGGGGGCGCTGGAGGGGGAGGGGGCGGAGCGGGGGCAGGAAGAGGTGGGGGAGGGGGCAGAACAGGGCAGGGGTGGGAAGGGCTGGGGTCTTGAGGGAATGGGAGCGGGGCCTGGAGCGGAGCGGGGGTCAAGCAGTCCCGGGAACTGGGGAAGTCAGTGGGGAAGTCAGTGGCTGCTAGTCCTGCTGTGACTCGGGTCCAAGCCCTGTCGTTTTGCAGTGTGGACGCAGCTCAAGACACAGCCCCGAGTCAGAAGGGCTGTGTAGTACAGCAGGGCTGCATTAGCGAGACCCGGTGCAGCCACTGTGAGCCCAGGTTTACAAGACAGTGTAGACGCTGAATCATGGGCCTGGAAACGCAGGGTACAGCTACACGCCGATAAAAAACCCGCTGCACCCATTGGCAGAGCCCAGGTCAGCTGACTCGGGCTCACAGGGCTTGGGCTGCTGGGCTAAAAACTGCAGTGTCGACATTTGGGCTCAGGCTGGAGCCGGGGCTCTGAGACCCCGTGAAGGGGGAGGGGCACAGAGACAGGCTCTGGCCCAAGCCCCAGTGTCGACACTGCGACACAGCGGGCGGCGGGTCTGTCATCGCAATGTAGACGTACCCACAGAGTCCACAAGTCTAGGTCCAGGCTTAGCACGCAGGGTAGATGTAGATGTACCCTAAGCTGCTGCCAGCTACCCTTGACTATCTGGTTCCTCTGTCCCCAGCACCCATTCTGTTAGTCCCTACACTGCAGCAGCACCCAGAGGTGCCAGCCGAGCTCGGGAAGCCATAGCCCTGGCTGTCAATTTTACATGGACGGTGTGACGGGTTCAGTCACAGAGACCCCCTTGGACTGTCACCTGATGTGCTGAGACTACCTCTGAGCCCATTTCCTCTGCCAGTTTGGGACTTCAGAACCCTGCCTTGTTGAGCCAGACATGCTAATCTGCTGCAACACTGACCCAGGGTCTGACCCATGCCCCCAAAGCTGCAGACTTAACTGAAAACAGCACAGCAAGTGCTCCGGTCTCCGGCACCCAGACACCCAGCTCCCAATGGGGTCCAAACCCCAAATAAATCCGGGTAAACTCATAAATTGTCCACCCTCTATAACACTGATAGAGAGATATGCACAGCTGTTTCCCCCTCCCCCCCAGGCATTAGTCACTTACTCTGGGTTAATTAATAAATAAAAGTGATTTTATTAAGTATAAAAAGTAAGTAGGATTTAAGTGGTTTCAAGTAATAACAGACAGAACAAAGTGAATTACGAAGCAAAATAAAACAAAACACGCAAGTCTAAGCCTAATACATGAAGAAACTGATTACAGATAAATCTCACCCTTAGAGATGTTCCAATAAGCTTCTTTCACGGACTAGACTCCTTCCTAATCTGGGTCCAATCCTTTCCCCTGGTACAGACCTTGTTAATTCCAGCTCAGGAGGTAACTAGGGGATCTCTCATGACTGGCAGCCTTCTTTGCTCTGTTCCACCCCCTTTTATAACTTTGGCACAAGGCGGGAATTCTTTGTCTCTCTCTTGGTTCCCACCCCTCCTTCTAAATGGAAAAGCACCAGCTTAAAGATGGATTCCTGTTCAGGTGACATGATCACATGTCACTGTAAGACCTCCTTCTTCATTACTTAGTAGCTGGAAGATACCCACATAGGAAGGCTTGCAGATAAACAAAACCCATTCACAGTTCGTTGATTCTGAAGCACCCTTAATGGCTTTCACTTAACATGTTTACATTAGTAATACAAGTTTATCTCTTATTCTCCTAACTTCAGATATAGAAATAATACATGCAAACAAATAGGATGACCACACTCAGTAGATCATAAGCATTGTAATGATACCTTACATGAGACCTTTTGCATGAAGCATGTTCCAGTTACATCATATTCACACTTATTAATATATTTCCATAAAACATATGGAGTGCAACGTCACAGATGGTGCCCAGATAACCCGGTGATGGGCAGCAGGCTAGAGCCCTCCAATAGACAGGTTGTGCTCGATGCTGACCATAGACTCATAGACTCATAGACTTTAAGGTCAGAAGGGACCATTATGATCATCTAGTCTGACCTCCCGCATGATGCAGGCCACAAAGCCGTCCCTACCCTTTCCCTTGACTCTGCTGTTGAAGTCCCCAAATCCTGTGGTTTAGAGACTTCAATTAGCAGAGAATCCTCCAGCTAGCGATCCCTGCCCCATGCTGTGGAGGAAGGCGAAAAACCTCCAGGGCCTCTGCCAATCTACCCTGGAGGAAAATTCCTTCCCGACCCCAAATATGGTGATCAGTAGAACCCCGAGCATGTAGGCAAGATTCTCCAGCCAGACCCTCATTGGCCATTATACTATTTACCAGCGATGGCATGCTGTTCCTTGACTAAAATCATATTATCCTATTAAACCATTCCCTCCATAAACTTATCTAGCTTAATCTTAAAACCAGACAGGTCCTTCGCCCCCACCTAAGACACTTAGGCTTTGTCTAGGCTAGGAAGAGCCACTCAGTTCAGGCTCGGCTTAGCTAACCCAAGCTAGCTAAACCCAGGCACTTTTCCTAGGGTAGAGCAGTGGTTCCCAAACAGGGGTTCGTGAACCCCTGGGGGTTTGTGAAATGTTACAGGGGGTTCTCAGGAAAAAATTCTCGAACGGCGGACAGAGCTGTCACTAGGGACCCTGGGTAGCATGGGGCCAGCAGCCCGGAGCCCCTGGACTTACAAGAGCTAAGCAGATCAAAGCAAGCCTATCTATCACACTGAGGAGATTTAAACTCCAAGACTCCTTATAAGAAATGGAAAGGGAGGTGGATATTTTTTGCTGTTTTTAAAATGAAATCGGCAGCTAGTATTGTTTTTAAAATTATTATGAAGAACAAGTTTAAGCTTTGTTGTAACGTGCGTTGTTGGCCTGGACTGCTCAAGCCCTGAATGCTTGTGTAGGAGGAACTCTGAGTTGGCTTCTTAAATACCTTCCTGCTGTTTCACATCTGATACTCCTTGATGAAACCTAGGAGCCTTGGCTTATTCAAAGTGATACAAGCTACGAAAGTGAGATCTTGGAAGAGTGTTGCTGTTTTCATAATGTAATACAAATACTGTAATGATAAATAATATTTAAAAATAAATAGTGTGTAATAAGCATATCATAAAACAAATGTTATATTTCCAACATCACTGCTTTTATAATTTATACTCAGGTAAAGGAGAAAATCCCTGGAAATATTCATTTTTAGGAGGGGGTTCTCAACACTTGACATTTTATTGAAAGGGGTTCACAGGTTGTTAAAGTTTGGGAACCACTGGTTTAGAGGCTCAAGTTTTAGTCTCCACGTCCCAGTCTAACTAGACAAGCCACCGGCTGAGAGAAAGGAAGTGTCATGCACAGCTGGGAAATTGAGGCCTGGCGCTATTAAGGGACGGCCTTGGGTCACATGGGCAGCCTGAGGCAGAGCAGAGAGACTCCCCGGCTCCTCCAAGACCCAGTGCGGTGCTTTCACCACCAGGCCCGCCTTCCCTTTTGCAGGTTGTACGTGGAAGCAAAGAATTCAGAACCAGAGCCCTATGTTTTCCACAGGACCCCTGCCTCTTCCCCAGCTCTCTCCCCAAGTCGTCCCACCTGCCTGCACCCTTGGCTCCTCATCCCAGTCCCTATCGACCCCCCCATCAACTCCCTATCCCAACCCCCCCCTTCCAGTTCAGCGTCCCAGACCCCTACCTCTACAGCTCCTCCTAGTCCCTGTCTCCCCTGGCTTCTCATCCCAGCGCCCACCCCCCATTCCCATGTTCCATTCTGCCCTCCAGAATCCGCCCCCGGCCAGGGCCCTCAGCCCTCCGCATTTCAGTCAGACTCTTCCCCCCGCCTAGCCCCTAGCAGAGCAGCACATGAGACGTGAGGCTCCCAGCTCTCAGTTCTTGGCCCCTGGCAGCCGGGAGGTGCAATTGCCAGGCTCTGCAGCCCTGAGACGGCACATGCTGAGTGTGGACCCATGTGAGAGCCAGGGGTACAGAGGGCATCTCTAGTGAATCGAACTGCTAGAGTCTAGCAAGTCTCTACTGAGCTTGTGCGAACTGACAGTTTTCAGAGGCTCCTAACTTGGCCCCCGTTGGGTGAGTTTTCATGGGAATGGCAAAAGGCACCTTCCTGATGCCAAAGTGACACCCCTGCAAATTTCAGGCCCCCCTCTCCAGAGCATGGAGTCACTAAAACTTCTCAGTAAAATGGTTGAGAGAAGGTGGGTTTAAAAAAAAAAACACGGGCCAAACACGGTGTTTTCCCCTGACCTCGTTCTCAAAATGGCTGAGCCGTTTTAGCTGAATTTCCCCAGAACGTATCAGCCCCAGGCAGACCCCCAGCGTGGGCAATTTGTGATCTCTGGTGTGTGGAGTTTCACTGCGGAGGAGCAATTGCTGATATTGCTCTGTCCCAAGAGCTTTGCCCTCAGATCAATCCGTGGTATTATTACTTACTGTATTGCTGTATGATTTCGGCTGGCTGAGTAGAAAGCCAAGGCCCTCCGGAGGGTTACATCTGGCAAAGTGATAAGCAGCTGTAAAGCGGGTCGTAACGTCAGAAGTAGCTGGGAACCTTAACTAGAGGCATGGCTACCTGTAAGAGAGTAAGTCCCGATCTGCCCCCACAACCCATTCGCTGGCTGGACTCATGGGCAGCGGGTAATGGAGGCTGGGGGAGACAGGGCTCAGAGCTCCACTCTGGGCTGCCGGGCTCAGGACTTGGCCTGGGCCAGCTCCGGGCTGCTCTGGGCACCATGGGCTGGTGGGATGGCTGGGTGGAAGGGGTGGGGTGAGGGTGGGGCCTCAGGCAGAAGGGGTGGGGGCGAGGCCTTGGGCGGAAGAGCTGGGGCAGGGGGTTAGCCTCCCCAAACGGGGGGTGCACGTGCTGCCCATGGCCGAACTCCTAGCCTTGGTGTCAGGGATAGGGCTGATAACGCCTGAAGCAAAGAGGACATGGACATGGGAAATGGCCTGCTCCCCACCTGGATATTAACAATCCTTTGAACACCAGGTCTACGGTATCTCCAGCAACTCCTCCCTAGCATTCGGGTTTGGCTGGCAGCCAGGGTCTGCAGGGCTAGAAGGAAATATTCCCAATTCCTGTCTGCTTTTTGTTCTGCTGAATAGCTCCCAGTCAGCCGACTGTAGTGAAATTAATTCAATCTCCCCCAATCACGTCAGCGCCAGCCAGCTCAGCATGACAGCTCCGGTGGCAGCTTTCCAAGGGAGCTCCCATGCTCGGCACTGGCTCAAGCCCCTCCCAGGTGCTGGGGAACCGCTGGGCCCACACCCGGAGCTAAGGCACTTTGCTTCTCGGTGGAAAATGGGTTTTGGCCAAGGTAACATTTTTGCAGAAAATTTTCACTTTTGTCAACGTTCTTCCATTTTTTACAATAAAAAAATAAATATTTGAGTAAAAATGTTTAGTTTTGGATAAAAATGTTCAGGTTTTTTTGATTTTCTCATCCAAACTTTTTTTTTTTATCCAAACCCCAGTTTTGGAGAACCCATGTATTTGTTTATTTAACCAAAAGAGATTGCAGGATTATTTTTTTAAATTCCTACTAGAAAATTCCCATTGCCCAAGCAGCTCCAGTAGCAGGATTTCTAGGGTGCCTTTCACTTCCTAAACAGGCATCTTTATCTAGGGAACAGCCTTCTAGCAGGGAACCCATGTGATGGTTCTCGGGGCACCCAGGATTTTGAGTCTCCTTGTTACCCTCCTGCCACCCACATGAGAGCGTCTTGCCTGGACGTCAGCTCCTTGACCCCATCTGCATGCATTCTCCTCTGGGTTATGCCAGCCCTGTTCTCGCCATGCAGGCTAAAGGTAGGTGCACCCCAGGCCCTGAGCCCCTTTGAATTGTTCTCCTGTGATCTCCAGCCCCTGACACTGGCTCCTCACAGAAATCCCAGATCCTCTGCCCTAAAAGGAGCAGTGTGCCTCAGTTTACCAGTTTTACCGTAACCCACTGTTCCCATAAACCACGCCACACTTGTGAGCACTTAGCATAAAACAAAAGTAGGGGTATTTAAGGAAGGCTAAAGATTGCAAGTTTTTTTAACCTGGGCTCGCTCAGCCTGTGGGGTTCCCACGGATCAAAGCTGCCATGAGCAAGAAGTGAATGGGCTCTGGAGACTGAACTGCCTTAAGGAGGGGGGGGCATCCAGGTGAGGCATGCTGGTGGGGGGCAACGTGTCAGGGAAGCTCTGACTGCCGCTTCCAAGGCTGGGCCTGGTCAGGAGGCAGAGGATTCAGGGTGTTTCATAAAGTCTAAGACCAACAGATCATCTCTTCTGACTGTCTGTCTAGCATAGGCCGCGACATTCCACCCAAATCCCACTCCGCTGAGCCCTGTGACGTCAGCTAAACTAACGCGTTTCAGTCCCCAGGAAACTAAACTGTCGTGTGCTACAGGCAGGTCACACATGTGCAGAAAGTCTTTGATTAAACCCAAAGGCCAAATGGTATTTATACAATTGCTCCACACACGTCCAACAGTCTAAAACCCAGCAGTCACCACACCCAGTACGGAAACAAAATGTTCACAAGCATATGTTCAGTATACTTACAAACCGGCCGGACTTGGGGATGACCTGCTGTGCCCCGGTGTGATCAGGTCAGGCCTGACAAAGCACCTTCACATTCACAGCTCTCTTTATACACCTCAGCTAACTTGCTAGCTTTAGCAAAACGCCAGTTTGAAGCAGTTCAGCCTTGCTCCTTCCCTTCTGCCAAGGCCTCCTTTCTTATCTCCTCCCCCCATCCACCTGGCTTACCAGCAGAACCGTGGGAAGATTTACGCTTGTTTCTTTTAAGATAGTTTTTTTCCTTTGTCTTATTACTGCAGCTTTTCACTTGAGCAGTTCCTTTTTGACCCAATCATTTCCCCACACTATAAGCAATATTACTTATTATTCTCATGATCTTCTTCTACGTGTTGATTGGGGCCTTTTCCGTACTAGCCACAAACAGATATTATTTTCTTAACCAAACTTAAGCTAACCTTAAATAATTATCTCTACATTTCCCTCCTTCAAACCCTATATACCGTATGGACTTTATTACATTAAACATTTCAAACATATTTCTGGTTTTGATTTTGCAACATTTTGTACAACCAATAAACTCGACAATGCAAAATCAGAAGAACATTTACCACAATCACATTGGTAACTCCTGAAGCTTTGATTGAAATCTTCACCGTGGATGTAGACCCACTTTGTAAACTTGTTCCCACCAGGAAGGGCTAGTTAACTACTAAATTCCCTGTTCCTGCCTATTAAGCTTTTACGAGCCAAGTTCAAGGGAGGAATAAGAACATAAGAACGGCCAGACTGGATCAGACCAAAGGTTCATCCAGCCCAGTATCCTGTCTGCCAACAGTGCCCAGTGCCAGGTGCCCCAGAGGGAATGAACAGAACAGGGAATCATCAAGTGACTATCCCCTCTCACCCATTTCCAGCTTCTGGCAAACAGAGGCTAGGGACACCATCCGAGCCCATCCTGGCTAATAGCCATTGGTGGACCTATCCTCCATGAATGTCTCTAGTTCTTTTTTGAACCCTGATATAGTCTTGGCCTTCACAAGATCCTCTGGCAAGGAGTTCCACAGGTTGAGGAATAGGATGCCCAGACTTGGGTACCGCTTTTAAAGCGTCCTCCTGTAATCTGAATTCAGCCTATAATTCAGTTCCATTATGAAAAATGTGTCTGGGATGTAAGATCTTTCCACCTATCAGCGCAGTGAATTCAGGTGTGAGACAAGACATCGGCCAATCAGAATAACCATCTTTGGATCTGCACCGAAAGTGGCTACTTCCAGCCACCACCCTCTATTTACCATTCCCAGAATAGGCGGTTTGCCTTTCCTTAATTCCCCAGCCTCTCAGCCGCACTGGACAGTTTGGAGATTGAACCCACATGTCGGCAACTGTCTGCAAGACATTTCACCTGCACCTGTCGGTGTCTTCCAGGTGTGGCCAACGGGACAAGTCTATAAAATCATGGCTGGTGTGGAGAAAGTAAATAAGGAAACGTTATTTACTCCTTCTCATAACACAAGAACTAGGGTTACCAAATGAAATTAATAGGCAGCAGGTTTAAAACGAACAAAAGGAAGTATTTCTTCACACAATGCACAGTCAACCTGTGGAACTCTTTGCCAGAGGATGTTGTGAAGGCCAAGACTATATAACTGGGTTCAAAAAAGAACTAGATAAGTTCCTGGAGGATAGGGCCATCAATGGCTATTAGCCACGGTGGACAGGGATGGTGTTCTTAACCTCTGTTTGCCAGACGCTGGGATTGGGCGACAGGGGATGGATCACTGGATGATTCTCTGTTCTGTTCATTCCCTCTGGGGCACCTGGCATTGGCCACTGTCGGAAGACAGGATATTGGGCAAGATGGACCTTTGGTCTGACCCAGTCTGGCTGTTCTTCTGTTCTTACGTGCGGGGCTTTCCAGACCTTATCTGGCAACAGTATGGAGGAGAAACTAATTCTTTTCAAGCCTTATGGGTTGCAGTGTCTTCCTGGTCTCCTACAGGTGCTATTCGAACAAGGGTTTGAATGATCTGGTGTTCTGCGATTGCTGGGGTGGCTAGCGTGAATGGGATAAGGAGTCCTGTATTCTTCCCACAATTAACCCCATTGCACTGGACCCATGCGAGGTTTTGCTGTTGTTGTTATTTTAGACCAGTCAATATGATCTTTGCCACACCAAGTTGTCCATTTCTCTGGGGTGATAAAAACGGGTGATTTACTGTGTTCTATATCAGGGAGAGTGGCTTTGATTTTGTCTAGGGCATACCCCTATCCACAGAACGTGTCATGGCCCTGGTGACTGCCCTGCTTCGATGATCCTCACTGGTTTGGCTGATTATTTTATTTACTTTAGGCTGTACTTCTTTACACGAATTAACAAAATCATGCACATTAGATACATGCAGAAGTTCTTGGTTCAGGAGTTCTTTGCTTTGCTCATTCTTTGGGCTAAGTATGTCCCAGCCAGCTTGTGTTTGAAAGTTTGATCGTGCTCCCCCAGGGTCTCAATGCCCTCCTGGTTCCAGATTATGCTCTGGCTCCAAACCATCCTGTTATATCACTAGTGGATCGGTGCCACTGGCTTCACCTTTGAATTGATTCAGGTGCCTTTGCCTATGTGTAACCCTTCTGCCAGGTGGAGCCGGCAGCAACCAGGGCCAGGTTCAATATCTAGGGGTTCCTTTCCATCGATACAACACAGAACTGGCTCGAGCTCCCACCCAGTAACCTGGGAAAATTACACACCACCCCTCGGCGCCTCTGTGAGGCCATACTTCCCCGCTCGCAAGCACAGAGTCTGAGTGTAGAAAAGAAAATTTTAATGAATGGAGGGAAGTCACCTGGCATTAATTAGGGAAAATGCCACAAACAGGATTCATAAACATAACACTGTGAGCAGGACGCCCACCCCAGAGTGCCAGGGGCAGAGTCGTCTGTCTCATGTTCTTGAGTTCTACAACCAAAAGTTCCTTTTCTGTGCCTCTCTCCGCTTCCTCTCCATACCCCACTCATGGGGGTTGTCCTGGTCAGAGAGGACCCAGGGTTCAGAGGTGCATCTGTGTGAGTTCACCTCGCACCTGGGGAAGAAGGCACCTTGCTTGCTCTGCATCTGAGCACTTGCTTCAGCTGGCCACCCCGCCAGCAGCTGCTCCTTGCCGGCTGGCTGGCCCACCAGCCATGGTTCCTCTCTGCTGGCCGTTCCGCCAGCCACGGTTCCTCTGCCTCGCCAGCGGTTTGTTCTGCTCACCGCTTCACTGGCCACTCGTTCGCCAGCCAACTGTCAGTCACCTTCTGCTGCCACCTGCCACTCTGCTGTGACCTCTGCACATCCGTCTCAGTGATTTTCAGCTCTTCGCAGGCTGGGCAGAGACACGGTCCCACCACAACTGATTTCAGTTCTGATTGAGCATTTAAAATAACAAAGAGGCACATAATGAAGCCTATTTAGCTCTTTCTTTGAGCAGTGGGGAGGAATGGGGTAAACCAGTGGGGGGGGGGGGGGGGACCCCCTAGGGCGAGTTCACACCTCCTGGCTAGAACACCTGTCCCCACCCCTTTTACTTTCACGGGCTCTGGCATTCAAGCCCCTGGTTTAACAAGGTCCTTTCAGCTGAGGGTGGTCCCCTCATTTGGGACAGGTTAAGCACAGTTCTGCTCCCTTTCATTCATACAATAATGCCACCCCATTGATAACAGCATTTCACTATCCCTACACTCAGTACTAAAGTGATTTGTAACCCAACACCAGCCCAAGTTGATTACTTGAGCAACACTGCTCTATCTGCTGGATATCTAAGCAGAGAAGGTGTGTTCATATAAATGCAGTTTGCGCCTGAAGTCTCTCCCCCCTTCTAGCTAGCTGTCAGGGGAGAATTCATCCATTCTTTCAGACTCCACTTATATCTGCATTTCTATCGACAAAGTCTCTCCAGGAGTCCTTTATCATTGTGCGTGACAATTGGCCAAACCCTGGTGGACATAAACCCTTTGGCAAATGCAGTGAAGTCAAGCTGAACAGCACAGGTACATGTATAAATTGAACATAATTGAACAGCTCTTTAAGGGGCCTTAATACCCGTCCATTACTGGGTCCTGCCTCTACTGTGGGGCATTGTGGTTTTTTTTCCAATGTACGGTATTTGTGCCACCCTTATGGCTACCTTCCCTGACGCCCTGTAGAGTACACATTGCTAAACCATTGTTTGATTAAATATTACAGGAAACACAAAACACATGTAATGCCTCTCATGCCTAGCATGCACATATGGAAAACTGAAGGTACCATTCCCTAAATGGGGACAAAGCCCTGGCTGGGATGATTTAGCTGGGAATTGGTCCTGCTTTGAGCAGGGGGTTGGACTAGATGACCTCTTGAAGTCCCTTCCAACTCTGATATTCTATGATTCTATGATTCTATGGGACTGATGCTACAATTGTCAATTCTTATGCAATCACCTTTTTTTCGCTTGTCTTCAGGCCACTTGCGGAATGGTGTGCGATATCCAGTGGCATTGTTTATTTCACACCCTGACTGAGCTGGGCTCCGGCTGTCACTTCAATGACAGCGGCTTCCTCAGATCCCCAAATTCGGATTGTTATGTCTGCGTTTTATTGACGCGCCTTCTCCACCCACAATCACACCGGCCTCTCTGGACGCTACCAACAGCCTGAAAAACAAACCACGATTTCCGGTGCTGCCCTAGGCCATGCCTACACTAGCGCTTACGTCAGCAAAATTGTTGTCACTCAGGGGTGTGAAAAAACAACCCCCGGAGCAACATAATTTTTGCCAGCTTATGTGCTCATGTGCCCAGCGCTGTCAGCGGGAGACGCTCTCCTGCTGATGTCGCTAGCACCGCTCCTTGAGCTGGTTTTATGATGGCGACGGGAGAGCACGATGCGGCGAACGAATGCGCTTGCAGCAACACAGCTGTATCGGTGCCGCTGTAAGCTCGAAGTGTAGACATGGCCTTAGTGGGAACAATTAACCAGGTTTAACTGGAGTAGCACGTAGCCATCGATCCTTGCTTTTAGGTCCTGCTTCTATTCGTACCAGAGAACTGCAGAGCTGCCTTCTTTGCATTATATAGCAGGGGCCTCACCACCTGGGTGCTGGAAACGGGTTTTTTTCCGGGGTCAATAGTACCAGCGCTCTGTCCTCTGGATTTTGGGCTTGTTGTTAAAGCATGCCCTCGTTTTTGGCATGATCCCATCCCTGCTACTCTGCACTACACACGCACATGACTTGTACCATTTTTTCCAGCGGTCTGACCCATTGTTCTGTGACCAACCCTTCCTTCATTAGGCGTGGCATGGGACTAGTGAACAAATGTTCTGGGAGTCTCATTTCTCGGCTTGTCATGGCAGTTAAAGGAGAGATCCTGGTTGGTTTCTTTTGGGTTCCCCTTAAAACCATAAGAATCACAGGCAATTTTCCATCCCAGTCTTTGCCTGGTTCACATACCACCGTCTCTCGCATCGTTCTGATGGTTCTGTTTGGTCTTTCCACCGAGCCAGAAGCCTGGGGGAGATAAGGCTGGGATGATTTTGTTGGGGATTGGTCCTGCTTTGAGCAGGGGGTTGGACTAGATACCTCCTGAGCTCCCTTCCAACCCTGAGATTCTATGATTCTATGACTCTAAGGTATGTGAAATTTTTACTCTAGTCGCAGCATGACGCAATCATCTTTCATCACCTTCCCCGTGAAGGTTGTTCCCCGGTTACTGTCTATGGTGTGGGGCATCCTCCAGAAAAGACAGGCTCCACTAAGAGTTTGGCTGTAACACGAGCCGAGGCTTTTCCAGTAGGCAGGGCTTCTATCCATTTAGTAAAGGCATCAGCGATTACCCGTAAATGTTGGTTGCCTCTTCTTGTGTGGGGGCAACTCCCCTGTGTAGTTAATCTGCAATCTTTCCTGCGGTGCTGTGCCCGGGTAAATCCACAGTCTGTTTTCCCTGGTGGATTGTTTTTAGCACAAACCAGGCAATGGCTAACACGAATTGTTACATCTTTTTTACAGTCGGGCCACTCGGCTGCCTTATCAGTCACTGCTAAGTGGCATCACCACTTTGGTGGGCCCCCGACGGTATCTCATGCACCGATCGCAACATTTCCCTTTGAAGAGGCCGTAGAGGAATTCAAAGCGGGCAGGGATGCTGGAGTAATTTGTACAGTGGGGGTGCTGAGAGCCATTGAACCAAACTGTCTGATGGAAACCACTTCATGCTAGGGGGTAGGGCAGCACCTCTCAGAGCGGGTAAGCTAAGCCATCCCCTTCACTGAGCACCAAGGAGCCATTTGCCATGGAACGGGTTTCGTGCCCTGTGCATTACTTTGTGTTAAGAGCAGATCCCCGTGGAGCAGCTTCTTGGAACGTTATTAAATCAAAGTGCTGGAGTGGGCCCAGCAAGGACTGGATGAGCAGGGGGAGGGACCCACACTGGAGCTCCACTCGCAGCAGCTTCATCCACCCTGTGCTGTTTTCTTGCTGACTACCCCATGTCTGGAGTGAACTTTTACCTTAACCGCAGACTCCGCTGACTCACCCCATTGATTCGTGAGTTCCCAGGCATAGGACAAAAGGGCTCGATAGCATCAAGGCTGGTGAGCTGCGGGCAAAATAAATTCAGGCTCCACCAGGGGAGACACTCACTGAGAGTCAGAACGTATCACACCTGCCGGCACTTGTCCTTAGGTACAGAGTGGGAATGCCACTGTTACAGCAGCCAATTCCGCGTGCTGCCCTGTACTGCACAGATCCTGTGCCGAGGGTGACCAGATGTCCCGATTTTACAGGGACAGTCCCGAGTTTGGGGTCTTTTTCTTATATAGGCTCCTATTACCCCCCACCCCGTCCCAATTTTGCTGTCTGGTCACCCTACCTGTGCCTGAGGTCCCTTTTTGGTGATAGGACGACCCATCGACATATGCTCTCAGCCCCTCAGGGTGCAGCCCTTCAGAATTTACCAGACAAAGGATACTTGAAGGGAGTATGAGCAGCGTACTGTTTTATGCGTCCCAACCCCCATCTAAAATGTGTCGAGGCCAGCAAACAGGAAAGAAGTTTTTCAACTCCGTTCAGTATCCTGGATGCATACGCAATAGGGTTTTCTCTGTCCTGACAGTCCTGCATCCACGTAGCTGAAATGGCTGTGTCCCTGGTTGATACAAACAATCCAAAAAGTTTTCTCTAATCTGGGGTGCCAAGACCTGGCGCTTGTGTTAAAGCCTCTTTTAATGTGAGGTTTTTTTTACCCACGAAAGCTTATGCCCAAATAAATCTGTTAGTCTTTAAGGTGCCACCGGACTCCTTGTTGTTTTTGTTGATACGGACTAACACGGCGACCCCCTTTTAATGTATACGCTGCTGGGGGCGGGGCCATTCCTACTCGACCTTTTATTGCAGGAGCTGGTAGAGACGTGCAGCGATTGCCTAGGCAGGGATGAAATCCTGACAAAAGCCCGTCACACCCAGCTGAACCAGGGAGGGGCAGCTCCAAAATCACTTCACCCTTTTGTCTGTCTGCAGCTGGCTGGCTGGGTTGCAGAGGTAGACCCAGGAAGGAAACCTCCTGCAAACAGGGTTTCCAATACTTTTAAAGGGCTTCCTGTCAGCAGTGTGGCCCAGAATATCATCTCCATATTGCACAACATTTTCTGAACAGGTTTAACCTTAAACCACTAGCCGGATTTGTTTTCAATCGAGGGCATTTCAATCTATTAGTCAATTACTTAGTTTTAATACAATTCTTCTTCTTCATTTACACCACACCACCATGTAGCGTTTCACTCCCTAATACCATTGAATTTACGCCACAATTCATCGTAACGTTTGGAAAAGATTTATACCGGTTAAGGACCATTTCTGAAACGCACGGAGCTTTTTTGGTGCTGGGTTGGTTTCTGCTTCCGAAGCACACAGCCACCGGAAAAAGAAGATTTGAATTAAGTAGCATGTTTTGGTCACCTTTCTTTTACCCCTTTTACATGTACATTGCACAGTCCAGGGGGAAATGCACATTCCTTCCAGCGTTCAACTCCCATTTTTCTTTGCTATCACATTATATTAGCTACATCAATTTTCACAGGACGTGCAACTTTATTTTGTGCTTGCAGAGTTTCCACGGACCCGTATCAAAGTGACTGTCTGATTGCTCAGGGCCACCTTAAGGCTCCGTGTTCCTAACATTGCTTCTGTTGTGTAGCTCACCCCTGCCCTTGCTCCCGAGGGGCGCTGGCTTTGTCATTTTTCATTCTTCTCCTGGACGACTGCCACAGCTACAATCACGTCCTCTGGTCCTTAGTTAGAAAGACGTTGAACTGTATAAAAGCAAAGGTTTACATGCTAAATAACGAACCCTGCAAACACTGGCTTAACCTGTGCTTGGCAAAAGTGTCTGTCAGTTCTGTAGCTTTGAATGAAAGATTTGGATAGATTTTAGTGGATTTTTTTTAAAGCCAATTTATTTCACACAGACATTTTACCTTTTCTTTTTAAATAGCTGGGGGTTTCTAAAATTAAACCCTGCGGCTCCTCGCTGGGCTGGAAACAGTTTATTATAAGAGACCAAAGAAATATTTTTAACTTGCTTGGCTTCGCCTGGCCAGCGGAGCCTCTGAACCTTTCTCTTTTCTAAAAATGGTTTGATGCTCCTGACGTTTTCCCTTTGTAAATTGCGAGTTAGGAGCTGAGGACACACTGAAGTTGCTCATGTTTCTAACCTGACATTTTATTTTGATATTTAAGCTTCAAATACGTTTTTACGCCGGCGCGAGAACTGTTCTGGCCTGGTGCTGGTAACTGCTGTATCCTAGCAATGTTTGGTTTTACTGCTGTTTTTCCTCCCTTGTCTGTCTCAGCTATCGGAGACGTCCGTGAGCTGATTGTTACACTGAGATTTGTCATGTTCCGACAGGCAGTATTTCTTTTGTAACTTACTAGATGGTTTCCCCTTTTTTTCTTACAATCTGTTCTTTGGGCTGATCAACGCCCCTTGCGTTGCTCTTAATAATTTGCCTGCATGACTGTACCCAGGTTACATCCCCACACGGGTACACTGAGAAGCTGTCCAACCTCACAGAAATCCCTCTGTCCTTTTCAGTGATTTTGACTAAATCGCCCATAGTCAAATGCTCTTGTCCCTCTGCCTGCAACAGCCATTTACAATTGATTACTCACAGGGCATTTCTTTGGGCAAAGAGTCCATGTTCCTTCGGAACGGCTGTAAAGGTTCCTGGGGAAAAAGGCAGAGTGGTGGTGATCTTACCACCTAACCTCCTGTTTGCATGTTCTGACTACCAGGGCTCCACCGAGCGTGACTGTCCCCGAGCTGTATTGCTATAACTGGGTTTCATTATTAAACCAAGCGTTTAACCCGTTATCACGCTCAGGATGACTTCTTCCAGTTTTTTAACATGTCCACAACCCCGGACTGTTTAGTTCCCCCTGAACTCTGAGGTGTGAATTTGTGCAAAAGCTATTTTGAACTCCGTGTGCTCGTTCTTTAAATCACTTATCTCCCAAAGTGACACACTCATCAGCTGATTTCTCTCCACGGCCCTGAGCTTAGTTTTGTGCTTTTTGCACTTATCCGTCAAGGATGGCGCACTTTGCTTGCAACGCCTTAGCCACCAAGTGCAACACGGTGCCTTAGGCTGGGCTTTCTTTACCCTGGGTGGGTTAAGAAGGCAGTGTTAATATTTGTCTTCAAGGTCACCCACGGGTCTTATTCTTTAAAAGTTCAGTGGCACTCAACAGACCTCTGCCAAGAAGCTTTCCACACAGGTATCCAAAGTACCTTCCATCTCCCTTTTGCTATTGATTTGCTCGTTAGGAGAGAAATGATCGTGGCCCTGGCGGATAGGTCTCTATGCCTTCAGTCTGGGGCTTGAGAGCAACTGAAATGAATGCCAGTGGGGGTCCCTTCGTGGGTCCCCAGAACACTGGAATTATCGTCATCTAGGCAGGGTACTACCAGAACACTCATTTAATCATAAAGTCCTTGATTAAACCCAAAGGCCAAATGGCATTTATACAATTGCTCCACACAGGTCTAACAGTGTAAAAACAAGCCCAGCACAGTAACAAAGTGTTCACAACCATGTGTTCAGTATACTTACAAACGGGCCGGACTTGGGGATGAGCATCTCAGCCTGCTGTGCCCGGTGTGATCAGGTCAGGCCTGACAAAGCACCTTCACATTCACAGCTCTCTTTAGACACCTCAGCTAACTTGCTAGCTTTAGCAAATCCCAGTTTGAACAGTTCAGCCTTGCTCCTTCCCTTCTGCCAAGGCCTCCTTTCTTATCTCCTCCTCCCCCCTTACCATCAGACCCATGGGAAGGTTTTCGCTTGTTTCTTTTAAGACAGTTTCCCTTTGTCTTATTACTGCAGCTTTTCACTTGAGCAGTCCAAACGGCTTTCCCACACTATAAGCAATATTACTTATTCTCATGACCTTCTTTTATGTGTTGACTGGGGCCTTTCCCGTACTAGCCACAAACCATAAAGCAGATATTATTTTCTTAACCAAACTTAAGCTGACTTTAATTAACTGTCCCTACAGGCAGAGACCAGGAGAGTCTGAGATGCCAGCAATGTCCGAGGTGTCTGTGGTGGCAGGAAGTGATTAGGTGAGACCTGCCCGGGTATCTTGACAGCTGACCACGCTGCAGAGGAAGGTGAAAACCCCCAAAGTCCCTGCCACGCTGACTTGGGAGAAATTCCTTCCTGACCCCAAATCTGGGGCTCAGTTAGACCCTCCACATGTAAGCAAGACCCACCAGCCAGGTATGTAAGACAGAGGATGCTTTGCACCACCTCACAACACTGGTCCATCCCCGCCAGTATCCCATCTCTCACCATGGCCAACCTTTGATGCTTCACAGGAAGGCAACCTGCCACGCCCCACCCCACAATTACAACTGCGTATCGATGGGGCAATTCCTTCCTGACCCCTGGAGGTAACCAGCTGAAGCCTAAAGAATGCGATTTAGACATTTTCATCATACACAGCCACGAGTGTTATGAGCACGTTGAGGGATAGGGTGGCCACCCATCTAATGGTTGGTAGCTGGACCCCCCAAGGCCCTGCCCCCTGCTCTACCCCTTCCCTCAAGGCCCCGCCTCTGCTCCACCTCTTCCCCCCAAGGTCCCACCCCCACTCTGCCTCTTCCTCCCCAGATCAGGGCTTGTCAAATGGTACTGGGATGCACAAACCAGAACCCGGACTGTCTGGGTGAAAACCGGATGAGTGGCCACCCTATCAGGAGGGCAGTCCTGGCAACCCCACTCTCCCCATGGCCTGTGAAGGAAGGGGGTGAACAGAGGGATTCACAGAGTCACAGATTCCCAGGCTGGATGGGACGTCCACGCCCATCCCGCCTTACCCACAACACGCACAAACAGCTGAATTTCTGCCAGAGGCTGGATTAAAGCCTATCTTTCCGGAAGGTCTCTAATCTCCTCGGAAAGGCCACCACCGCCCCAGCGAACGGTTCCAACGTCTAACCACCCCCACTGCCAAGAAACGGCTGCACCTTACTGCACGGCTGAGTTGGTCTGATTCCGGCTTCCAGCTGTTGGATCTTGTTCCGTCTTTCTCAGCAAGATTGAAACGCCGCCCAGTATCCGTTCTCCCATCCATGTGTCAGACATAGCAATCAAGTCACCACGCGACGCTTCTCTTTGATCAGCTGATTCCGTTGAGCTTTCTACCCTTACCTGGAACCGCTTGTTTTCAAGCCCCTGGATCATTTTTGTGTCCCCCCCTTTGAATTCTCTGCATTATTTCCTTGCAGTGGGAACCATGGAACATTGAAACAGAGAAGGAAAATGTCCTTCGCCCTGTCTTTGGTATCTCCTCCCACCTGAATTCCACCTTTCGGCGAGCGTCAATTTGATCACATTGAATTTCACACCGCCACTTAAACATTTATACCGAGTGAATGAATGGATTGTTCAACACTAAGGAAGCACAGGGCCAGATTCCTTCCTGGGGTCACCCCGGGGGGGTGTTTTGGGCCTGACACCAGGGCCCTGCACGTTTGGCTGGCTGGTTATCTGGCTGGTGTTTGCGTCTGTTGATACGTGGTTCAGGTTGTTTGCAATTGACGCTGCATTTCACAACTCACATTCCTGCTACCTGCTCCGTTCCTTTCTCAGCCAGCGCTGGACAGGGAGCAGGTCTGAATTGTGCACTGCGGAGGAGGGTTATCAGTCGTGGTGTGTGGTGCCCAGCTGCCTGTAGACAAAGGAGTATTTATGCAAGAGTCCGGGCAGGAGTCCTGCTAGCATTACCCACGCGCTGTCAGCAGGAGAGGCGAGCAGAATCCAGCTTGGCTTGGGGAACTCTCATCCACAACGAAACACTGTCATTTCCCATGGGGAGAACGCAGCCCTGTCATCAAAGGGTTTGACTTTATAAAGGCAGAGGAAATAAATCTCCCCTCCTCCTGGCTAGACATGCGTGACCCAGCACATGCTGCTAGCACCCTGACCGAGGGCTTTTCCTGTCATGTTCATAGGCTGTTAGGGCCTCCAAGGTGCTAACACAATGCCCATAAATACCAGGGGCGGAGGAACCGGGTGGGGGAGGGGGACTAGCACCCCACCATGGAAATATTGTAGGGGATCCATCCCCACATAAGCTCACGCATGTGGTGGGGGAGGGAGCAGATGCAAGAGCGGGACCTGGCAGGGCTGGAGTAGCAGCAGCAGCACCTGGGATTGGGCCGTGGAACCAGCAGGAACTACCAGGACCCCCGTTTCCAGCCTGGGGCCACCCCCCCCCACCCCCGCACTGCTCCCACTCCTATCCCTCCACCCCACCTCCCCCTTCACAGCAACCTTCCCCCTCCAATCATAATAATAATCTCATTTGAGTTATAACAGGCCCACAGTGGCCTGCTTGAGGAAGAAGATCGCAGCCTTCTCTGGTCTTGTAGCTTTGTACTTAGGTAGCTTATGACTGGGCGTGGTCTCCCTTGAGACAGCTGGAGAATGGGATCTTCCCCAAGACGCTCGCCAGCAGCCCCCAGCTCTGAGTCTGCTTTGATAGTTCAGAGAGAGAACCGAGCCGGAGCTATAGGGCAGGAGGAGTCAGGCTAATCAAGCACTAATCTTAGCCATAGGGCAGGACAGATGACCGAGCTAGAGCACGCAGAGAGCCGCCGAGAGCTTCTTCCCGTCTGCCAGCTCAGAGCATCTCAGCTGTGGTGCCACGTTCCAGCATTTCTGCACAACCAGGGCTTTTTCCCTATAGTCGAGGCCTGCTCTGTGAATCCACGTGTCAGATCTCAATTAGCCTCTGGGGATTAGCTAAATCCTTAATCCAGACTGGAGTGGTTGGTTCTTTGCGAAAAGGCCACTCATTAGCAGCAAAACAAAACACACGCCTCTTCTCCTGCCAATTTCAGCCCTGCCTGCAGACATACACGGAGATCTCTAGCTAATCTAATCTGCAGTCAGTGTTTATATCGCCTGCTCACTGGCGTGGTGTTTTCAGCGCCTCACAGAAATGGCAGGAAGGCAATAAACGGACTAAGACAGAGCTAAGAAGATACTGCAAAAAAGTATTTGCAAACATTTGCCTGAATTAAAACAACCCATCAGGTCCTGTGGTGTCTGTTGCCTGCTTTGATTCCCTTTTTACATTTGAAAGGGCTCTGTGGGTTTGGGAAACATCCAACCTAGGAGCAAAAACAATAACATGTGATCTAGCTGACCCATCACATAGTGTGAGATGTTCCACTCATTTTGCAATAGCAAATAGTTTGATGAAATACTTTTGCACTAACCGTTCACTGGGCAATTGCCTATAATGAGCCCATCTGTTAGAAACAAAGTCTTCTCTGTAGATTATCCATGAGCAAAGTGCTACAATCATCTACTAAATTGTTCCCCACGAATAATCCGAACACAGCTGATGTTTGACTGTCTCACTGTTTTCCACATGCACATCTATGTAATTGTAAATAGTAACGTGTTTGCTCATGAGGGTATCCTGTAGGCAACAACTCTACACCTAAGAAATTATTTCAGCTAGAGAGTCTGTGTTAAGAGTGCTTACCACTCAGTTTCCAAGAACTACACTACAACTAACCCCACAGCAT
This sequence comes from Chrysemys picta bellii, assembly GCF_011386835.1. Classification (NCBI taxonomy): domain Eukaryota; kingdom Metazoa; phylum Chordata; order Testudines; family Emydidae; genus Chrysemys; species Chrysemys picta. Next base: position 4,073,359 of record NC_088791.1, read on the forward strand.
TTCTCCAAGATCTAACTGCCTATACAATCATTTAAAAAGAATGTGTAACCCTATCGGCTACAGCGCCATCTGGTGTCTTTTCTCTCTTTTTGAATGCTGAGGAATATTCAGGTACCTGTGTCTCCCCGGGGAAGGGATGTTTCTTCCTCACTGTCTGATGTGTACATCATCAGTCAACCTTAGTGATTCCCTGGTGAGCTCCTCTGAGGCCAGCCTCTTTGTGAATTGTCAGCTGGGTGGTGCCCCCGAGCGCCCATGTGCTCTCGCACCAGCAGCACAATATGGGCCTGGTTCTCCTCTCTCCAACACTGAGTCCAGATGGATTCCTCCTGGTTCACGGCGGTGAGATCGCAGGCAGGCCCAGCTGGGACGGAGAACATGTGCTGCATTGTGGTTTAGCAGATAAGAGCTCTGGCAGAATCAGAGCTGCACAGGATGCCCTGACCTGGGAGCTGCAGAAATAAACACGCCGTTTACAAGGGGCCTTTCGGAGCCTGCCACTGTCTTGCTGGGAATAGCATTAGTGGGTGGGCCTGGGTGGGCAGCCCCAGGGTTGGAGACCATAGGGGACCGGCTGGGGAAACAAAGGTTATTCCCCTTTCTCCCCACACTGACCCTAGCCCCCCAACAGGGCTGCTTCCTCCCCCTGTGGCCACCTCCCTCCCTTCCCACTCAGCACGGCTTTGCTGCGCTCAGTGGTGCCACGGGCCCCTGCCGGATGCAGCGTGGAACCCGCCCAAGTTTTTTCAGAGCCCATCAGCCAAGCAGAGCCTCATCTCGGGGCCATCCAGTACTGGCTGCGGTGTGCAGTGCACAGGGCAACCTGAACCGACACAAAAGACCAGAAGGAGAGAGAGGGCCAGGGTAGAAGGAGGTGGGCAGAGCGAGAGAGGCGGCGCCCTGTCTATACTAGGCCCATGTGCTCTCCTTCCAGGACCCCAGTAACTTCTGCTGGCTCCTGGAGGGCGAGAGAGAGGGCTCAAGGGCTTTGAAACCTGCTTTGGGACCAGCTGAGGCTAATGCCGTTTAACCAGTGACTGGCGGCAGCACAGGGGGTGGGCGGTGACACCAGGGAAAAAGTGGGCTTAGAATCGGATTCAAGCTGATTTGGATCAAGGGCCAGCAAAGGGTGGGTGGGGAAGGGACAGACAGACAGAGAAGGGGAGAGACAGACGGAGGGGGGAGATTCCCCTGCTTCGCTCCCTGCTGTCACCAACAGAACCATTTAAAAAAGAGATGTTGATTGAGAAGCGCGTGAGTGACTTGGGGAGGGAGGCTGGGTAGCAAAAGGCAATACTGCGGGGGCCGCAGGGCTATAAATTAGAGCCTGTCCTATGGCTAAACGCTCCTCCAGTTGCCATTGTGCGGCCCTTTCCCCTGAGGTCACAGTGCCCTCTGCTGACAAGTTCTTTCCTTCCCACACGTCCCCTGTGCACATTCACGTTTCCTGTCTGGTCTCTGGCTGCTTCAGCCCCTGTATAGAGCTGTCTGTCTGCACTGCACCGTCCGCATGTACATTGACCTTCATCCCCACCTCACCCACAGGCAGCGACGAAACATTAGCTCAGTTTTACAAATGGGGAAACTGAGGCACGGGTGGATTAAGTCACTTGCTCAAGGGCACCATGTGTTGGTGTCCATGCTGGAATTCAGGGCTCCCAGTCCTCTGCTCACACCACTAAACCTTGCTGCCTTCCTGTGCGAAGGCAATGCAAACTGGAAGCGCTGACAGCAGGAGTCCCTGTACTGGCCTTTAGCCTGGTGAATCTAGGTTCAAACCCTGCTAGGCCATAAGTAAACTACATGGCAGGGGCTCACCCAGGCATTGCAGGTGGGCACAAGCCCTTCACCCAGCTTGACACATGTCAAGGCCTGGAATAGCAGAGGCTGCGGGTGGGGATTGAGGAGTATTAGCAGAGCTGAGCATCTGGGAAGCCCAGGACTGGAGGAGCAGGGAGTTGAGGGGGGCGGCTGCAGACAGGAGACAGAGGCCTCGGCACAGCTGTGTGTGTGGAGAACCCAGAGCTGGACTAGCAGAAGTGGCTGTGGGTTAGGAATGTGGGGCACAAGCGGATCTGGGAGGGATGGGCCTGGAATAGCAAGGGAGGCCAGAGATCAGAACTGAGGGGCCGCCCACAGCAGAGCTGGTAGGAGGGGGATCTAGACTGGAGTAATCAATGGGGCTACGGCTCAGGATCTAGAACATCGACAGAACAGTTGGGGAGGTCCAGGATAAAGTTCGCCTGTGCAGGGGACAGTGCTTTCGTGGGGGCCAGGCTGGGACGGTGGAACAGACGCCCACTGGAACTGAGGAAAGGCCAGGATTACGTTGCCCGTGCAACCTTATTTCAGCCCCTCGTGCATATCCATTACGAGCCAGTCTTTAATTATGTGATCTTATGGGGTGTTTGCCACAGGACCCCTGTCTCAGTCAGTTATTCGATATCGCTTTGTATCCTCCACACTCAGTCTGGAGCCCCAGGCCTTATTTAACCCACACCAGCCAAGCCCTACCCTGAACACCACATTATAGTGTATCTATGGGGCTCGCACGTATTTATCTTCACAATACCCCTGTGGGATGAGAGGGCAATTTAAGGATGACCTGGGCTACCTTCGTTCTGGCATTGACTAACTTTTGAGTGCTGGACTTTGCAACCTTAATCTTCAGTGTAACCGTTTTTTTTTGGACGTATATTCCTATATTTAAAAAAAAATTAGAATTTGAAACAGGAGAAATTCTGTCATGTGGAACCATATTGACCCCCATCTTGGGTCACCGGCAGGGTGGGATAGTTAGCATAGGAGAGCAGCGTAACTAGTGGCAACAACCTTCCACCCCTCTGCCTGCCCGCCTTTTCCTCTACCCTGCCTGGGCCCAGGTGTAGGGGCACTGAGAGCACAGGAGAGACAGGTGCCCTGTTCTCAGTTCTGGTACCTGCCCCCCCACCACAGTGTCCCGTGGCAATTGCAAGGGAAAGTTTTGCTCAGCCCCTGTAGCCCTGGGATGGTGCATGGTCAGTTGCTCTGAGAGACGGCCCACACGCCATCCAGCCACATGTAGGAGCTGTGCAGAGATGGACCAAGCTCCCTGGAGATGGAACCTTCAGAGTATTTAGCTACCGAACGCTAACAAGTCTCTAAGGAGCACGTGTACGTTGAAATTTACACCTCGGTGACACCAGAGCAATATACCTGGCAAACTTCAAGTCCCTGCTCCAAAGCATGGGAGGTGCTAAGGCTTCACAACTAAATGGTTGTAAAAAAAAAGTAATATGGGCAAAACAACGTCTTTCCCCCAATCCCAGTCTCAGAAATGGCTGAACTGATTCAGATGAAACTTTAACAAAAAACCCTTTATGCAGACACCTAGCGTGGGAAACTTCAGCGCAACCCATTACAGTTTGGCGAAGTTACAAGCAACTGAAAAGAGAGGGTTATAATGGGAAATTGTCAGGCAACCTTATCTAGATGGGCATCGCTGCCACCTCTGCATAGAATAGAATAGAATGGGATGGGATGGGATGGGAGTGCAGGTCAAGATTATGCTACTCTCAGGCCCAGACCCATAAAGCACTTTCTTGCATAAAGGACAATATATAACCAGGGTTAGAAATAACCATCGGAGACAAAAAACTGGGTCAGGAACGCCAGCAGGGCAGCTGTGATCCCCCACCTCCTCCGTGTATGCACCCCTCTCACTGATCTAGACAGGGCTTCAGTTTCTCTCCTGGGCCTATCCATCAGCTTGGGGTTGTAGCTATAACCAATGGGTTTTCTAGCCTCACAAGCAGTCTGTGTTGGCTCCATATCAGCTTCATCCCTGCCCCACTGCCCTTTGTCTCAGCTGGGCTGGCTGCCATCTGGAAGGGAAAGTTTATAGTATCAAACATCCCAAGCATCCCAGCTCTCCCCCCTCTGGGAAGGCAGGAAGCCTGGGACCCAGAAACCCACCGGCAGTAGCTTGTGCTTGGAAAGGAATGTTTCCAACGCTGCACAAAGGCAGATCAACAACAACGGCCTCGGCTCAACCTCCAGGAGCGCTGGTACCTGCTCACAGCCAGGCTTCCCTTGGCCCTGGGCAAGGAACAAAATAACCTGGAGAATGAAAGCTCAGAACAAATAGTTTCCAGCCAGCTCCAGCTTTAAAAACAAAACAATGGCTGTTCCCTGCTCACAGATAACCAGCTGGGCCGGGGCCGAACTCCCAGCAATGCTCAGGGCCAGGGGCGGTGGGTGAACCATGGGCTCGGGGAGGCTAGCCCACCCTTTCCACGTGAGGCCCCACCCTCTACCCCTCACAGCCCAACTCCCCCCTCGCATCCCCGGGTCACCCGAGTGCCTCCAGCCCCAGAGTGCCGCATCCCCCCGCCCCCCCAGCCCTGGAGCACTAGGTGACATGGCCCCAGCCATCCCAAGTCCCAGCTGCCCTAGTTCCAACAGGCTTCCCTTCCCGGAAGAGAAGCAGCCTGCCTGGCCTGGAGCAACCAGCAGCAGGAGGGGGCCTTGGGGTGGAGGGTGGGCAGGGCCCCGCGGGGCTGTTTGGAGTGGCACCGCCCATGCTCAAGGCTAGGCCATTAAAAACCCAGACACCATCATCTATCCATGGCGTGTTCCTAGTCAGATGGATGGCAGATAGCTAGCCTAGATGGGTGGGTCTGGGGAGAGAGAGGGGCGATTGGCTGGATGCAGAAGCAGAGGGAGGGGAGAGGAGATGGATTAGGTAGAAGTTTTGTTTCATGTTGGGCTTTGGAAAGGGAATTTACCCCTGCACCTTAGCCTAGGGCCAAAGATTCAGGGCTGAACTTAGTGCTGGATTGGAAGCCCTGGGGACTGACCTCCCTCCCCATGACCACTCGATGGAGTCATCGTGGATAGTTCTCTGAAAATGTCCACGCAGTGTGCAGAGGCGGTCAAAAAAGCAAACAGGATGTTAGGAATCATTAAAAAGGGGATAGAGAATAAGACTGAGAATATATTATTGCCCTTATATAAATCAATGGTACGCCCACATCTCGAATACTGCGTATAGATGTGGTCTCCTCATCTCAGAAAAGATATACTGGCACTAGAAAGGTTCAGAAAAGGGCAACCAAAATGATTAAGGGTTTGGAACAGGTCCCATATGAGGAGAAATTAAAGAGGCTAGGACTCTTCAGCTTGGAAAAGAGGAGACTAAGGGGGGATATGATAGCGGTATATAAAATCATGAGTGATGTGGAGAAAGTGGATGAGGAAAAGTTATTTACTTATTCTCATAATACAAGAACTAGGGGTCACCAAATGAAATTAATAGGCAGCAGGTTTAAAACAAATAAAAGGAAGTTCTTCTTCACGCAGCGCACAGTCAACTTGTGGAACTCCTTACCTGAGAAGGTTGTGAAGGCTAGGACGATAACAGAGTTTAAAAGAGAACTGGATAAATTCATGGTGGTTAAGTCCATTAATGGCTATTAGCCAGGACGGGTAAGGAATGGTGTCCCTAGCCTCTGTCTGTCAGAGGGTGGAGATGGATGGCAGGAGAGAGATCACTTGATCGTTACCTGTTAGGTTCACTCCCTCTGGGGCACCTGGCATTGGCCACTGTCGGTAGACAGGATACTGGGCTAGATGGACCTTTGGTCTGACCCAGTACGGCCTTTCTTATGTTCTTATGTTCTCCTGAGCAGCCTCTTGAGAGGGGCCTTGTCCAAGGCTTCGTGACAGTCCAACGTCAGCACGGCATTGTTATTGTTTGTACTGTTGCCCCTTTCCGACCCGAGCGGCTAGTCAAAAAGTCCCGGGGCCCCGGGGACGTTCCAGCTGGCAGAGGATGGAATCGGGTATTTTCTTTGATGCAGTTCTGTTGGTTTCCAAAGAATGTACCAAGTGCTGCGGCTCTGAGTCCAGAAGGAAACTGAAAGCAGGAAACAGCATCTTTTGCTCACAGCACCAAGAGCGCTCGTCTCATTCCAGGTTTCTTCCAGCGTCAGCCACTGTGCTTGCAGCTGTTCTTTTACACTCGCCCTCTCGGTCTGTCGCAGTTGGCTCCGTTCTGCCTTCCCACACGCAGCCCTACCCAGAACAATATGCAGCCAAACGCTCCTGGGTGTGTTCACACACTCGTTTCCCCATAGCAACGTTCCAGCCAGCTCCTAACAGTGCGATTGTAGCACCCAGCAGGTTGCGCCAAGGACCGGGACCCCACTGCGCTAGGCACTGTACGTACACCGGACAAAACGATGGGCCGTGCCCCAAATTGCTGACACTCTAATACAGGGGTCGGCGATCTTTCAGAAGTGGTGTGACGAGTTTTCATTTATTCACTCTAATTTAAAGTTTCGGGTGCCAGTGATACATTTTAACATTTTTAGAAAGTCTCTTTCTATGTCTATAATATATAACTAAAGTATTGTTGTATGTAAAGTAAATAAGGTTTTTAAAACGTTTAAGAACCTTCATTTAAAATTAAATTAAAATGCAGAGCCCCCCGGATCGGTGACCAGGACCTGGGCAGTGTGAGTGCCACTGAAAATCAGCTCATGTGCCACCTTTGGCACGCGTGCCATAGGTTGCCAGCCCTGCTCTAATAAGACAGAGGTTCTCAACCAGGAGCGTGCGCCCCGTCTACATGACAGACAGGGGTCTCAGCGCACCAGCAGCCTCACCATCGTCATGTTTCGTGTGGGCATCATGGCAGAGGAGAGCTTTAATGAGGGCTCTGAAGGCAGCTGACAAGGTGGCTTTGTGGATGCTTCCAGGGATCTCCCATCCATGAAGGGCAGCATGGGAGAAAGCACAAAGGGGCTTGCTGGCAAAGTTGACAAGGGAGCGATGGAGGCTGATGCCAGGGGCCGATCGAAGGCAGGCGTCAGATAGTGAATGAGGCCTGAGCTGCACTTGAAAGTCAGTCTGGTGGAACTATATTGCCTAGGGGGTGTAATTTTTTTTAACCACTATAGTGATACCAGTAGTGTGGACACAGTTATACCAGTATAAAGGTGCCTTGTACGGGTACAATCACCCTGCTCATGCAGGAATTGCTATATTGATATCAAGTACCCGTCTAGCAGCATAAATGCTTCTCCACTAAGGAGTGACAAAGAGTCCTGTGGCACCTTAGACTAACAGACATATTGGAACTTAAGCTTTCGTGGGTGAATATTCACATCTGACGAAGTGGGTATTCACCCACGAAAGCTCATGCTCCAATACGTCTGTTAGTCTATAAGGTGCCACAGGACTCTTTGCCGCTTTTTACAGATTCAGACTAACACGGCTACCCCTTTGATACTCTCCACTAAGGGGCTCCTACTGGTTTAATTACACCGGTAGAGTTCAAGTGATACAACTGCGTAGTGCAGACAAGGCCTGAGAGACGATAAGGGGGATGAGGCTGGGCCGTGAAGGGGCTCAACCATGCAGAGAAGCTGTGCGAGAGAAGAGGGAGCTGGGGGAGACATGGCCAAAAGGCAAACGGTCTTTGCAGCGGCGTTCAGCCTGGCTGGGAGTGGGGCAGGATGGCATTTGTCAAGGCCAGAGAGCAGGACGTTGCAGGGAGCGAGACGGCGAGAGGGTTGGCTGGGTGGATGGCCGGGAAAGGATGGATCTCAGAGCTATTATGCAGAAAGCAATGGCAAGATTCAGAGGCCCCCAGGGCTGGGAGGACCTAAAGAGGGCGAAGTGCAAGATGACCCCCAGGCTACGGCCTTGTGTGCCGCAGGCGGGTGGTGCTGTCCAGAGAGAATGAGAAAGGAGGCGGGGGAGGGCTTGGGGTGAAAGAGTAAGTGCTCTGGGTTAGCCAGGTGGAGCCTGAACTTCCTGATCTTCCTCCGAAATGCCTGGGCCTGTGACAAGGCCTCTAGCTCCGCAGGGCCCGCTCGGCTGGGTTGGCCTCGCCCCTGCCCTGGTGCGACCCCCTGCCTGGGGCACGGGACAGGCCACTGGCTTGTGCCTCTCAGGGACACAGCTAGAGTTCTCTACATCAGCAACAGGATCCTTCTCCCACCCCCACCCCTCCTGCAGCTGTCATCCCCCCCCTTCCCCCGCCAGCTGTCGAAGGCTCACACATTAATTGCTTTCCCAGAAGCTACTTCCAAGCAATGAGAGTTTGGCCCAGGGCTAGTTAACTGGTGACTCATTGCGCCCTGGGGTCAGCACTTTTTCGGGCAGGTTCTGACCAGTCCTAGGCCCTCCTTGCGTAACTCGGGGGGGTTTATAAACCCAGAGATGCCTGCCCCAGCCCCAGAGACTGCAGAGCTCCCCTCCTCACACACTCTCCTCCTCCGGGGCTGCCAGGGTGAGGAGCCGGGATGAAGGTCGTACGCATGGTGAGTAGGGAGAGGCAGACTGGCCTGGGATCTGAATCCTAGAGGTAGCAGACGAAAAGCCATGGGGTCACTCCCGTCCTGCCCAGCCATCGTCCCCCCACCTCCCATCCTCCAGGTCCAGATTGTGCCCGGCGTCCATTCGCCAGGGCTAGGCCCTGGCTAGTTTTCAGTGGCCTAAGAGACCAGGCTCCCACTGATTCCACCGGGGACATGACTCACCAGCCCACCACCAGCCCTGCTGGCAGGAAGGTTTTCCTGTGGTTCCCCTGAGATTTTCCTTTGCTGGGTTTGGTCCCACGGCTCCCTCTGGCTCCTCTATGTACACACCCCACTGTACCCCCCCACCCCCATGCAGAGCTTGCATCTTCCACTCGATCCCCCATATGCAGAGAGACCATTGGATCCTCTGTGTTCAGACCCCACTGGACCCTGCTGGATCCCACACACTGCTTCTCATCTGATCCCCTATGCACAGGCCCGACTGTCCGTGCACAGACCCCGTCACACCCCTGCACACACAGACCCTGCAGGTTCCCCGGTGTGTGCAGCTGCTCCTAGTCGATCCCGTACATATAGGTCCTGCCTTCCCCCACTGGCTCCCACGTGTACAGATCTGCCGGATTTGCTGTGCCCAGGTGCGAGGGGACGCACTGGGCTCAGGGTCCAGCCACTTCTCCTTGATCTCATAGCAGTGCCAGGCACACTTGCCCACCTCTCACCCTTATGCTTGGGCCCTACAAGAGTTTGCTAGAGGATAGGGGGATACGTGATCGCCCCATCTCAAAAATGACACGTTGGAATTGGAAAAGGTGCAGAGAAGGGCAACAAGCTTCCATAGGAGGATGAAAAAGACTGGGCCCGTTCATCTTTGAAAAGAGATTACTAAAGTGGGATATGATAAAGGGCTGTAAAATCATGACTGGTGCGTGAATAAGGAAGTGTTATTTACCTGTACACAAGAACCTGATGAACTTAATAGGCAGCAGGTTTAAAACAAAAGGAAGTACTTCTTCTTACAGCACACAGTTAACCTGTGGAACTCATTGCCATGGGATGTTGTGAAGGCTAAAAGTATAACTGGGTTCAAAAAAGAATTAGATCAGTTCCTGGGGAACAGGCCCATTAATGGCTTTTAGCCAAGATGTTCAGGGACACAACCCCATGCTCTGGGTGTCTCTAAACCTCTGACTGCCAGAACCTGGGACTGGACAACAGGGGATGGATCACTCAGTAATTGCCCATTTCTGTTCATTCCTGCTGAAGCATCTAGCACTGATCACTATTGGAAGATAGGATACTGGGATAGATGGACCATTGTTCTGACCCATGGCAATGAGTTCCACAGGTTAACTGTGTGCTGTAAGAAGAAGTACTTCCTTTTGTTTTAAACCTGCTGCCTATTAATTTCATCAGGTTCTCGTGTACAGGTAAATAACACTTCCTTATTCACACACCAGTGATGATTTTACAGCCCTTTATCATATCCTGCTCTTCTGTTCTTATGACATAAGTAGTGACATCTCTGTACCTTTCCTCAGCATATATTTTTGACAGGTTTCCAACTCCCCTTCCCCCATGATATTGTCCCAATTAGACTTCAGCATTAGATTGCACGTCCCTCTTTTTGGTCCAATGAGTTGGCTGTATGGTTCTGGAAGTCCCTCCTATCATGTCCTCCCTTTCCAGGACCCCTAGGCTTCCCTTCGAGCCATGTGTGCATTTACGGTGCCATGGGCCCTGTTGGGAAAAAAAACGAGATTTTAAAAAAATGTTAATTAATTCATCCTTCTGGAATCATTAAAAATAAATGACTAAATATAGATTTCATGCCTTTCGCTCATTTTAGAAAAAATATGCTTTTTATGCCATTACTACAATTCTAAATAAAGCTGATTCAATAATTGTTTGAAAGTGCTAGCAAAATTCTCAATACATATGTGCAAGAGGTTTAATAACAAAGGAATAAATGTATCTATCCCCAGCCAGCCCCTCTATCTATCTATCTCTCTCTCTCTCTATCTATCTCTCTATCTATCTATCCCCATACACCCCATCTATCTATCTCTCTATCTATCTAATGCATTTTCCTTTATTTTAGAGAAAAATATGCATGTATATAATTAGTTCAATTCTAAACAAATTAAACACTTGCAAAAAGGGTTAGTAACAGAGGAACAAAGAAGTGTTTATAGATAGATAGATAGATAGATAGATAGATAGATAGATGGGGTGTATGGAGATAGATAGATAGATAGATAGATAGATAGATGGGGTATGTATAGATAGATAGAGGGGGTGTATGGGGATAGATAGATAGATAGATAGATAGATAGATAGATAGATAGATAGATAGAGGGGGTGTATGGGGATAGATAGATAGATAGATAGATAGATAGATAGATGGGGTGTATGGGGATAGATAGATAGATAGATAGATAGATAGATAGATAGATAGATAGATAGATGGGGTGTATGGGGATAGATAGATCGATAGATAGATCGATAGATAGATAGATAGATAGATAGATGGGGTGTATGGGGATAGATAGATAGATAGATAGATAGATAGATAGATAGATATAGATAGCCTCATGCATTTTCCTCATTTTTAGAGAAAATATTCTTTTAAGCAGTTAGTACAATTCTAAATAAATTAAACACACCACACTCTCCTTTGTGGCTGCTATTTAACAAATTAAAGCCGAACTGCAGAGCGCCCTGGTTTAAAGTCTCCCAAAACTCCTGAGAAAAGCACCATGAGGAAAAAGTTATTTTCTTTGAAATCTTCCTGGCCGTTTTGTCATTGTGTCGCTAGGTAACATAAGTATCTAAGTGTGAAGCCCAGTAACAAGGCTATGCAGGTCCTGCAGGATTGCCGTTCCACCTCCCAAATTCCTCTCTCCACACCAAGCACTGAAAGGATAATGCTAAAGTTACTGTCTGATATACAGACACTCTTGCATAGCAGAAAGACTTTCCCGGTTTTGCAACCCTCCAACGTAACACAACTGAGAACTTTATGTAAACGGGGGATGGTCCTGCTATTGTGGGGAACTTTCCTGGCTTATACAAGACCCGGGGAAGTGGGCTAGCGAAAGGGTCTGAGTCCTCGCTCCCACTCCCTTTACCCAGAGCCCTGCCTGACCTCGAGGGCTCCCCTTCCACTCTCCTGTGTGGCAGAGTCCTCCTAACCCCAACAAGGCTGGGCCCAGGATTCCTGGGGGTCTCGACCCCCAACCTTGTCGTGATCACTTAGGGCAGGGGCTAGGGTGTCCCCTCTCCAAGGGGCTCTCTCTGCACTGGACACTTCCCTGACCCCCTGATCATTACACACAGTTCAAAGCAAATACAATTTATTAAACAGCAACCAATTTAAAAAAACAAGGAAAAAACAGGAAAGGAAAACCTGTCACCCCGCTCTGTGGCACGGGGACGTCACAGCCAGCGTCTCTGCAATGTCAGGGAAAGTCAGTCAGTTCCTCACACACGTCCCAGGCCCCTGCCCAGTCCCTGGCTGTGCAGTAGGGACGCTGCGGGTCGGACACTTGCTCTGGCGGTGACCACACGATCTCAGGCTCTAGGTGGCAGGACCCTTCTTCCCAGCATCGCCCCCGCCCTGTCGGGGTTACGATCCCCCCAAGTCTGGCCTGCAGAGCCTCTTGGCTGGGGGGCATCTCCCTGCGCTGGGCCCACTGCCCAGGGTCCCCCTCCTCTTCCTGGCTGCTCCCCGCACCCGGCTCCGGACGGCTCCAGCCCCAGCTCCACTCGGCCTCAGCTCGGCTGCGGCTGCTGCTCCGCCTTCAGCTCCCTGGGCTGCTTCTCTGGCCCCCCTGGCTCCAGCTCTGCTCCCGGCACAGGTCTGCTCTGTGGGCTGCTTCTGTGACTGCTCCCAGCTCTGACCTGCCTCCTGGGCGGCTTGTCTGCCCCTCTGGCTGGCCCGGCTCCGCTCCCCAGCTCAGCTCCAGCCCCCGCTCTCTCCTTAGCTCAGCCCCACTCTGTCCGCCCCAGGCAATTCCAGCTCGCACCCCCCTGGCCTCCTGACTCCCTGATTAGCCTGGCCCCCTGTCAATCAGGCTGACCTGGAGCATTGGCCTCTCCCCATTGGTCCTGGGGACTGTCAGTCTCAGGCTCCTGATTTCCCATCAACCCTTCCCCTTTCTTTTGGTAGTGGGAGCTAGCCAATCAAAACACCCCCACTGAGTGTTAGTAAGGGGACAACAGTCCCCTTATATTTAGAAAACGATACACTCCGGGCACATGTGGACAGTCAGTGCATGCATCACAAGTGCACGGAAATAGAAACTGGACATATGCGGAGGACCATGCAAAGCCAGGATTAGCAACCGGTGTGTGCTGCCTGCATCTATCTATCTATCTATCTATCTATCTATCTATCTATCTATCTATCTATCTATCCCCAGACATCCCCTCTGTCTATAGGGGGTCATATGGGGGTCTATAACAGTTATTTCAGAGGAATCAAGAATAAAAACCAGGCAATCCCACTGTACATCCCCCAAAGCGTACACACGCATACTTGTTTTCCAGCCTTATTTTATACAACACACACACAGCCCGGCTTAAAGAAACTCTAACTGTGTAAAATTGGTCAATACACCCAGGCAGGAGACAAAATGCAGGCTTAGATGAAACTATCCCCACTCTATGTAAAAGAATTCATAACCCTTTTTACTTTTCTTTCCACAACTGCTGCCTGTTTTGTTAAGTTACCCCTGTAACTTGTTCAGAGTTTAAGGTGCCCGCATGGAATGTGTATTGATAAAACTTGGATCTAATAAATGAAAAAACAACAATGGAGTGTTCGGGAAACCCATATTTTAATATCTGGGAGGCAATGGATACAAACAAAATGTTCAGCGTCTCTGAAACAGTTTAATAATCAGTATTTTCACATTATTCACTTATTTGGCCCATTTAGCAAAATACAAAAAAGAAATGAAAAATCCTGAAACAGCCACAAACACCTACATTTTATCTAAGTTAGAGGCAAGAATTTGGCAGCCCGATAAAACCCAGCTGCAGAATTATCACACTCTGCTCTCCCAGCACCCTGTTGAACATCTGGTTTTGGGTCTGGCAAAAGCAGGCCGGGCGAACCCACTCGTGCCTTCAGAGACGGTGGTGTCCCGGTACTCCAAGGCCTCTGAGGAAACAGCGCTCAGCTGCTGAGGGATTTAAATACGAAACACAAGTCAGGTTTGATTTTAGTTTTTACACCACACTTTAAAACCTTTACACTTTGTGCCAGGAGGCCTCTTCGGCCTTTACGAAAAATTCACCTCAGGCTGGTCTTGCTCCACAGACCTTTTGTCGGGTGTGGGGGAACCAACTGCTCTAGCAAGTTCAGCAACCGTAGCCTGCTTCTCTCACCGCTGCCGCGCCTTTTGCGCCAGGGCCTTAAACATTCTTACGTGCAGCTTCCTAGATTAATAGATTCCAAGGCCAGAAGGGACCGTTGTGATCATCTCGTTTGATCTGCATAACACAGGCCAGAAAACATCCCCAAATAACTTACGCGTGCCTCGTCTCTTCCACCCCACTGTTTGAGTGACTTGGGGGTCTCCTGATTGAGTTTCAGAGCCTCAAACAACAGCGGGGCTCAGGAGTCATCTTCTGTTTCTCCTCCTTTGCCCCATCCTTGTGATTACTTTCATTGTCAGCTACCATGGTCTCATGGCTTGCCTGGCTTGGTGCCAGTGTGCCCTCTGCACCTTTTCCAGTTCTAATAGAGCTTTTTTGAGATGGGGCAACCAGAACTGTATGCACTATTCAAAGTGTGTGCGTACTATGGCTTTATATAGTGGCATAATGATATTTTCTGTTTTATCATCTATCCCTTTCCTAATAGTTCCCAACATTCCATTAGCCTTTTTTACCTCTGCTGCGCATTGAATGGATGTTCTCAGAGAACTATCCATGGTGACTCCAATATCTCTCTCTTGAGCAGTAACATCTAATTTAGACCCCATCATTTTGAATATATAGTTGGGATTATTTTTTCCAATGTGCATTACTTGGCACTTATCAATATTGAATTTCATCTGCTCACTTTGCCTAAGAACATTTGGTGTGGGAACTTGTCAAAGGCTTTCTGAAAGTCCAAGCACACTATATCCGCTGGATCACCCTTGTCCACATGCCTGTTGGCCCTCTCAAAGAATTCTACTAGATCGGTGAGGTATGATTTCCCTTTACAAAAGCTCTGTTTACTCTTTCCCAGCATATTGTGTTCATCTAATAATTTTGTTCTTTACTATAGTGTCAACCAATTTGCCTGTTCTGAAGTTTGGCTCACCAGCCTGTAATTGTGAGGATCGCCTCTGGAGCCTTTTTTAAAAACAGGTGTTACATTAGCTATCTTCCAGTCATCTGGGACAAAGCAATAGGTTACATTTAACAATTAGCAGTTCTGCAATTTCATATTCGAGTTTCATATTTGGTGCAAAATACCTCTGAGCTTTCCCGTTTTCTTCAAATCCACTCTTACATCATATCCTCTTTCACTTCAACAAAGCCTTTAATCCCTCCCAAACCCTTCTTCGTTAGGGCTTTAGTCACCATGATGCCTCTGTTTTCAATGATTTCTCAGGTCTATCAAATGCTGTCTTGTGTATTTATCTCTATCAAGTACCTAGGGTCACAGTTTGTGTACAACGTGAAGTTTGATATAAGAACTGGGGAATTATTTCTTGGGACCCCTTCAATGTGAGGACAACTATGTAATTTTTTTAATTGTTGCTTTGCAGATACTGCTACAATATATCACTGAGCATTTTTCTTGCCAGTTAGAAATGACCAAGCATGGCGTTTTGGTCTGTTATATATGCCCAGTGTATCTGATGCCCTTGTTAATGTAATTTATTTATTTCTCACTGCTATCCCCTTGGGGAAATGATTAGAAAGACTGGCAAAAGAAAGGTGGGGAGATAACACCTCAAGAGGCAGGGGAGAGCTTTTATGTTACATGTGCTCACTTGTGCTAAAGTATGACGACTGGCAAACAATGCATATAACATTGCTTCGCTAAATAAAGGTTCCAGACAGTTGTCAAAGTTTCCCATAAAAGCCAGGTCTGATGTCTTATCCTCGGGCCCTATTTCTGAATTATACTTTTTAAAGCCTGGGTTACTCTCTCTCTTTCTCTCTCTGTACGTAGCATGTAAGAAATACTTTCTAAAACATTAATTGGGGTTATTTTTTATGTCATTAGACCTTTGACTAAAAATAGTATGTTTAGTAGAAGGAGATGGAGAGGATGCAATTTTAGATACCAGCTATTAGCTCGAGAAAAATGGGGACTGTGAGGTTGGGGGCACATGTTTCTTCAGATAACCACTAAAAACTCAGAAAAATGAAAGGGGCAAGGGAAGGTGTCAGACGGGGAAACCTTTATCTCTGTCCTTCGGGCAGTTAGAAAGCCATGATTTAAAATTAGGGGTGTCAAGCAATTCAAAAAATTAATCATGATTAAAAAATTAATCGTGGCGTTAAACAATAATAAAATATCATTTATGTAAATAATTATTATTAAATAATAATTTTGGCTGTTTTCTAAATTTTAAAATATATTGATTTTAATTACAACACAGAATACAAAGTGCACAGTGCTTACTTTATATTTATTTTTGTTTACAAATATTTGCCCTGTAAAAAACAAAATAAATAGTATTTTTCAATTCACCTCATACTAGTACTGTACTGCAATCTCTTTATCATGAAAGTGCAACTTACAATTGTGGAATTATGTACAAAAAATAACTGCATTCAAAAATAAAACAATGGAAAACTTTAGCGCCTACGAGTCCACTCAGTCCTACTTCTTGTTCAGCCAATCGCTCAGACAAACAAGTTTGTTTACATTTGCAGGAGATAATGCTGCTTTCTTCTTGTTTACAATGTCACCTGAAAGTGAGAATAGGTGTTCTCACGGCACTGTTGTAGCTGGCGTCACAAGATATTTACGTGCCGGATGCACAAAAGATTCCTGTATCCCTTCATGCTTCAACCACCCTTCCAGGGGACATGAATCCATGCTGATGACGGGTTCTGCTTGATAACAATCCAAAGCAGTATGGACTGATGCATCTTCATTTTCATTATATGAGTCAGTTGCCACCAGCAGAAGGTTGATTTTCTTTTTTGGTGGTTTGGATTCTGTAGTTTCTGCATCAGCGTGTTGCTCTTTTAAGACTTCTGAAAGCATGCACCACACCCCATCCCTCTCAGATTTTGGAAGACACTTCAGATACGTAAACCTTGGGTCGAGTGCTGTAGCTATCTTTAGAAATCTCCCTTCTTTGGTACCTTCTTTGCATTTTGTCAAATCTGCAGTGAAAGTGTTCTTAAAAGGAACAACATGTGCTGGGTCATCATCCGAGCCTGCTATAACATGAAATATATGGCAGAATGTGGGTAAAACAGAGCAGGGGACGTACAATTCTCCCCCAAGGAGTTCAGTCATAAAATAAACACATTATTTTTTTAATGAGCATCATCAGCATGGAAGCATGTCCTCTGGAATGGTTGCCGAAGCATGAAGGGGCATACGAAGGTTTAGAATATCTGGCTACAAAATTGCCATGTGAACGTCTGTTCTCACTTTCAGGTGACATTGTAAATAAAAAGCAGGCAGCAGCATCTCCCGTAAATGTAAACAAACGTGTTTGTCTGAGCGATTGGCGGAACAAGAAGTAGGACTGAGTGGACTTGTAGACTCTAAAGTCTTACATTGTTTTGTTTTGGAGTGCAGTTATGTAACAAAAAAAAATCTATATTTTTAAATTGCACTTTCACGATAAAGAGATAGCACTACAGTACTTGTATGAGGTGAATTGAACAATACTATTTATTTTGTTTATCATTTTTAAAGTGCAAATATTTGTAATAAAGATAATATCCAGTGAGCACTGTACATTCTGTATCCTGTGTCAAGTATCAGAGGGGTAGCCGTGTTAGTCTGAATCTGTAAAAAGCAACAGAGGGTCCTGAGGCACCTTTAAGACTAACTTGCGTCTGACGAAGTGGGTATTCATCCACGAAAGCTTATGCTCCAATACTTCTGTTAGTCTTAAAGGTGCCTCAGGACCCTCTGTTGCTTTGTATCCTGTGTTGTAATTGCAATCAATATATTTGAAAATGTAGCAAAACGTCCACAAATATTTAATACATTTCAATTGGTATTCTACTGTTTAACAGTGCGATTAAAACTGCGATTAATCTGGAACCCACATAGGGTAGCATCAAACACAGCCCATACTCGATGGGGACCCCATCCTGAAATAAATCTTTCCCGAATGCCCCTTCTGCCCTTCAAACAACCCCCAATCTTGCCAAGTCATCATCAGAAACAAGCTCCCCATAGACTAGGACCCACCAATGCCAAGTGGCACCAGACTCTGCCAGAACAACAGATGCAAAATGTGCAGGCAAATCTCCACTGTCATGATAATCAACATCCCCCATAACACACCTTTCAAAATCCATGGGTCCTGCACATGCCTATCACAACCTGCGGGGTACCTCATCCAGGAGCGGCGGAAGCCCCCTAAAAATGGGGGGGCCCACCGCCGCCCGAACTGTGGTCCTGCCCTGCCCCTTACCCCTGAGGCCCTGCCCCTTCCCCAGGGTTGGGTTGAGGTTCAATTCATGTAGACAAAATTTTACTAAAATCACAAGGCCTCTTTACTGTGGAAGCCAGTAGGGGCTGATTGCCATTTGGGAGAACAGGATAATGAAATACGTTACCTTGATGAGGAAATGGAATAGGGAAATTTGGGGGAAAAGCCTGGTACAGTACCATAGAAGGCTATGGGGATCAGAAAAACTTCTGACTGGTTCAGAAAAATGTGATGCATCCTAATATTTTATGATGTATGATTCTGCAAAAGGCCGTGTGGTTAAAGATGACTTGCTAATTGGCTCAGGCAGTGGGGTGTGGTTTGTCGCATACTCCTAGAGCCGGGAATTTTCGGTGGGGTAGATTCATAGGTTCATAGAGTTTAAGGGCAGAAGGGACCGTTAGACAGGGCGGGCCGTAGGGAAATGGCACCCTGGGTGAACTTGTATTTTGGTGCTCCAGCCTCCACTGCATCCCTGAGCTCCCCACCCATCCCCCAAGGCCTCCGTTGCCCCCCAACAATCTCCCCCATTGCCCCTGGCCTCCACTGCCTCCCCAGGCTCCCCACCCATTCCCCCATCACCCTAGCCCCCGCTGTCTCCTGAGGCTCCCCACCCCCTCCATCGCCCTTGACCCCCGCTGCCTCCCTCCCATTGGCCCAAGCTACCTTTCATGGCCTCGCACCTTAGGTTCAGCACGCTCCTTCCCTCTTGACCATGGCATCCTGGGTGATCGCCCACATTGCCCACCCGTAAGGCAAGCCCAGCCCTTAGATCATCTAACCTGACCTCCTGCATATCACAGCCCATTCACATTCACCCAGTTCCCCCTGTATGGAGCCCAATAGCGTGTGTTTCACTACAGCATAACTTGTGGTTTTTTGGCTAAAGTGAACCTTCCAGAAAGACAGCCAGTCTTGATCTGAAGACCTCCGAGATGGACAAACCACCCTGCCCTCCTTGGTAGTTCGTGCCAACGGTTAATCACCCTCACTCACTATGACAAAATGTGCCTTATTTCTAATCTGATTTGGTCTGTCTTCAGCTTCCAGCTGCTGGTTCTTGGTCTGCCTTTCTCAGCTAGATTACAGACCCCTTTAGGGCCCAATCTTTTCTCTCTACGAAGGTCCCTATACACTGGAACCAAGAGTCACCTTTCAACATCTTGTTGATGAGCTAAACAGGTGGTGCTCTTTATGTCTCTTTTTTCAAGGCATTTTCTTCCCCTCACCCCCCTTTGAGTTGTTTTTGTGGCTCTTTTCTGCATCTTCTTCAATTTTTAAACATCCTTTTAAAGTGTGGACCCCAGAAATGAGGATTGTGGAATCAAACATTTTATGTCATGATCACCGGGCCGCAGCAATCACCAACTTCTAGTCCAGTGATTAATTCATCTTTGTCCATCACTATGAGGTCCAAAATATTCACTTTCTGTTGCGTAAATGGCTTTTCTCATCTTTCTCCCGGCTCCCCCATCCCTTTTAAAAACTTTCTTGGCCATCTCTGAAAGGCAGCGGTAGAACAGCTAGACCCCGTACACACGTCATTAATCCTAAAGTTATATTTACAATTTCTATCAGGAATCCCTTGCAGCCTTTGTGCATGTGTTTAATTTATTTAGAAATGTTCTAACTGCGTACAAATATTTGTTTCTGAAAATCAGAAAAATGCATGATGTATATCATAGAAATATATATAAACATTTCTCATTTATTCCTCCGTTATTAAGTCTTTTTTGCATATATTTAATTTATTTAGAAAATTGAGCTAACTGCATAAGAGAAGACATACCTTTAAAATGAGGAAAAGTTATATATAGAACATAACCCTTCTCTTTTATTCCTTTGTTATTAAGACTTTTTACACATATTTATTCTATTTAGACTTGTACAATTACTTAATTTGACTAAATTTAGAATTGTACTAACAGCAAACGTGAGGATAATGCATGAGTGTATATAAAAATGTATTTTTCTCATATATATATATATTATTGCTCTGTTATTAAGCTTTGTTGCATGTATTTAATTTATTTAGACTTGTACTACTGTAGTGGTTGCGTACAATTATTTTATCAATTTGATTTAGATTTGTGCTAATTGCACACAAAGTATATTTTACACTAAAAATAAGGACGAAGCATGACATTTATATTTATTCGTTTATTTTGAATGATTCCAGTAAGGATACATTAAAAAATTTTTTTAAAAAAAATCTTGTTTTTCCCCCAAAATGGCTGAACGGCGCCATAAATGCACATGTGACCAAACCTGAAACCTAGGGGTCCTGGGAAAAGTAGGCAGGACTTCCAGAGCCATCTGGCCGTCTCATTGGACAAGAAGGAGGGGCATGCAGTCTAAAGCTGGAGTCTGATTGGTGGATTATAACAGCTGGGGGAGGGTCCGGGCATGGAAACCGGTCAGAGCTATAAGAACAGGAAAGGTGCAGATATCACTAGTGACACGGAGCTGGGCATTGGAGCGGGTTGGGAATTTGTCACTGGATCCTGCTTCCATCAGAAAATGCCGATTTGCTGAAGTTGAACTGTTCCATGGGAAAGTGTCAATGGCAACAAAACTTTGGCAGGAAGCAGGCGGGTCCCTTGCCTCTGCACATACTTCCCGGCTCTGCGGCAGCCTGCCTGGCAGTTGGCTGGGGAGTCCGGGCTTCCAGGGTTCCCAGCGCCGGCCAGCCCGGCAGGTGGGCGCTGGGGAACCAGGTGTCTGAGAGCTTCCAGTCTCACTGACTTGTGCTGTGGAACTGGGAGTCCACTGTGGAACACGGACAGACAGACACATGCCCAGACAGAGTGACGGACTAACGGACAGTTGGACAGACTGACACAGCATACAGACAGACATACCGCCTGGACATACAGTTTGATCTACTGAGGCAATAGCCCTTGGTATGGGTGACATGGCCGGGGCCGGGTGGGAGGGGGTGGCAGGGAGGGGAGCAGGAGGGCGCTACCCTCACTGGTCCCTCATGCGAAGCTTCCCTCACCCCAGGACGCAGACCCCTCTGAAGTTTACCGGCCGGAGGCAGGGGCTGAGGATGGCAAGCTGCAAACAGACTACAGGAATTACACGGTGAGCTCCCGCCGCCCTGTCGCCTGCCACCGGCTGTCTGGGACCTACCGGTGGGCATGGGCGTCAGTTCCCCACGTCTAGGCAGAGACAGGTCCCGGGGCTAGGCGCTCAGGCTGGAGCCGCTCTGCTCTGACCAACAGGCTGTCAATCCAGTGACCACAGCAACTGCACTCCCTGCTGGGGCTAGGAGGGGCCAAGGGAGAGGCCGGGGCTGGAATAGCCGAGAATCCCCTACAGCCAGCGCTCCCGTCCCACTCCCCACAGTGCCCCCTGCTGGGAGTGATCAGGATGGGAATAGCCGGGAGCTCCACCCACAGCCAGTGCCCCGCCCCCTCCCCACAGCGCCCCCTGCTGAGAGAGACTGGGACTGGAGTAGCCGGGAGTCCCCCATGGACAGTGGCCCCTGCTGGGAGTGACCAGGACTAGAGTAGCCGGGAGCTCCTCCCACAGCCAGCGCTCCTGTCCTGCTCCCCATGGCCAGAACTCCATATCTACCTCCTGTTGGAGAGGCTGGGGCTGGAGTAGCAGGCCTGGGCTCTCGTCTGAGTCACGGGTGTGTTGTTCCAGGCCGGGCCGCTGCTAGATCGCGTGTATAACACCTACCTGCTGATGCACACGCACCAGACCGTGGACTTTGTCCGGAAGAAGGTACGTCCCCTGGGGACGCACAGAGCCCCACCTGTGCCCCTCCAGCGCTGCTGACCCAGCCCCTCGAGACGCTCAGACAGCCCCTTCCTGAGAGGGGACTATGACTCTCCAGCGGTTGTGTCTAGCAAAGGGTTAGCCACAGCCCGGCTCCCCGGGAGCCCCCTCCCTGCCCTCCCCAGAGCCCCTTAGGGGATGCTGCTCCCCTGACAGTCCCTGGGAACCCCAGCCCACGGGAGCCCCCAGCCCAGCCCAGAGCCCCTTAGGGAACGCTGCTCCCCCGACTGTCCCTGGGAACCCCTGCCCACGGGAGCCCCCTCCCTCCCCCTCTCCAGCCCAGCGCCCCTTAGGGAACGCTGCTCCCTCGACAGCTCCTGGGGACCCCAGCCCACGGGAGCCCCCTCCCCCTCCCACCCCAACCCAGAGCCCCTTAGGGAATGCTGCTCCCCCGACAGTCCCTGGGAACCCCAGCCCATGGGAGCCCCCTCCCCTCCCCTCTCCAGAGCCTCTTACGGAATGCTGCTCCCCCGACAGTCCCTGGGAACCCCAGCCCATGGGAGCCCCCTCTCCTCCCCAGCCCAGAGCCCCTTAGAGAACGCTGCTCCCCCAACAGCCCCTGGGGACCCCAGCCAAGGGAGTGAAGCTGGTGCAGACATTCTCCCGCCCCATTTCTGGCCCCAGGAGCTGGCAGTGACCCCTGTGCTCAGAGCTGGGCCTCACCAGCTCCCCTGTCCCCAGGGCGCAGAGTACGGGGCCTGTGCCCAGCGCCGAATGAGCATCATGGAGGCCTTGGATTTACTGGACAACGTAGTGGATGAATCGGACCCGGACGTGGACTTTCCCAACTCCTACCATGCGTACCAGACTGCAGAGGGCATCCGCCGGGCCCACCCGGACAAAGGTAGGGCCAGTCCATGTGTGCGCCAGGACTGGGGGGCTTGGGTGCAGGATCCCAGCGGGGGTCTCCGCAGAGCCGGGTAGGTAGGGACCGACCCCCTTCCTGCTCCGGGACGAGAAACCAGCGTGGGCTTTTCTGCTGCTGAACAGCCCCGCCAGCGGGCTGCCCCCACCCCAGCCCCAGGCTGACCCCTCTCTGCTCTCTCTGTCACAGACTGGTTCCAGCTGGTCGGGCTGCTGCATGACATGGGCAAAGTCCTGGCCCTGGCCGGGGAGCCTCAGGTGAGCAGCCGCGGAGGCAGCGTGTGCTCCAGGCAGGGGAGTGGGTCGAATGCATCCAGCCCGACTGGTTACCCCTGTGTGACCCCTGGGGATCAGGCGGGGAGGGGGAGTGAGGGGGGCAATGCCCTAAGAGGCTAGCTGCATGCAGGCCACCTGCCAGAGAGCACGTCAGACACAGAGCCAGGGGGGCCAGAGGGGGTCGCCCCCCAGCCCCTGGCCAGCTCCTCAGCTGGGTGTTTCCAGGACAGCTGGTGCCCAGCTCAGAGCCCGACCAGCGGGACGGGCCAAGCACCCAGCAAGATTCAGAGGGAAGGGCTGCGTCCGTGGGTCCCATGGAGATCTGGAGCTACTGCAGTTAACGCTGATCTGTGGCTACGAGAGCCGAGGATGGGGCAGGTGTGGAGCAGTTACCCCCCCCCCCCTCAGCTACCCACTGAAGGGACCATGGTTGGAGCCAGGACCCTGGGTCAGGTGGCCCTCAGCTCGGCCATGGCTGGTGAGCCCTTTCCCCCCTGTTCTCTCTGCAGTGGGCTGTGGTGGGCGACACATTCCCCGTGGGCTGCAGGGTCCAGGAGTCTGTCGTCTTCAGCGACTCCACCTTCCACGACAACCCCGACACAAAAAACCCCCTGTACAAGTGAGTCCTACCCCTCCCCCCCTCCGCCCAGAGCACCTGAGCCCTGGGGGTCCCATCCCACTAGGAAGTGACCCCTAGGCACACCGCACCCTACAGGGCAGCCTCCCACTGGGATGGCTCTGCCCCAGGGCCGCCCCTACACCCAGCAGCCTCCCATGGTCTGCGGGCTGGAGCAGCAGAGAGCCGGGCCTGGGGTGGTGAGAGCAGCTGGGCATTGGGGTGGGTGAGGTGTAATCCCCCTTCAATGGCACAGCTGCAGTCCCGAGTCCCCGTAGTGCCCCACACAGGCGGATCTGGGTCCTGCCCTCCTTACCCCCCAGATGGGGGGCGCGAGGCTCAGTTTCCCCAACAATTAACACGCCGAGTCGGCCGATTGTTACCATGTTCTGCACCCGCCTGCAGGCACCTGCCCTGCCGGCTCCGAGCCAGCACTAGTGCCCTGTAGCCCTGCAGGGTGCTCCCCCAAGGAGAGGGGACGAGGCGGGAGGGCTGGGGCCCCGCCGGGAGCTCCGTTGACTGTCTCTCTCTCTTGCTCAGTACGGAGTATGGGATCTACCAGCCTCACTGCGGCCTGGCCAACGTGCTTATGTCCTGGGGCCATGACGGTAAGGGCGCGCCTGGCACGGGGCTCCTGGCTGCGGCCGAGGGCTGGGCCTGGCTCCAGAAGCCTCTTGGAGAACGGAGCCAGGGAGGGGGATTTGCTTCTAGGGCCCCTTCAGGGTGAGGGTCAATGCACCAGATCCCTGCTCCTGGAGCTCTCAGCTACCCTCTCCTCCTGGCTCTCCCTCATCTTGCTCCTAGGGGGCCTTCCCCTGCGCCTTGCGGTCAGTGTCCCATAGAGCTCCCTTTGCACTATTCCCCTTGTCCCAGGGGCCACAGCTGCACCCCCCCTTCCCACCTGCAGCTCCCAAACCCACCACCCTCTCCTATCCCATTGTCTCCACCCCCCACCTCCTGCACGTGGGGCCCTGCCTCCCTGACCCTCTTCTCACCTTGCTGCTCCCTTGGCCTGTGCACCCTCCCCCCCGCCAACAGCCTCCGCCAAAGAGCACCCGGGTATCAGAGGAACAAAATGCAGTCCAGGGGCAGCTCTCCAGACACACGATGCTCGGCCCCTGCCTACGGCAACCAGGATCTTCCCCCAGCGGCCCGTCCCTGTCCACAGGGGCTGAGGGCACTATGATGGAATACCCTTGCAAAGCATCTCTCCTGTTGCCGGCTAGCGGCTGAGCCACAGAGGATAGCAGCCTACTGCCAGTTAACAGAGGTGCTCCAGTAGGTAGTGCATGACTTGTGTATCCCCCGTTCACAGCTGGGGAAACAGAGGCACAGACTTGCCCAAGGTCCCATTGCAAATCACTGTCAGAGCCAGGAACAGAACGCAGGAGTTCTGCCCTCCCCCAGCCCTCAGGTGGCACGCCTACCCTGCTTTGCTGTCTCTGTGGCATTGTCAGCTCCTGCAATGGGTGCTCCATCCCCTGACTGATCTGCGCAGCGCCTGGCAGCGGGCTAATATTGTCAGATGTGGGCAGTGACCTTGGGTGCCCAGCAGGAGGCACCCGGGGCCTGGTTTTCCGCTGGGCGCACGGAGCTGTAGAGCTGCATGCAGTCTGTGCAGGTTCATTTCTGGCTGGCACAGCCGCCACGCGCCGAGCCGGGTAGGAGTATCCTGTGAGCAGAGAGGCTGGGACAGGGTGTTGGAGGTAGTCTGGGTGCCCGGGCTCGCAGGGCTAACACTGCTCTCTCCTCAGAGTACATGTACCAAGTCATGAAATTCAACAACTTTGCTCTCCCCCAGGAGGTAAGTGGCTGAGGATTTTTGGAGGGTTTTTTTGGGGTGTGTGTGTGTGTGTGTGTGTATGTGAGAAACAGGGGTATGTGGCCGTGAGAACTGATTCATGCCTGTCCCCGAGCTGAGCTAGGGGACTGTCTCCTGCCACCCCCAGGGACAGCATGCTGGCCATTTGCCCCATGGGCTGTCCCTGCTGTCCAGCTGGGTTATGCAACCGGAAGTCTTCACAGTCCTGTTCCTCTGCCTCCACCTGCTCCTTGATGCCCCGTTGGCACGGCGCTGATACCCCCTCCTGCAGGCTCTGAGGAGGAGGCACTAAAAGCCTTGGGGACACAAATGGGAGATTTGGCTCCAGGGATTGGAGGAGCCCCCTGGGCTGGGCTGTATCAGTTGGTGGGATGGGTGGGTCCGGGCCGATGCTGCCCCTCTCACCCCTTTCTCTTCTTGCAGGCTTTCTACATGATCCGCTTCCACTCGTTCTACCCCTGGCACACGGGCGGGGATTACATGCACCTGTGCAGCAACGAGGACCTGCGCATGCTGGCCTGGGTCAAGGAGTTCAAGTGCGTGCCCCAGCCCTGGGGCGGGCGGAAGGGGGCAGGGGCTGCTGAGCCAGCCACTGAGGTTGGGCATTGCGGCCATGCAAGCAAAGGCAGCAAATTTGAAACTGATAAAAGGAAATCTTCCCAACCCCCCAAACCAGGGAGTACCAGGGAGCTGTGGAACTCTCTGCCACATGAAGTTACTGAGGCCAAAAATTTAAGATTCACGCAGGCCTTGGACATTTTATGTGGACAATAGGAACACACATAGTTTTGATGCTAACATGTTTTTGCACCGATATTAAGCTTCTGGGCTTGAGCTGTGTTCCAATTATTAGAGAGCAGGAGGGGACTAATGTGGGATCCTCCCCTCCCCCCACCGTCTATTACAGGATGCTTGCAACTTCCTCTGGCACAGCTGATTTCCTCCCCTGTTGGAGACAGGATCCAGGGCTGGGGGGACCTGGGGACCGCTCCAGTCTGACAATCGCAGTGTTTGAGATTAATGGAAGAGAGAGAGGCTGGAGTCAGCAGGGAATGGGAGCAGGGCGGTGGCTGGGGAAGGGGGCAGGCACTCTGGCTGAGGGTCAGTGTCTAGGGACTGGCTTTGGCTAGGAGGCATACATGGAATGAGTTGCTGCACCCACAGGAAGCCCTGGAGAGCTAGCCCAGTTACAGACATGGGACAGCATTGATCATCCCCATGCCCCATGGGCTGGGGGGCAGATAGCAGCATTGGGGTGGATTAGCACTGCCTGCCTGGGATGTTTGCCCCCTTGCCATAGGGGAGCAGCTGAGCTGGTCCCCCTCCTGCTGCCAGGTTCCTGGGAGGTGAGCGGGGCAGGGACAGCAGAAGGGAAGCAGCCTAGTTCAGCCTTTGCTTTCTGCTCCCTGCAGCAAGTTCGATCTCTACACCAAGTGTGAGGATCTGCCTGACGTGACGCAGCTGAAGCCGTATTACCAGTCCCTGATTGACAAGTACTGCCCAGGCCAGCTGTGCTGGTGACCAGCCAAGCAAGCACCTGCCTGCTCCTGAGGTGCAGGCCCCTACCCTCAGCCGGCTGGAGGAGCTCAATCCCCGAGCACAACAGGAGCCAGCCTCCAGGCCCCGGGGAACAGCCACCCTCAGGGCTAGTTCTGCATTCCCCCACCACTCAGCCTGCAAGGAGGTCCCCTAGAGCTACTGCAGCTGGGCTGGGCTGCTCGGGGAGCCAGGGTCCCAGGCCGGGGAAGGCACATGCAGGTGGAAGCGGCGAGATGAGAAGGTTCTGCTCGCTGCCACATTTCTCATTCTGTTCCCTACTCCCGCTCGCTGAGGCCCGGGTACTGCAGAATGCCACACAGGCAAAGACCAAGCTGCAGCCACCACCTCCCCTCTTGGGGCCAGCCAAGCTGTCCCACCCCTCGCAAAGAGAGACCGCTCCCTCCCCCAACCTTTCCGGTTTGCCCCTTACTCTGCCCCTGTACAAGCCCACGCTGGCATCAGCAAGCAGCTGAAAGCCCCTGGCCCAGCTCAGAGCTTCTAGCACTCCACAGCCAGGGCTGGGTAGGGAAGAGCGTGTGTAATCTCCTATTCAACCGGAGCACCGCGGTGCTGGGGGGCGTTCTCAGAACTCAATAAATGGGTTGTTAGTGTACACGGTGCTGGATCTGTTACAGGCATACTGCAGA
Organism: Chrysemys picta bellii; assembly: GCF_011386835.1. Taxonomy (NCBI): domain Eukaryota; kingdom Metazoa; phylum Chordata; order Testudines; family Emydidae; genus Chrysemys; species Chrysemys picta. Next base: position 4,100,859 of record NC_088791.1, read on the forward strand.
GCCCCACAGAACTCGCCTCACAGCAAGGGGGGGTGGGGGTACTGAGCTGATGCTGGGCCCCAGCCTCTCCCCACACACCATGTTGGGGCCACCTCTGTCTCATCTCCCCTGCTCCTCCTAGGGGGGCTGCTGCCACCATTGCCTCAGCATCTCTGCAACCAACCGCCTGCCCCTGCCCTTCCTCCTTCGCTACCAACACGCGCCCTGGCCTGGCCCCCAAGGCTCCAGCACACACTCCGAGCACCAGGCTGACCTGCTCGGAGCTGGATAACAGACGGCAGCACAGACCCCAGTAAGGAGTGGCACCTCTTCTTGCTGAGCCTTTGCCTGCGCTTGACTCCTCTCCCCCTACCCCCCTGCTTCTGACTCTGGCCTTTACCATCTACTCCAGCCCCAGCCCACCCGACGCTCTGGGCTCAGCCCAAGGCCCTCCTGCAGCTTGCCTCAATACCTGCTCTCTGGGCCTGCACACACAGCATCTCCTCCTGCCCCAAGGCTCCTTTGTTCTCCCCCAGGGCAGTGCAGGGGGCTGTCTAAGCGGGCAGTGAGAGGTCCATGGGCCCAGGGCACAAGCTGGGCCACTTGAAGCCAGGCAGGAGGCTAGAGCTGCAGAGAAAGGCAGCTGGCACTGCCCTGGCACGCTCAGCAGCCTGCAGGAGGTGGTACAGTAGGATGGAGGCCTGAGGTCCCAAGGCCAAAGAACATGGAGACTCTGCACTGAGACCATGGGCTAGAAGAGCGGGGTGGTTTTTATAGCACAGCTGGCTCCAGGAGCTGCCCCCCAGAGGGGGTAAGACAGGAGCTGGCTCCATGGTTACACGAGGGCTGAGGCAGCTCTCTGGCTAGGATGGGGACACTGGTGTCATGGGAACAGCTAGGGCAGAAATTCTGGTCCCACAGCTGTGTGCTCAGAACAGCTACAGGGGGCAGAGTACAGAGGGGCTAGTCCAGATCGGCCTGAGCCAGGCAGCCCCCTCTGCAGTTTCCACAGCTTCATTTCCAGGGCCCCGCTGCCCAAGGATTCAGAGGGGGAGGGAATGTGTGCGTATACCCCCCCCCGGGGGGGATTAGTATTACAACCTGGGGCAGCCTAGCAGGAACGGTCAGCCTGTGCCCTATAAGGCTGGATGGGCTAGCAGCTGGGTGAGGGGCTAACCACTGCCCTCGGCCGGAAGGGAGGCAGGGCTGGAATGTCAAAGGCTTTATTTAGAAAGTTACAGGAAACGTCTCCACTCTTAACAGCTGCCAGGAAACACGTTCGAGCCAGGCCCTGTGACCAGGGGAGAGGCCAGGGAGAGCGAGACAGAGTGCCCGTACCCCTGAACGTGCTGTACATGGTCATGGGATCCCCCAGCAACTCTGGGCAAGCACAGCAGCCCCCACCCCCAGCAGGCTGGTACAGGAGGGGCAGCGTTAAGGCAGCAGTGGAAGGGGAGAGGATGGCATGGTTTCCATATAGGCGGGCAGAAAGCCCCATGAGCACGTCACTGCTGTCCCTCGGCACATCTATGCCCAGATGGAGCCTGCAGCTCATCCAAGCTGGGCCATGGCTCTTTGCCTAAAGGCATCTGTGGGATGAGAGCCAGGATTCCCACCCTGCCCCTGTTACAGTGCCCCTAGGAGCTGGAGATCTGTCGCCCCAAGAGCCACCGGCCATGGGAGAGATTATGTGGCTCCTCGCCCTGGGTCTGCAGTAGGGATCCCCGTTCCCAGGAGCCCAACCCCAGCTCTCCTCGCAGCAGTAAGGGTCAGCTCTATGGGCAAAATAAGGCCCTTATCCAGCAGCAATAACCAGATGTACGAGCCATGGCATTCAGGGGCAGCAAACTCCCCAGCGGGGTCAGGAGCAGGGAGGGAAGGGACTGACCACATTGGTGTCCAGAGACTGCAGCCCTAAGGGAAAGGGACGATAGCTGTTGCTCCTCAGCCCCTTGCCCCACGCACAGCAGAGTGCGTGAGAGGTAGGTCAGGGCACGGCCTCTCCTGGGGCAGACGGGGGTGTAAGCGACATTCCACCCATCCTGAGCTGAGGCAGAACAGCCCCCCAGCGAGCAGGCAGCTCAGATCCACGGGGCTATGTGGGGAAAGCCCAGGCCAACATGGCGCCAACGGGGGTGGAGGCTGATAACCAATGGGCCCCCACGGTGAAGCTTGTGGCCGGAGCAGACAAGATCTATTTGCCGTCTGGCTGTGGAGACGGGAGTGCTAGGAGGAGGCAGGCAAGGCGAGAGCAGCAAGCCCAGAGACAGGAGTTCAGAGCAGAGGTCATATCAGTCATTGCCTGGAAGAAAGAGGGGTGGGGGTGGTGTCTAGGGCTGGCACCTTTGGGGCTACTTCTTCCTCTTGGTGCTCCGCAGGCTATCGGAAGGGGCATCTCCAGCCCCTCGGGCTCTGCCCTCGACCTTCTCCTCTGCTTCCTTCTTCCTCACCTGCCCGTTCTTCTCGCTGCCCGCATGGTCCCCGTCTCCCTCTGCCACATCAGGCCGCTTGGAGCCTTTGTGCCGGCTGCTGGGGGCGCTGCCCAGTGTCCTGCTGCCCAGCGCTCGCAGGAGGCAGATTGTGGCAGCGGTGAGGTAGAGCGACCACACCACGGCAGGGCCTGTGTAGGGGCGGCTCAGCTCCCGGATAAGCTGCAGAGTCGTGGGCAGGAAGGCATCTGTAGGGCGCTTCAGGGGCGCCTTGTCCTGCACGGAGAGGAAGAGATGTGAGTGCAGATGCAGTCACAGAGCTGGGCTGCTGGAGCCCCCACTGCCCCACCAAACCTATGGGCAGTCCCTGCCCCGGGCATCACCCACCACTAGGGACTCAATTCCTCCATCACCACTTGGCAGGCGCTCAGCAGTGCACCTCAGCGCTTAGCACAGGGCCATGCAATATCCCTGTCCCCACGGCAAAGGGGCATGTGGGGCTCTGCTGCTCAGAGGTGATGCCAAGAGGCAGATGTACAAGGTGTGCGTGCACAGGGGGGACACGCTGCAATCCAACCCCATGGCAGGCAGCCCTCCCTGCTCCAAGAATGCTGCTGTATGTCTCCCGCTGGAAATGCCCAGGCGTCGTATGGCTCACAGCCCAGATGTGGTGTTCTGCCAATCCTACCTTCAGCCCATACTGGTTGAGCATGGCCTCCAGATTGGGGTCTCCCAGGAACACAGTGGGGTAGAACTCCTCCACGCGCTGCCGCCGCCACCACTGGCGGGGGAAGCCCCTGCAGAGAAGGGAGAAGAGGCAGGAGTTGCTCAGATCAGCCATGCTGAACAGCAGGTGTGATCCCAACTCCCACTCCTCGAGAGCTGCCCTGCCAGCACAGCAGGCCCTGCCCTGAAGGGTTATTGCACAAGGACCAGAATATTCCACCTGCAGAAGCCAGGCTGGGAGGCAGTGGCCTCAGAGTGGCTAGGCCCTCTGCAGCCAAGAGTCTCCCCACCCCATACACAGGACACGTGTCACTATTTACCCAGCTCTAGTTCCATTAGTCACCATCCCATTCCTCACACATCCTAACAGCTTCTGACTGCAGCTGCACTGTGTAGACAGCTGTCACCCAGTTCCATCTCAGGGGCCGACCGCTCATTTAGAGCCCTGTCCGGTTAAGTGATTAAATGTTTCCCTGCAGCATGCATTATTTCACATTTAACACTGAATTGCATTGGCTCGCCTCTTGCCCATTCCCCTGGCTTGGCTGGGTCTCTGGAGTTCCTCACAGTCCCCTCGGGTCCTGACTAACCTAAAGAACAGCATCCTCGGCGCCACCCCCTTCCCAGATCAAACACGTTACCCACCAGGGAATGCTGGCCATGGGAATAAGCAGGGCAGGGCGAGCTCTGGGGACAGTGGCCTGTGCCTGCTGCCCAAGCCAGCTCCTCCTCCCCTCAGATGGAGGAGGAGGGCAAAGGGCACTGGCATCACTCACCCGTCCTTGGCGCTCTCCGTGAACCAGTACTTGTAGAGCTGGGCTCGGATGTAGGCAGGCGGCCGTGAGCTGAACGGGTATTTAGTTTCGTCAACCTGTACCAGGTGGATCACTGCCAGGAAGAGAGGAGTTACCCCAGGGCCCCAGCACACCGTTATCCCAGGCTGCTCCTCGTGCCCAGCTGCGCTAATGCCAGGCGTGAAGGACATGCCGAGGGCCCCAGCCTGCAGAGCCTGGTGATCTCACCGGAGTCTCAGCTCTCCCATTAGCGTTTCTAGCCCGCGGTGCTGTCGAGAGAAGCTTTAAGGCCACGACTCCAGAGCAGCCAATGCAGCGGCATCTACCGGAGCCTGGGCCAAGCGCTCCAGCAGGAGTGAACTCCCACGACAATGCATGGAGCAGCTAACTCCCCGCCCCGTCACTGTGGGGACCCCAGTAGGAGGAAGAGCAGAGCATGGCTTACCACCACACCCCAGCTGCTGGGCTCACATGGGTAGGCCCCTTGCTGCCCTCCAAGGGAGTGTGGCTTCCCAGGTCTGGGCAGGCCTAGGGCTGGGACTGCCTTCCCACAGGCATGCTCTGGCTGCACTGCACGGCACCAGGGATGTGGGGCAGGAAAGCAGCAAGGGACTCAGAGCGCTGGCCAATTTGGGGCAAAGAGGCAAGCAGGGAGCGGTATGAAAGACAGCTCTGCTCATGTCAATCCTGACCCAGAGTTCCCCCCGCGATCCCAGCCCCAGACTTCTCACGCACACAGCTCTGCCAGTGCCCCTCAGCCCCCTGAAGTGACTAGCTTGGGCGACAAAGCAGGGTAATGCTCTCTGCCTAGGGCAGCACGTGAGTTTACTAGGTGGGCAGGGTGAGGGGCTGATTGCAGGGTGAGAGCGCCTGCCCCAAGCTCGGCTTGGGATGCAGAGTGGCTGGGCATGCATGGCCCCCTCACCTTCTTTCTTGCCCTGCAGCAGGCGATAGACAAAGCTGGTGAACCAGGGGCTGTGAGTGTGATCCCCCAAGGCCGCAAACCACATCTGCCAGTCGAGGCGGGGCTGGTGCGGGGCCACCACAGGAGGCCCTGCGCTGACGTTCCCTGGCTTGTACATGAACTCAATCTCCTGCAAGGACAGAGGAGAATGGGGCAAAGGTGCCTCTGAACTGCTACCTCACCTCACACACAATGGGGCTTGAACATTCTGGACCAACATGGCTGGAATGAGGATGCCACCAGCAGTGCCCCAAAGCACTTACGTCATTGTCCCATCCCTAAATGCAGCCACCTCTGGGGTGGGACAGAGCAGCTGTTTAACAGCACACAGCACCAACACAACAGTTCAGGACAGGAAGTAAAGGATGCCATGTCTAGACCAGAAGGCCAAGCTGCAAATGGGGCGACAGCCGGCTCTTGCTAGGAGGGCTCATTGATGGCTGCATTACACAAGCGGTCAGAGACTCCGTTTTACATTTCACCCAGTATAGCATTCCTAGCAATGCACTGGATCAGCGCTCACCAGTGCACCACAGCACCCTGCTCTGCCTGTAGCAGGAGCACTTGTCTCGGGGCCCCAGGAAGAAGCCATACTGCCAGTCCTTCAGGATTTGTAGGGCCAGGAGTGGGGGCACCAGCTGGTCCATCCATCCCAGCAGCACCTCCAGAGCATGTCACTCCAGTTCCTAGGATCCCAGAGTCTGGGGCTTGGACGGTCACCTCCTCTCCAGGGAAACAAGGCCAACTGGCTCTGGAAGGCGCCAATGGGGCTAACTAGTGTTGATTTCACTGCTGATGTCCATCAGAGGCTGGGTCTCAGGGGTTAACCTAGGCTTCCACCCCCTCTTCCTGCACCTCCCAGATGTATCCCCCCAGGGGAGAAGCTACAGCAGCTGCATGAGATCACTGGCAGGGTGTGGCAACGAGTTACCGTCCATTTCTCCTTGTCGTAGCTTCCTTCCACCACCACCTCTGGCCGGCCCCCGACCCCTGTCATCCTGCGGAAGAGCCCGTATGAGTTCACCAGCTCGTAGCGGTCAACAGCACCGAACATCTGGTGGATGCTGGGCCACAGCTTCCCGTTCGACTCGTACTCTATGTAGGTGAAGGGCACCTGGGAGGTAGCAGAGAACAGGCCGGCTCAGTCACCCCAGGCAACAGGCACCAGGGAGGGGCGACGCAGCAGCAGGGATACGGCAGAGTGGGCCAGTTCATCTGCTGGCCCTGCCCAACTCAGAGCAGGAAGCAGCCCTGGCTGGTGTCTGCAGAGTCAATAGCCAATGCCGTCCACTCAAGCCATGAGGAGAGTGCCAGCCAACGCCCAGAAGATGGAGCTTTACCTTGACCTCAGGGCATCACTAAATCGCTCCTGCAGTTGCCCAGCAGAGCAGCTGACTCCCCGTTGCCCATGGTGGGGATTCTGTGGGCTGGTCACATGGCATTTCCCCAGAGCCAAGCCAGCCTTCAAGCACCAGTGGCCCTTCCAAAATTTGAGACTGCCTTGGAAACCAGCCTCACCAGCGGGGAGTGCTGCCAGGATGTAGTCTTGGCAGCATTCACAGCTTTGCTCCCCAGCACAGGTCGTTCTGCCCTGCTGCATCGCCAATGCGCTCCTCCCCCCCCCCGCCCCAGCAGCTGGCAGTGCCCCTCTACTGTGCTTCAGGGTGTGGGCCTGGGTCCGGGTCCAGTAGTCAGAGCCCGAGACTGCAACGAAGCTAGAGCTGCAAGAGCTACGTAGCATGGTCCGATCATCTGGGACTTTAACCACGCTCCTGTCCCTCCTGCACCCTGCATGCCCGCTGACCCAGAGGCTCGAATGCCTTGAGGCAGAGCCGCACCCTGCATTGTAGCGGGTGGTGCCTTCTCTTTTCCTGAAGTGCCCACAGCAATCTGAACTGTGCCTGCTCTCTACCAGCCTGGGCTCCCTAGAGGGTGGCTGCAGGAACCAGGCACCAGCCCATGCAGTGACCCTGCCTGGCCTGTACTAGGTAGGGAAGGGGAGTGACTAGCCATCCCCCAATCTCCAGACTACACAAGACATGATAGGCCGCTGCCCCACACCATCCCGCCCACTCACCAGGCTGACGGCAAACATCCCGGCTGCTGCTGCAGTGAAGACAGCCCACTGGAGAGTAGCCCAGAGCTTCCAGGGAAAGCCCCGGACACAGGCACACCTGTGGGGGAGGCAGGAGAGGGACAGGTCAGCAGACAGGGCCAAAGTCCCCCATTAGCCACACATCTGGAAGTGAAGCAGAGCTGGGGAAAGGGCTGCAGACTTTGCCCCACTTTGAGCAGGCCAGGCTGCCAGACAACACCGCTGTACGAAGGGTTTTCCAGCAGCAGCCTTTAAGCTCTGCACCAGACAACAGGCTCTGCAGCAAAGACAACTGGAGTTTAACTTCAGTCCCATCCCCAACCCCCAAAGCCCTTAACCCACAGGAGTGGGGCTTTTCACAGGCGTTGCTGGCCCAGCAGGGGGTACAGGTTAAAATTCCACTTAGTGCAACTCAGCAGCTGTCAGCACAGCCGTTCTGTAGTGTGCTGCAGGCTAGCTCTTCTTGAGTGCAGGTAGCCCACCAATGCCTCTCCCCTGCCCTCCCCCGTATGCCCAAGAGGGGCAGACAGGCTCCCCCACAATACCCTGCAAAAAAACTCAGAGCAGCGCAGCTTACTGCAGCACTAGGAACCCTGGTGATCTGCACTCGTGCTGTGCCAGCGTAGACAGCAGCGAGCGCTCTAAGCAGTGTGGCTGCTCTCACTTGAGCCAGGCTAACCGGAGAGGGGTAAGGAGAGTGTAGACAACTCCAGCTAACTCTGCAGGGAAGACTGACCCTATGGGGCCCCTGAAGCTATGGGCAAAAGGTTAAGCATAGCAGTGTCTCCATCAGCCCGTGAGCCAACCTGACAAGACTCTCCCAGAGCAGCCAGTGGCTACAGCATTAAACTCTATCCAAATGCAGGGATGCTGCAGACCACGCTAAAAACCAGGAGCTGTGGGGATCCCCCAGGCAGACAGCCTGCCCCACTGATCTGAGTGCCAATTCCCTCAGACCCCCTGTACTCTAGCTCCAAGTCATATGCCATCAGAGCCGTGCATGGATTGGCTGCATTGTTCTACCCCTCCATACCCCATGGCTGCACCTCCAGGGCAGCTCCCCCCAGCTTCAGGAGGGGATGATCAGCAGAGAACTGATGCTTGCCACAAAACCCCTTCAGTTCAGAGGCACAGCAAACAGCAGAGCCTGCCCCAGCCAGTGACCCTGGCTGTCCCGGGAACAGTGGCTCACCTGTACATGGCAGAGAGGATCTCCCAGGCCAGGGAGAGGAGGCCCAACCCCACTACTGGGAGAGTCACGGTCTTCAGCCACTGGATGAAGTCATGATAAGTGAAAGCTAGAGAGGAGGGGTAAAACCACAGGAGTCAGATAGTGCCTGGGCAGGGAAAGGGGGGACCCACACATCACCCCCTTCCTCCAGGAAGGAGTGCAGGTCATGTGACACAGAGGCACTGAGGGGCATCACTGTTGGCAACAAGGTGGCTCGTTCTGAGTCACTCAGCCAAAGTCAACAGGCTCACCAGGACACAGACCAACCTCTGCCATTGGGCAAGTAAGAGGGTTGGGCAGCCAAGTTGCACCTGATCTGAGGGGGGCCTTGCCAGCATGCTGCCTGGATGGTAGCTGGGTCAGGAGCTGCTCAAGGTTGTGTCCTGCTAGGGTCACTCTCCTGGCTGAGCTGCAGGGCCCAGAGGGGATCACAGAAGAGATGAGATACCAGCCAGAGGGCACATCAGTGCCCGGCTGTGGGCGGTGTATGCTGTCCCACCCTGCAGTGAGGGGAGGAAGCACCACACCTGTTTTGGATTCAATGAGCTGCTTCTCCCAGTTGAAATGCAGGCCGAAGTCCTGGATAGTCCAGTAGATGAATAACCCATAGACAGTCAGCTCCAGCAGCGTGGAGAGGAGCGACAGCAGGCTTGGAGGCCAGGCTGCAGGGTAGAGGAGGAAACAAGTGATGTTACAAGGACTGAGTGGAACTGATGCACAATGCTGTCTGCCAGAGTCTGATGAGAGCCTGAAACACCTCCAAGGGAAGCATAATTGTGCCATGGGGGCCCATTTAACTATTAACTCTGAAACCCAAAAATGGTAGTTTGAGTGGCACTGTTAATGCTCCCCATCCTTCAAACAGCCACCTCCACAGATCCAGCAGCTACTCCAGACATAGCAAGGAATCAGTTACTTACAGCCAGGCACTCAGGTACCACAGAACGTGTTCCGAGGAGTAAGTCTGGGATGCACAACTTAACACTTCACCAAGCAAGACCTATCCATCAGAGAAGTCATGGAACAAGCCACACTAATAACCTGAGAGAACTTGCTTCAATCCAGAAAAAAAAAAAAAAAAAAAAAACAAAAAAAAAAACCCACTGACCACATACCTCTAGTTGTAACCTACCACCCCACACTGGAACTCATACTGGCATCAAATAATTACTACCCTGACTCGATTAGGATCCCGTCCTATAAGAAACCTTTCCCAACCCCCTCTTCAAGCATGCACCCATCATCAGAAGCAGCAAGTTCCCCCGCAGCCAAGGACACGCCAACTCAAAGCGGCACCAGACCCTGCCAGAACAGCTGCAAAACCTGCAGCCATATCGCCACTGCTATGATGATCAAGACCCTACGCAGGCCTATCACAACACATGATGTACTTCATCCAGAGCATCAAACGCCACAACACCTATCACTACGCTCTTGAATGGGTTCATGCAGAAAAATGATAAGATAAAAACATCCTATCACCTGAAGTGAACATTTTTCACAAAGTGATCACTCCATACCTGAGCTCTCAGTCCTTGTCCTCAAAGGAAGCCTGCACAGCCCCTTCCAAAGATTAGCCTGGGAGCTTAAATTCACAACTCTGCTGGACACTAAAAATCATGAACTCAATAGACACACTAATTTTAAGTCTCATTACAACAATCTGTGACCTACTAACTCTTTTGTCCTAGGACTGAAGAGGTGTTAATGGCCCGCTGCACCCTCAACTCTTACAATGTGTGTTAACTCCTGATGCTAACATTTACCCGAGACACTGGGCATGGCTACACTTTGGGTACCTCTACACATAAAACACTGCTGCAGCAGCTTTAGTGTAGACGCCACCTACGCCAACAGGAGGGCTTCTCCTGCCAGCGTAGGTAATCCACCTCCTGGAGAGACAGTAGCTAGCTGAAGGGAAGAATTCTTCTGTGGACCAAGTGCTGTCTGCCCTGGGGGTTAGGTCAGCATTGCTGTGTTTCTCAAGGGAGGACTTTTCTACACTGAGAAATGTAGCTATGCCAATTGAAGTTCCCGCTGTGGGCCCAGCCCGAGTACCTCTCCAGGCCTGAACAGCTCAGGAGGCTCAAAAGCTTATCTTGTATTGAACCAGCTTCTGCTGCTGACAGACACATTACCTCACCCACCTTCTCTCTGACCATCCTTTTAGCATGCAGCCAATGTGCTTCTCCCACAATTCCTGCCCACCCCACAGCACCCCGGATTGTTTCAATGCAGTTGTGTTTATTAGACCTACAACCCCCCTGAAAGTTAGTTATGGGGCAGTTTAAAATAGCCCAGCTGAGTCTGCTGCAGGATCTGCTGTCTGCACCAGGGCGCTGCCCCCCTGCTACAGGGCTCAGGGCAAGCTCCTTGTACAGCACATGGGACTGATCACTGAGAATTCTGCCAAGGACTCCCCCGCTGCCACTTCTGGATCAGCCCCAGGACCTGCCCAGCCCCAGAGCAGGACCCACCTCACCCTGTGCTCTGTGGAGCAGCTTGATCCCAGGTGAGCGGAGACCACAGCAGAGCCCTAACCCACACAGACTCACCGCTGGCGGGTCTCCTCTTGCCGCGCCCCAGCCACAGCCCCACGTGCTCGTCATCCAGCAGCGAGAAGCACAGGACGATGGTGAGCAGGTTGAAGAAGTTGTAGTTGCCTGTGATGATGATCAGCAGCTGGAGCAGGACCTGCAGGGGAGGGCAGGAAGTCAGAGCCAGGGCTAGAGTCCCATCACAGCATGAAGCACAGGCCTGGCATCTCCAGCACCTCCCTTCCTGAGACCGGGGACAAAGTGCCAAGAGAAACATCCAACATCCCCTCCCAGGCTCCCTGCCCGAGAGGCCTCCACTCTCAACAGTCCCCCATGGAGGGGTCCTGCTCCCTGCAGGGGAGCAGCCCCACACTGGCACTGCCTGCCACTTAGCATAGGAGGCAGCTTGTAGACTCCAGAGGGTTATCATCCCTCTGGCTGGCACCAGCCACCAAAGGGCCAGGATCATGGCATGAGAGGCAGGAGTCCAGGGGAGAGGTGATGGGGACCCTCCTTGTCCGGCCTTGCAAGGGGAGGGAACCCATCTGGCTTGTAAGCTGCACCCTTCAGTCTGAGGCTCTGCTGCCCTTTGCCTCCAGTGAGCAAGGCAGGAGGACCACTTTCTGGGCCCAGAACTTGACAGGTCCAAAGTCACTGGCATTTGACCACCGTGAGCCTGCAATGCATGATGGGAACAGACTGCAGGGATGCCCATTTCCATTGTATCCCCCTTGGTCTCCTGCCCCCTAAGTCTTATACCTGAGAGCAAGATCTGAACTCATGGCTCCCACGGGACAACACATGAGACAAGCACTAGGCCCCTGAACTCTTTCCTGCTCCTATCCCCAGCGGTGCATCTGGAGCCTTCCAGCCATCGCTGGCTGTGGACATACCTGGCAGTAGAAGGCGAAGAGGCGGAGGCGACGGATGGGGGAGAAGAACAGCAGGGGCACAGCGATCTCGATGACGTACGTGACCACCACGCTGAACTTCTGGAACCACACAGGGAGCTGGTGGGCGAACCAGGCAGCTGGCGTAGGGATGCACTGGGTCTCGTAGTGATAGGTCAGGGCTGGGGGGGGGAAGACAGCGGGATCAGGGCCACGAGGGGATGCATTAGACACAGGCAGGGAAGGAGGAGCCAGTGCAGGGGAATAACTGGATGTGGCTCAGAGAGCGGGTGAGGCCAGGACCATGTGGGGATAGAGGCCACGCAAGGATATGCAGAGATGCTGGAGCAAGCTGAGCACAATATTAAGTGCTGCCCTGCACAAGTCACTTGGGTTAGGGTTAGCAGTTCATTTGCCATGAGGCCTGGGGCAGGAAACCCTGTCAGTGTCTGGAAAAGGCAGCATGGCCTAGTGGGCTGAGAGCCAGGAACCACTCTCTCATGCAGGCTCTATGGCCCACCCAGAAAAGGGTCAGTGACACTGCCCCACCCCCAGGGGTACTGGGGAGGAGTGCAAGGGCTGACCACAGAGATGCCGTCCCCGCACAGTGCCATGCCAGGCCTCTCACCAGTGAGCCCCCACCACGTGGGGCAACGGCTAGTCAGCTTCACCACCCCCGAGGCGAACATGAGGCGGAAGAGCAGCCAGCGCATCAGCCAGAAGGTGATGCTGTCGTGTGGCCGCCAGGCTGTGGAGCGCCACTTCAGCAGGTGCAGGGGGGCCACCAGCACGGCCAGGAAGCCTGTCTCCAGGAGGAGGCTGTCCCTGCAGGGAGCACACCACACAAGGCATCAGAGGGGCCAGAGGCTCCCTGTTTGCTGGGGCCAACCTGCCCTCAACTGCCCTGGCCCCGTGGATGCTGCACACAGAGGCCCCCTCCACCTGCCTCTTTGCCAGGCAGCCTCCAAGAGGCCAGGTCTGAAAGGTCACAGTCAGCTGGCTTCACCTGGCTGTAAAGCATTTCTAGCCACCTGCATGAGGACAGCATGCACGGCTGCACAAGAGCGCTGACTGCCCAGACGGCTCCTACAGGGCGCCCACGTCCAGGGGTCCGCAAGGCACTAGCCAGGGCTTGCCCTGCGACCAAGCCCCCAGAGGCGGCAATGCAGGGCATGATACACCTGAGCTGTAACCTCTGCTCCACGAACAGCCAGGGGGTCACCAATGGCTAACTGGCACCGCGATGAGGTACCAACCCCACTCACCCACCACTTGTACATAACCCCCTAGGCAACCCAGAGCTCGGGCGCTCCTGGAGGATGTAGCAGTGGCCATTGCTAGGGTAGACTCTCCAGGCTCAGCTGATGATCCCCCTTCCCCAGAGGGGAGGTGATCTTCACCAAGCTGATGGTCTCAGGTATCACTGCAGAGTCAGTGTCTTTCCCCTGCCTTTAGCAGGATACTGGCGCGGTTTTTGAAAATAGGTCCAACTGTGGCCCACTCCCCACAATGTCTGTTTAAATGGCCCCAGCGAGCATTCATACGGAAACAGGAGTCGCACAAACCTAGACATACAGCAGCCACCCTGAAAGAGAACGGCCACCTCCCCGCAGCCCAGGAGCATGTGCCAGGCAGTAACAGTCAGAACCAGTTCCTGGCACACCTGACCAAGTATGATTTACATGTTAGATAGTTCCCAGGGAATGCCCAGAACAAAAGCCCCCCCCCCCCCCCCAACTACACTGAGTCAGGATAGCAGTGTCCAGGCAGCACAGAGCAGGGACCTGTGCTTCAGTGTCGCTTCCCTGGACTGATTCAGCACAGCACAAGACCTGCCACTCTGAACCCCTATAGAGCTACACTGCAGCCATACAAGAGGTCATGTGAACACCTGCAGGATACAGCTGGGGCTTCCATGGCCCACCCACCTGGGGCCCATCCTGCCAGGGAACTGAAGCTGTGCTTGGAAAGGGCTGAACGACCCAACGTGAGTGGCCACATGTAGATCTGGGGAGACAGTCACTTACCACTGGAAGTACAGGAACACCTGCCCCACCTGTGGAGAGAAGGAGCACAAGGGTGTCAACAGGTGACCCAAGGTGCATTACGAAGTGACAGGTACAAATAGGTTCTGATCACAGGATCGCCCCATTCCGGTCTTCTCCATCCCACCCAGACCGGAGGGGAGAAGAGTGCAAAGGCTCATGGGAAGACATCTTCTCCTGGGCACATTCCAGGTAGCAATGCCAGCTTCCTTGTGGCAACAGGCCCCGATCCAACCCCCAGGAACTGAGACCAGGCACTGTCACACAGCCAAGAGCTGTGGGGCCATGGTAAGGCCGCAGTACAATGCCTGGACGGGGTGCGGAGGTGGGACACCTACATTGTGTGCACCAACAAGGCTAGGTGATGCTGGGAACTACTGCACCAGCCTCCTCTGAGGAGAGTCTGCTTCAGGCCTGGCTTGTTCCAGTGAGATGGGCTGTCTGGGTCGAGCCTGATACCCAGATGATTATCCAAGAAAGACTCAAAGGACAAGGGGACTGTGGGTTGGGATTGAGGAGTAGCAGCAGAACTGGGGGAGCCCAGGGCTGCGATAGCAGGAGGCTACGAGTCAGGATTGATGGGCATTTGCGGTTGAATTTTGCTCCATACCAGCCTGCACTATGGTTGACTCTAGCCCTGGTGCTATTAACCACTCACACCCACTAATGCTTTAAGCGTGCTCAGAGATAGGGCAGGAAGATCAATACTGACAGTGTAACAGGCTGACTCCAGAGGTCAGCTTCTAACGCGCCTACAGCTTTGGACATGCCAACACTATACTAGAAACGCAGGGGATTGGAGTACTGCCAGATTCTGAGTCAGTGCTGTTCCAGGGGGAGGAACCCTGGAGGCTCCAATAAGAGGAATGATGTTTCTCTCCAACGTCACCTTAAAAGGCAAGAGGCAGCAAGTGGAACATCCCCAAATCCAGGAAGGGAGAGCTGTGAATTGTGCTGCACTCCAGAGAGCAGCACAACACACAAGGTGCTAGCTTGGCTCTGGGGCCTGTGCGAGAAGGAGGCAAGACTCCCAGCAGAGGCAGCGTATGGTCCTCCTAAGCCTCAGCCCAGAGGTCACTGCACTGGGGACAGAGAGGGCCTCTGAGATGCTGCACCTGGCAGACCAAACTCCATCAATTTGGAAGGCAGAGAGCACCTCCCCTAGGCCCTGTTTTGAGGGAGCATCCACTGGCCCAGAGGCAGCTACCGTCCCAGTGAAGAGGACAGCCCATTTACCTTTGCTTTTCCTGGCTACACAAAGCTGCAGCCAGGGTACTTCACTCCCTCTGCACAGCTGGGGGCAGCACTCATGGCCACAGGACAAGCTTCGCACCCTGCCCCCGTTCCACATCTACCACCGCAACAACTGGCAGGGCTGCTACGAGCTGTGGATGGTTTGGCAGAGGCGGCTGCTGGTATTAGAGTACTTAGGTCAGACTGAGCCGAACTGGAGTGGAGCTCTTTTGAGAGGCAGGACCGCCCATCAGGCTCTCAATGGGGAGCTGGCTGGCTGGCATGGGGCCAGAGCCCTATGTGGGAGCAAGTATAACATCAGCACACTGTTAGTGCTGGAGCAGGCTGTCAGCACTCACTGCTCGGTGCACACAGGGATACCAGACAGGTGTATGGATTTGGGGATTTGGGGAGAACACTTGGGATGCAGTGATCCCAGATGTCTAGTCTGCTTAGTGTCCCAAATGGACCCAACCAGCTCCATGCTCCCGCACCCAGCCCTGCAGGAATCACTTCTGATTGAGATCTGCCAGGAAACGACTCCTGTCTTAACAGCTGGGAGAAGCTCTGTTCTGATCAGAGATGCAACACACTAGTATTAAGGCAGTGTTAAGGTCACACTATCAAACACTTAATAGCCAGGATATTCTGAAAGCTAAGGTAGCACTGACAGGGTTAACTCAGCCACGCTGCCTACACAAGGGAATTCAGGGTATACAATACAACAAATGCCGCCTTTTGCATTTAATTCCCCTGGTGTGAGAAGGAAGAGAAACCATGCTTACAAACTGCCAGGATACCTGACTCTCACCACAAGTTCCTCAATAAGGAGCTATTGGGCCCAGGCAGCCTGTAAGCACAACCAGCAGATTAAGATCCCTTAAGTGTGCTAAAAATGTCAGGCACCACTATGCTTGTGTGCAACATCCTGACCTTAATGGTGGTGCGCTTAGCGAAGTGATTCTCTGCAAACCTGGCTTGCTTTGGGGAGCTAAGAGATTTTGGGTTTTTGTTTTTTTTAAAAGCCAAGTAGAGTATGATGTTTCTAGCCCAAGTCATTTAAGTGAGTAAAATTCCTGCTCAGAGCAGGTGAGAATGTGACACGCCCACTTCTCAAGAGACCACTCCAAAGCCCAATCAGTAGTCACAGACCAAATATGGAGAATTTCAACCCCAGAAGGAACTGGGGGACATTATGGAACCACCAGGAACAGGGGTAGGGATGGAGACTTGAATTCAACCCGAGATGGCAAGACCGACACCTGCTATGGAGAGAAAAATCACCCACCCCATGCCCCTGAGCAGAGGTGAGGGAAGAGGACTGACAGGAGACGACCGGGGCTGCTTTAGAGAGCGAGAAGCTAAAAAAAGAACAGCAGGGAAGGTCGGGAAGAGGACCAGGTGAGCAAACCCTGCCCCAAGCAGGGACTCTGATAACCCCCTGCTCTATTAGGGCCCAAGCTATGGGTGGGTGCAGAGCAGCAAGGAGGGCACTCCCACCATGTACCTGTCACAGATGAGAAGTCTGCTCCTGCCCCCACACTTCAAGGGACTGCCTCTACTCCCTCAACCATGCACTGCTCCATCCACACCCCCCAGTGCCCACATACCTGGTAGAGCGAGAGGTAGAGCATCCGGAGCAGCAGGAAGATGAGGCTGTCCCGCAGGGGCTCAAGCACCAGGGCGCCAAAGGAAATCAGTACACCCAGCAGGCACAGCAGCTCCATGCCCTGTTCTGTGTCCAGTCCCAGGCGTGGGCCAAACCACAGCAGCGTCGGGGAGTCCCCGCAGCTGCTCCCAGAAGCCCTTCCCGGAGAGACGCAGCATCTTGCGGGCTGGCAGGATGCCATCTTTCCCATAGAGTCCTGGGGGGGGGGGGGGGGGGGGAAGAGGGGAAGAGGAGAGAAGGAGACAGGAAAGGGAAGTTGCAACACCCAGCAACCTCTCCCCCCAGGTAACTATCCATCCTCTAGAAACATGCAGTCCTCCCTTCCCAAGGGACACCCAGCCTTTCTGGTGAGCAAGTTCGCCCTGAGAGAAGGGCCCACTGAGTGCCACTCCCCCCTCCCCCAGGAGCCAGGATCGGAGGAATATAGCTAGGTCCCGAAGCCCAGCAGCAACATTCAACCCTCCATTGCTGGCACTGAGCCTGGGAGAGGGAATGAACATACTATGGGAAACATCCATCTGGAGCTCCTGAGGGGAACAGCTGCCTAACGATCCATGGCCATAGCCTGCAGGGGCTGCCCAATTAAGCCTGCTCACGTGGAAGGGTTACAAGGACTCTGCTCGCCAAGCAAACCAGGCCTCTGCCCCGCCAACGGGGGGAGCAGCTGCAGGAGAGCAGAGTGATGCACATTCCATGCAGGTGGGCCCAACAGCAGGCAGAGGTATAGCAGCTGGGACCCGTACACCTGTTGTAAGGGCCCAAACACACTGAACTCCACGTGACCGGGACCCAAATGTGCTCAAGGCCTTCAACGGACTTGAAGCCTTTTAGTCTTTGCAGAGCACTGGCTCTCTCTCCTTCCCCAGCCTGCAGGGGACTTTCCCTTGCAGGACGTGACTATTTCAAGGGTGGGGGCCCAAACTGTGCCACAGCCATTTTCTTTCACTCTCTAGAGCAGCTCTGGACTCACAGGGGGAGGTGGGGGGGAATTATCCTCCCACTGTGGATTTTAGGGGCCACTCCAGATTTAGAGGTACCAACATCAGAAGGCCCCCCTGCTACACTCCAGCAGAGCCTCGAGTTAAGGAGATTAAAAGCTCTACTTGGAGTGGCTGAGCACTTGGCCGCTTGCCCAGCTCCTGGCCAGCGATTGGCAGGAAACAGAAAACAGGAGGAAACAGAGAAAAGACTCAAGTAAAGTAGTTAAGCAGAGGCCGGAGGTACTGGGCAAAGGGAGGGACCAGCTGGGCAGAGCAGCAGCTACTTCCTCCAAGTCCCCAGGAAGAAGGCCTCAAAGAGCCGCTTCCCAAGTTAGCAGCACAGAACTCTGCAACCTGGAGTCAAGCACAGCCTGTATTCACAGGCACAGCTCCCAGGGAGAGACACACAGCAGCAGCAATGTGGGATAAGGAGTAGGATAGTGCAACTGGGAGCAGGGTAGCATTCTGTGGGCATGGGTAACGTATACAGAAGAGAAGGGTAACGGGAAAAGCTATTAGGAGGAGGGTACAAGGTAAAGAAGGCGCTGGGAGGGCAATAGCCTACGACTCAGGGGATCCTGATCAATTCTCAGCTGGACTTCCTGCGCAATGCAGTCTGTGTCTTGGGAGGAGATAATGTTGTCCTACTTCAGAGCCAGGATTAAATACCGACTCTGAAGTAGGTACTAGCATAATAGGGCAATGGAGACCCTATGCACACCTAGATAGAACCCCCTCATCCTCCACTTGGTCAGACACACCTCAGCCCACCGGTTCCAGACACCAACCAGATCTGGCCCAGGCGGAACCAACTCCTATGGACTTGAGGGGAGATACACCTGCTTAAACTGGATTTAGTCCCACAGAACACCAGATGGAGGCAAGTTACATAACTTGGCCACTTAGCCATTGTGGGTCACTGCTGAATGAGGCCCTCCAGCTGGGACCAGCTCTGCTCCCCCTCACTCCAAAACAACAGGAGCCAATGACACCACTACAGGCAGGACACCAGCACTTACTACCGCTCCTAGTTCATCTTCGGCCTCTCTGTCTGCACCTCTTCTTCCTCATGCCCAACCCCACCTCCATGGAGCAGCCCAGAGCACCAGGTCTGCCCAAGCTCCTGCATCTTTCTTCCCCTTTGCCCCAGTGTCACCAGGTCCTGGCACAAGGCCTAACAGGAGCCACCGATGCCATTCAATGGGTTTCTCAGCAGGGGCCGCGCCCATCCCTTGTGTCCCAACTGAGGCACCGCAGCCCATTACTAGGTATCTCCCCACCCCCAGGCTGCCCAGCGTGAGGAGCTGGGAGCCCCTCACGGTTGGTTGTAACAGACACCTTGTCACCTACTGCATCCCCTCTTCTCCCTACCAGGGGTGCCAAGCGCTGCTCCCCAGGGCGGCCCTAGGGCACCACAGACACCGCCTGGGCTAGGGCTGGCCTGAGCGCTCCCAGGGACCAGGCAAGGAGCCATTCCTGCCATGGTACCTGGCCAGGTGAGACCTGCCCCCTGCCAGCCGCTCCCACGGCGGCCCCAAGCCCCCTCACGCGAGCCCAGACCTCGAGCTCCCACGGCCCTGTCAGTGCAGCCCCCTGAGCACCGCCCAGCCCCCCAGTGACCCTACCCCACCCCCACACACCAGTACCACAGCCCCCCCGGCCCTGTCAGTGTAGCCCCCTGAGCACTGCCCAGCCCCCCCACCCCCAAAAACCAGTACCACAGCCCCCCCAGCCCTGTCAGTGCAGCCCCCAGGCACCACCCAGCCCCCCAGGGACCCCACCCCCACACACCAGTACCACAGCCCCCCCAGCCCTGTCAGCACAGCCCCCTGAGCACCGCCCAGCCCCCCAGGAACCCCCTCCCCCACACACCAGTACCACAGCCCCCCTGGCCCGGTCAGTGCAGCCCCCTGAGCACCGCCCAGCCCCCCAGGAACCCCCTCCCCCACACACCAGTACCACAGCCCCCCCAGCCCTGTCACTGCAGCCCCCAGGCACCACCCAGCCCCCCAGGGACCCCACCAGTACCACAGCCCCCCCAGCCCTGTCAGTGCAGCCCCCCGGGCACCACCCAGCCCCCCAGGGACCCTACCCCACCCCCACACACCAGTACCACAGCCCCCTCCGGCCCTGTCAGTGCAGCTCCCTGAGCACTGCCCAGCCCCCCAGGGACCCCACCCACCAATACCACAGCCCCCACCGGTACAGCCCCCCCCCCCACGGCCCTGTCAGCACAGCCCCCCAGGGACCCCGCCCCCACACACCAGTACCACAGCCCCCCCCGGCCCTGTCAGTGCAGCCCCCTGAGCACTGCCCAGCCCCCCAGGGACCCCACCCACCAATACCACAGCCCCCACCGGTACAGCCCCCCCCCCACAGCCCTGTCAGCACAGCCTCCCGGGACCCCCGCCCCCAGCCCTGTCAGCAGAGCCCCCCAGCCCCCCGGGACAGACCGGGACACCCGCCCCGGCCGCCCCGTACCCGGTATCTGCAGATAGAGCGAGGCGAAGGCGGCGACGTAGACAGCGGCCAGGCCGCCCAGGAGCAGCTGCCGGGCCAGGCGCGGCGGCTCCCCCATGGCGCGGGCGGCGGGAGCGGGACTCGGCCTCCGAGCGCACGACACGTCCCCGGCCCCGACCCGCGCGCTCCCAAGTACCCGCCCAGCGCGAGGGGCGGGGCCAGGGCAGACCCGCCCCCTCCGCAACGTCACCGCGCCCGCCTCACGCGCTGAACGACGTCACCGCTGTGAGCGGGAAAAACAAAATGGTGGCGGGGCTCGGGGGCTGAGGCGGAGCGGAGCGAATCCCCTGTGCGGCGGGGTGAGTGTGGTGCGACCCCCCCGCGCCCAGCCCCGTGGTACGGTCCGGTCCCCCCAGTCCCCCCCGCCCCCTCGGTATGGTCCCGCCCGGGAACCGGGGTCCTGTCAGGGGCGGGACGTGTTCCTGGAGGTTCCGTCACATGCCCTAATCCTGGAGGGTTGGTAACCCTCGGTGCTGTGGGGACGGGGGGGCAGAGCTCGGGGGCCAGGGGCCAGAGCTGAGGGATGCTGGGGGGGTGGGGATTGGGGCAGAGCTGGGGGGGTGGGGATTGGGGGGTGCTGTGGGCATGGGGGGGCAGAGCTGGGGGATGCTGTGGGCATGGGGGGGCAGAGCTGGGGGGTGCTGTGGGCATGGGGGGGCAGAGCTGGGGGGTGCTGTGGGCATGGGGGGCAGAGCTGGGGGTGCTGTGGGAATGGGTGGGGGCAGAGCTGGGGGTGCTGTGGGAATGGGTGGGGGCAGAGCTGGGGGTGCTGTGGGCATGGGCGGGGGCAGAGCTGGGGGGGTGGGGATTGGGGCAGAGCTGGGGGGATGCTGGGGGGACGGGGGCAGAGCTGGGGGTGCTGTGGGCATGGGGGGCAGAGCTGGGGGTGCTCTGGGAATGGGTGGGGGCAGAGCTGGGGTGCTGTGGGCATGGGGGGCAGAGCTGGGGGTGCTGTGGGAATGGGTGGGGGCAGAGCTGGGGGGTGCTGTGGGCATGGGTGGGGGCAGAGCTGGGGGTGCTGTGGGAATGGGTGGGGGCAGAGCTGGGGGTGCTGTGGGAATGGGTGGGGGCAGAGCTGGGGGTGCTCTGGGAATGGGTGGGGGCAGAGCTGGGGGTGCTCTGGGAATGGGTGGGGGCAGAGCTGGGGGTGGGCATGGGGGGCAGAGCTGGGGGTGCTGTGGGCATGGGGGGCAGAGCTGGGGGTGCTGTGGGAATGGGTGGGGGCAGAGCTGGGGGTGCTGTGGGCATGGGGGGCAGAGCTGGGGGTGCTCTGGGAATGGGTGGGGACAGAGCTGAGGGGTGCTGTGGGCATGGGGGGCAGAGCTGAGGGGTGCTGTGGGAATGGGTGGGGGCAGAGCTGGGGGTGCTGTGGGCATGGGGGGGCAGAGCTGGGGGTGCTGTGGGCACGGGGGGCAGAGCTGGGGGGTGCTGTGGGAATGGGCGGGGGCAGAACTGGGGAGTGCTGTGGGCATGGGGGGCAGAGCTGGGGGTGCTGTGGGAATGGGCGGGGGCAGAGCTGGGGGTGCTGTGGGCATGGGGGGCAGAGCTGGGGGTGCTCTGGGAATGGGTGGGGGCAGAGCTGGGGGTGCTGTGGGCATGGGGGGCAGAGCTGGGGGTGCTCTGGGAATGGGTGGGGGCAGAGCTGGGGGTGCTGTGGGCCTGGGGGGCAGAGCTGAGGGGTGCTGTGGGAATGGGTGGGGGCAGAGCTGGGGGATGCTGTGGGCATGGGGGGCAGAGCTGAGGGGTGCTCTGGGAATGGGTGGGGGCAGAGCTGGGGGGTGCTGTGGGCATGGGGGGGCAGAGCTGGGGGGTGCTGTGGGCATGGGGGGCAGAGCTGGGGGTGCTGTGGGAATGGGTGGGGGCAGAGCTGGGGGTGCTGTGGGCATGGGCGGGGGCAGAGCTGGGGGGGTGGGGATTGGGGCAGAGCTGGGGGGATGCTGGGGGGACGGGGGCAGAGCTGGGGGTGCTGTGGGCATGGGGGGCAGAGCTGGGGGTGCTCTGGGAATGGGTGGGGGCAGAGCTGGGGTGCTGTGGGCATGGGGGGCAGAGCTGGGGGTGCTCTGGGAATGGGTGGGGGCAGAGCGGGGGTGCTCTGGGAATGGGTGGGGGCAGAGCTGGGGGTGCTGTGGGCATGGGGGGTGTGACGTTATTGACATAAACTGGGACCGTATAGATCATTGTTGCAACCAAGGTCCTGTAGTGGCACCCAAATCTTGTATAAAGGGGGTCAAATGGGGTGTCTAGGACAAGGTTATGGTTTACTGGTTATGATTATGCTGTCTAGATGTGTGTATCAGTTTTGTAGTTGAAGTTATGAATATTGGCTCTATACTGTCTGTATGGCAAACTTATGCTATGCTTCTGGGTGACATCCCAGACAAGCTGAGATTAGCTCTGCCTAGCCTGCTTGATGGCCCATTAAGGACCATCAGCTATACAATGGACCCATTGAGAGAAGGCAGATACGCCTTGTACCTCAGCGAAGTATGCAGGGACTGGCCCATGTGACTCCAGACTCCATGTTGCTGTAATCTTCCACAGTAAGAACAAAGAGGTGATCTTACACCTGGAAAAGACTATATAAGGCTGATGCCTGATCTCCATCTTGTCTTCAATCCTGCTTCTTACCTCTGGAGGAACTTTGCTACAAGCTGAAGCTTTGAACAAAGGACTGAGGACCCATCCCAGCGGGGGATGTATTCCAGAGACTTAATTTGAACCTGCAGTTTATTCCATCGCTGCTGCAAGCCTGAACCAAGAACTTTGCCATTACTGTATGTAATTGATTCCATTTAACCAATTCTAACTCTCATCTCTATCTTTTTCCTTTTATGAATAAACCTTTAGATTTTAGATTCTAAAGGATCGGCAACAGCGTGATTTGTGGATAAGATCTGATTTGTATATTGACCTGGGTCTGGGGCTTGGTCCTTTGGGATCAGGAGAACCTTTTTCTTTTACTGGGGTATTGGTTTTCATAACCATTTGTCCCCATAACGAGTGGTACTGGTGGTAATACTGGGAAACTGGAGTATCTAAGGAGATTGCTTGTGAGACTTGCAGTTAGCCAGTGGGGTGAGACTGGAGTCCTCTTAGTCTGGCTGGTGGTTTGCCTTAGAGGTGGAAAAAACCCCAGCCTTGGGCTGTAACTGCCCTATTTGAGCAATTTGTCCTGAGTTGGCACTCTCAGTTGGGTTCCGCCAGAACCGCATTGTCACAGTGGCGTAGTCGGTAGGATCCACAGAACCAGGTCAATTAAGCTTTGGGTCAGAACCCCACGCTATCCAAATTTGAATTTTGGGATTGAGAGTTTTGTTGGTTAAAGAGCTGCTGCAATGGCTGAGCAAAGAGCATATGAGGGACTTGGGAAAAAAGCCCTGGAAAATTTGTGTTCAGAAAAGAGGATAAGCTTTAGAAAGAAAGCTACAAAGGAAGAATTGAGAAATCTGCTAATAGCCAGTGATCAGGGGGCAAGAGCACAGCCCTTACCTGAGGCTGCAGAAGATGCAGAAAAAATTAGGATGCAAAGGGTGACAAGTCAACTGCAATTTGAGCATGAACAGAAGCTGGCAGATCTTCGATTGCTGGAGAAGCACAAAATAGCAGAGTTAGAAAGAGAGAGAGAGAAAGAGGCTGCTGAGAGAGAGAAAGAGGCTGCTGAGAGAGAGAAAGAGGCTGCTGAGAGAGAGAAAGAGGCTGATCAAAGAAAGAAGGAGGCTGAAGAGAGAGCCCGTAAGGGGCGTCTAGAGCTGCTCGCTGCTGAGCAGGAGACTCACAGGATGGAACAGGAGACTCACAAGATGGAACAGGAGACGGCCAGACTTCAGCTCCAAGTAATGGAAGAGCGGAGAAAGTCATCCCCACCTGGTACTCCACTTCCCCCCCGCCATGAGAAAAACTGGGAAAGGATGTGTCCCATTTACAATGATACTGAGGATATAGAGGAGTTTTTGTCTACCTTTGAACGCCTCTGCAATCTGTACCAGATCCCTGAGGGTCAGCGAATGCCTGTCCTGCTAACCAGACTGACTGGAAAAGCCAGGGAGGTGTTTAATGACTTGGGGGAACAAGAAGCGTTAAATTATGAGCGGTTTAAGGATTCTGTGTTAAGGCGATTCAAGGTTACTCCTGAATCTTACAGAGTTAAGTTTAGAGAGTTTAAAATGCCTAAGGATTGTACTTTTGTAGAATGTGCTCATAAGCTGATGGGTTTTGTTAAAAAGTGGGTTATGGGAGCCAAGGTTCATGGGAGTTTTGAAAAACTGCTGGATTTAATAACTTTGGAACAGTTCTTAGACATTGTGCCTGACAATGTGAGAGCAGCTGTGTGTGACAGGGACCCTGAGTCAGTCCTACGGGCAGCAGAGATTGCCGATGCCCATACCCAAAACAGGGCTCGAGAAGGGTGTAAAACCCCGGGGAAAACTGATCACCAGTCTCCCCAGTTCAAGAGGAGGGAAGGATTTAAAAATAAACCTGACTCTTCTAAAGGAGTTCAAGGGGGCCCGGAGGGTAGGAACTCGCATCCCCAGCAGGTTACATGCTATCGCTGTGGTATGCTGGGCCACATGAGACCAGACTGCCCGACACTGAAGGGCAGCCCAAAACCAGCAACCCCAAATGCCACGGCCAATGCTAACCCTGTTGTTGTAAACTCACAGGCAAGCCACACAGAGCCCAGCATTGGTGCCCTGTGTGCAAATGCTGTTTCTGTTGTCTCTGAAGGATTTGACCTTAAAACTCACATTAAAGCTAAATATGGGGGAAATAATGCAGAGTTTATTAGCAGTGCAGAAGTGAATGGAGTGAGGTGTATGGCATGGAGGGATACCGCAGCAGATATTACTCTGGTTAAAGCAAGTCTTGTCAGGAAGGAAGATTATTTGCCAGGCGAAGATGTAACTGTTGTAGCCTTATCTAAGTATTTTGTCAGGGTGCCTTTGGCTAAAATCCACCTGAAATGGAAGGGATTGGAGGGCACCATGGTTGTGGGAGTAAAAGACATAATCCCTAAGGATATTATGATTGGAAATGATATTAAAGCTATGGTCAGTCAAGTTAATACAAACCAGGCACAAGAGAGGATTGATCCTAAGGTTGTGCCTAGGGAGGGTTTCTCCAAAAGTTTGTCTTTGGAAAGTAGCTGTTTGGCTGTGAATGAAGTTTCTGAATGTCTATCTAATGTCTCAGAAGTAAATCTGGAATTAGATCAAGCGAAGGGAGAGGAGAACAAGGAGATTTTGGATGAGCCTAGGCAGTCTTGTGAGCTGATGGCTTTATCTAGTCAGCAGTTTGGGAAGGCAAGGAGAGTGGAAGATGAGTGCCCCTATACCTTATCTGTTTCCTGTGCGAAGAACAGTGACAGTGAAGGAAATGTGCCTGTGTCTGTCAGGGGTGTTGACTTGCCTATGGAGGAAGCTACCCCAGTCTCCAAGCAGTTGTCTGTGAACAGCCCGGTGTGCTGGGACAAGGGAAATGAAATCCCAAACAGTATGTCTAGTAAAGGAAAATGCGTCTCCAACTCTTTTTTGTCTGTGGAGCAGACAGAAGGTGCCTTTCGGCCTGTGATGGTTGAGAGTAATTTAGTTGTCTCAGAGTTGGTTCTGGATTCAACCAAAGCCCAGGAAGGGAATGGTCCTAAGTTTGCATCTGCTGGGGAGAATGGCCCCGTAACTAGGTTGCATCCAGTTAGTGGCTTAGCAAAATCCCAGAGACCAAACAGTTCTGGTGCTTGTATTTTGCCTGTTGCTCATGTGTGGTTGGAGAAGGGTGTAACAACTCTGTCTGATCAGGGTGATGCCCTAGCCAGGGCACAAGGAGAGCAGAAAGGTAATTTGGTTGTGTTACCTACGGACAGTTTAACAACTTGTAGCAAAAAGGAAAAAATTCCTAAGCTTGTGTGTGGCAAAGAGAAGGGAAGTATTTCTAACCTTTTATCTAGGAAGTCTATGGGTTCGCCTGAAAGGGGATTGTGTAGAGATCTGCCTGATGGGCCAAAGGTGATCCTGAATGTAAGTAAGACCCAGACAGAGTCTGTTGTTGCTCAGGAAAGTGTGCCTTTAGAGCAAGCCCTAGGTGAAGAGGGTAAGGGCAGAATTTCTGTGAGGGGTGAATTGCTGCTTAGAAAAGCTCCTGGAGAAAGGAATCCTCATGGTACTCGGTGCAAGCAGTTCCCTGCAATTGAAGGGTGTGAGAGTGATTTAATCAAGGAAGTTTCAGTTCCTAGCAGCCAAAAATTGTCTGTTGTGAAGGGATCCACTAACTTTCCTTGTAAAAGATCCAGTGTGGGTAGCTTTGAGAAGGTCTCAGAGGAAGTAAAAGTTGTTAAGGGATTGAGGCATCCCTATAACCAAGTGGCTGTGTGGGGCCAACTTGTTGGGGAGACAATGGTGTTGGAACAGGAATGTCTCCTTTCTGATTCTTTAAATGAGCAGTTTGTGCTTCAGGGTTTGAGGACAGATTTGGTTACTGATGTGTCAGAGCAGAGCAGTTTTATGGCTAAATGCTTGAGGATGCGGGGGAGAGGAAGCAAACTCTCACCCGCAGACTTTTTGGATTTGTGTGGTATCTCTTTAAGACAGAGTCCAGCCTTGGGGATGATAGCAGTTACGAATATGAAAACTGGTGGACTGGCTCTGGTCTGGGGTAGTGCAAATTACTTGCCTGGCTGGGAAAGGAAGGACTTGCTAATAGCTGTTAGCACAGAGGGCCCACCCCATCAGCCAGTGAATTCTGTTAAGCAAGAGAAATCAGGGTTTGATCCTGCAGGACAAGGAGGAAAGAGAAAACTGAATTTTGCAAAGGGAAGCCACAGGTTAACCCTAAAATGCCCAAACTCCAATGGTATTGAGCCAAAGGGGTGGCATGACAAACATGACTGTAGATGGACACTTGCAATGAACTTGTTGTTATTGCTAAATTTTGTAATTAATGTGTTGCTATTGCCACAAACGGTAAAAATATACAATGTGCCTAATCTTTTGGAGAATTCATTGAACATGTTAAAAGGAATACATGAAAACACACGTTATGTTAAAAGGCCTTGTTACACTGGGGTTTCACAGGCAATGCATATAAACAATATGGGAACTTTTCACAGGGGAGAGGACATTCCAGACCTAATGTGCTGTATGAAAAGGAAGACTGAGGCACACTACCATATTGCTTTCATGGCTAAATGCCAAGATTCCTGGACTATGAAGAACATTAATATCTGCATTTATTCGATGTTAATTGGGTTCCAAACATTGGCCCGAGCTTGTATGGATAAAGTAGCAGTTTTCTTTAGCTCTTGGCAAGATCACATGGCACATACAGGAACCATGCTGCCAGAGCAGATCCAATCCACTATTGTTCTAACTAAATGTTACCTTGAGTTTGTAAAGAGGTTCAATCATGTTATTGAACATGACTTTGATGAACCATTTCTGTTATACACTGGTATGGCTTCTAACCCAATACTAGCTGTAGTGAGACAGAACCCAGGATGGGGAGCTCTTGGGATGCAGTCAATGATGTTTGTGTCATCCCTTCCTGCATCAATTTTGCGTTGGGGGTGTGACGTTATTGACATAAACTGGGACCGTATAGATCATTGTTGCAACCAAGGTCCTGTAGTGGCACCCAAATCTTGTATAAAGGGGGTCAAATGGGGTGTCTAGGACAAGGTTATGGTTTACTGGTTATGATTATGCTGTCTAGATGTGTGTATCAGTTTTGTAGTTGAAGTTATGAATATTGGCTCTATACTGTCTGTATGGCAAACTTATGCTATGCTTCTGGGTGACATCCCAGACAAACTGAGATTAGCTCTGCCTAGCCTGCTTGATGGCCCATTAAGGACCATCAGCTATACAATGGACCCATTGAGAGAAGGCAGATACGCCTTGTACCTCAGCGAAGTATGCAGGGACTGGCCCATGTGACTCCAGACTCCATGTTGCTGTAATCTTCCACAGTAAGAACAAAGAGGTGATCTTACACCTGGAAAAGACTATATAAGGCTGATGCCTGATCTCCATCTTGTCTTCAATCCTGCTTCTTACCTCTGGAGGAACTTTGCTACAAGCTGAAGCTTTGAACAAAGGACTGAGGACCCATCCCAGCGGGGGATGTATTCCAGAGACTTAATTTGAACCTGCAGTTTATTCCATCGCTGCTGCAAGCCTGAACCAAGAACTTTGCCATTACTGTATGTAATTGATTCCATTTAACCAATTCTAACTCTCATCTCTATCTTTTTCCTTTTATGAATAAACCTTTAGATTTTAGATTCTAAAGGATCGGCAACAGCGTGATTTGTGGATAAGATCTGATTTGTATATTGACCTGGGTCTGGGGCTTGGTCCTTTGGGATCAGGAGAACCTTTTTCTTTTACTGGGGTATTGGTTTTCATAACCATTTGTCCCCATAACGAGTGGTACTGGTGGTAATACTGGGAAACTGGAGTATCTAAGGAGATTGCTTGTGAGACTTGCAGTTAGCCAGTGGGGTGAGACTGGAGTCCTCTTAGTCTGGCTGGTGGTTTGCCTTAGAGGTGGAAAAAACCCCAGCCTTGGGCTGTAACTGCCCTATTTGAGCAATTTGTCCTGAGTTGGCACTCTCAGTTGGGTTCCGCCAGAACCGCATTGTCACAGGGGGCAGAGCTGGGGGTGCTGTGGGCATGGGGGGCAGAGCTGGGGGTGCTCTGGGAATGGGTGGGGGCAGAGCTGGGGGTGCTCTGGGAATGGGTGTGGGCAGAGCTGGGGGTGCTGTGGGCATGGGGGGCAGAGCTGGGGGTGCTCTGGGAATGGGTGGGGACAGAGCTGGGGGTGCTGTGGGCATGGGGGGCAGAGCTGAGGGGTGCTGTGGGAATGGGTGGGGGCAGAGCTGGGGGTGCTGTGGGCATGGGGGGGCAGAGCTGGGGGTGCTGTGGGCACGGGGGGCAGAGCTGGGGGATGCTGTGGGAATGGGCGGGGGCAGAACTGGGGGGTGCTGTGGGCATGGGGGGCAGAGCTGGGGGTGCTGTGGGAATGGGCGGGGGCAGAGCTGGGGGTGCTGTGGGCATGGGGGGCAGAGCTGGGGGTGCTCTGGGAATGGGTGGGGGCAGAGCTGGGGGTGCTGTGGGCATGGGGGGCAGAGCTGGGGGTGCTCTGGGAATGGGTGGGGGCAGAGCTGGGGGGTGCTGTGGGCATGGGGGGCAGAGCTGAGGGGTGCTGTGGGCATGGGTGGGGGCAGAGCTGGGGGGTGCTGTGGGCATGGGTGGGGGCAGAGCTGGGGGGGTGGGGATTGGGGCAGAGCTGAGATGGGTGCTGTGGGGATGGGGGGGCAAAGCTTGGAGGGTGTTTGGGGGGCCAGAGTGGCGGGTGGGTGCTGTGGGGAAGACCCTAATCTGGTATCAGGGTCTTCCCCAAGATACACAAGCCATCCTGAGTCCCTTGTGTCCCTGGGGAGACCCTGGTTCCTTTATCCTTGTCCCCTTTTGCGCCTGTGTACCATGATTGGACTGTGTCCTAGGGCAGTGGTTCTCAACCTTTCCAGACTACTGTACCCCTATCAGGAGTCTGT